>NC_089827.1:965000-1265000 GCF_035046505.1 Tiliqua scincoides
GTTTCAAAGATAAGGCCCGTGAGCCGGATCTGGCCCACAGAGCCGTTTTGGATGGCCCCCTGGGCTTTGGGCCGTTTGGGGCTGCCCCACCCCCGCTCACTCCAACAGGGAGCAGAGCTCTGCGGTCGGAGAGCTGCGTGTGGCGTCTCCAGTCCTCCCTCCGGCTGCGAGCGGGCCTTGCCTGTGGCTGGAAGGGGCGACTGAGGGCTGGAGCACCCGTGCGCAGCGTCCCCGGCCCTCGGTCCTCCTTCTGGGCGTGAGCAGGGCTCGCCCGCAGCCAGAGAGAGTTCCGAGGACTGGAGCAGCCGTGTGCGTGGCGTCCTCCCTCCTGCCGCAGCCAGAGCTCTCCTCTGGATTGCGGCCAGAGGGGGCCTGGAAGCTGGAGCCAATGTGCTTGGCTTCCCTGGCCCTGACTAGTGGCAGGTAGGTGGGGCTGGGGGTGACTGGGAGGCTTGGCTGGCTGGCGGGCAGGGGGTGCTTTGTGGTAGAATGGGGGATGCGGTGGGGTGAAGTAGCAGAGCGAGGGGGAAGCCTCCGCTTTTAAAAAAACAGGAAGTGATGTCACAAGTGACGTCACTTCCTGTGTTCAGGTCACTTCCGGGTGCCACACTTGGAGTTCGGCCCCCAGCAGGTGCCCTGAATCCCCCAGGATGAAATGAGTTTGACACCCCTGGTTTAAGTCGTCATTCCTGATCTTCTCATGAGGCCTGCCGTGTCACAAGGCAAAGGAGCTGAATAGTTCATGTGCCATCTGGTTCATGTGGGCATTTGTCAAAGAGAAAATGAACATTGGACCCAAAGGGCTCAATACAGTTCATATATTCATTAGGTCTGAAACAAATGCACCTCTAGCAGGCATCAAACCACATTCCATAAAGCTAGAATGCTTTAAGACCATTTTTAAACAGAAAGGAAGGGATAGGGGAGTGGGATAAAGAAAACTACTCTATGAGTAAATGCACAAACCAATATCTACTGCTGTCAGCTGTGACCAAAGCTATTCCTGGTATAATCGATGTGGGATTTATTTGAGTCGAGGCGCATGCATGTTCCTGTTTACCTGATGGCTTCTTCCAGATATCTCACGGCATGAGCTATTCCAAGGAGGGTCTCTCGTAAGTGCCTCTGTATGTATCTTACTTAGAGTGGTGATAAGATATCTTAGTTGTGGTGCCCCAATTATGCAACCTCCTACTCAGGGCTGTTGTTATGGATTTTTCTGGGCTTAGGAAAAAGATATTATGAGTTGTTCAGAAAACTCTTGTGTTACAGCAGAATTTGGGGGGAAAAAAATTAAGGTACTTGCTAATACTTAAAAAGCACGTGTAAGCCTTTCCATTTATTTTACTGGACTAACAACAGATATTAGCATTGAGATACTGTCCCCTGAAGGCCCCCAAATATATAGGCTTTTAGCCCAGCAGCCACGCACTTTTGCATGGGCAGTGTGCCAAGTTGCACCTCACGGTTACACAAAAGGTCAGTTTGGTCCATCTTTAAGAGATTTGATACAGGGTGACTTCAACTGAAACCTGATCAGACCCCTGCAAAAGCCAACATTAAAGCATCCTCAGAACACTGAAGCTCCCAGCAGCTTATCCCAGCAAGCCTGCATTTTCGAAGGACTTTTCAGTTCAGAAATCCCAGCCGAGCCCTTAAGCCCACCTGTCACCTTGCAAACTTTCCCAAAGTGGCTGAGCTTTAAAAGGTGCTTGCTATGTTTTGAAAGCACTCACATATCTGTTTGTACTAATTCTAAGTCTAGCCACAACCTTTAAAAAAAAGGCAAAGAAACATTTTTGCTGGGACACAAAAATGTGATATTTCCAAAGCTGATGTAATTGCATGTCTGCAATCAGTCCTAGGGAAACAAGCATTGTGCAGTGCATGGTATTGGAATTATTCATTAAAATGGGCTGTTTCTATTGCACACAGGTGGTAAATCTATCTCTTCCCCCCCCCTTTTGTTTAATACCAGGCCTCAAAATGAGTGAGTCCTGGCAAGAAACATGTAATGGTGTCATTAAACTGATTGTATACATTCTGGTTGTGGCAGATGTGTGCTTTCTTTCAGCCAGTGTGCATTCGGATTGTTGGGGGAGATCAAACAAAACACGGACAGAAATGTCTGAGTTCTGTTTGTGGAAAAGATCGGTTTCCTTCAGAGTCTGGACAGCTCTAAAATAGCCAGACTACGCAATCGGATCCAGTGTCTGTCCTGATTTTCTTTGATTAGAGCTCTGCTCACCCCATCGGTCTCCATGAAGTTCTGAGTTTGAGACCAGCCCAGGGACTGTGCGTTGCATCAGATGCCACTTGTTGAAAATATTCTGACAAGCCAGCTGAGGTAGAGAAATATACAAAATTTAGCCACTGTTCCGTGTGGTTGAGATCCACTCAAGTCACACACACTTCATGGTCTCAGCTACAAATGTTGCTCTTGGTTTTAAGGATTATTACTGGCCCCTCAATGACCACACAAAGTGGCATCACCCAGAGTATCATTGCACATCAGTGGATAGGATGCTTTCCCATACGTTTCCTTTTCTAAAATATGGCTCAGTGCAAATCTGGCAGTACTGCTTCTCCTCCCTCTACAAAGCACTATACAGAAAGCTTGGTCACCACTTTGCATAAAAATCTAGTAATATTGTAGGCCTTTGCAGGTAGACTTGTGTAACTGGGCAGGAGGTTTAGTGTCTAGCTTAAAGCCACCTGGTGAACCCATTTCTGCCCAGCCCACAGGTGTACACATTTGATCCCTGTTGCGTATATGCAACATTGGGCAGAAATGGCTTAAGGCAGCTACGAGCTTTGAACCAGCGCTGAAATGATGGGACTTCCTGCCAAGCAAAGGCACTGAGAACTCTGGTGTAAAGCTGTCAGAATTGGCTCAGTTTGAAAAAACAGTAGTGTGACTGTAGCTTAGTCCTGAACTCAGCGTTGTGGCTGTTTGTCTTGATGAAAAGTAGAAGAAATCAGTTTTCTTTGCCAGGCTTCAGGATTATTTTCTGAGTTTTTGTTTTTTTTTTCTTTAAAGAGCCTGCCGCTGTCCAAAGAACTGTAGTAACAGCTCTGCAGGGATTTGTTCAAAAGGGACTTTTATCACAGATTTGCTTTTCAGACGCTTGTTTTCACTACTGTTTCCTTTGCCTGATCCATGTTTATTGCTGCTGGTATACTGTCATTCTTATTAATATTGTCCAGAATATATGGGCCTCAGCAGGATTTGGCAAGGCAAAGAAAACAAAAAAAAAAAAGGACAGAAGATATATAAAAACACAGAATCTGGAATAACAACTATTGAGGACTGAGCTATGGAGAGGCAGAGACAAGATGGAAGAAATGTCAAATAGTTAAAGAACGTTTTAGTTGGTTAATTGCCCACCATTTTAGCTAATTGTTCAGTAAAATTAAATGTGAATAAATTTGCCAGTTACCAAAATTACAATGCAACTGCATTTTGCAATATTGAAGGAAATGTGAGAGAACAGAAACATGTTAATTAACCAGCAGGCCCCATCCTTTTCACATTTACTTAGGAGTGGGGTGCCACTGAAATTGGGCACTGGCTGTAAAAAAACAAAAAACTTCTGGTTAGAAAGAAATGCAGAAGAGTGGCCCTCTAAACTACTTTTTAAAAATTCCTTAATAAAGAACCATCACAACCAAAACAGGCTCAGTAAATAAACAAGAGTCATCTTTGTTTATTTAAATGGAGTTCTGGCAGCTCAGAGCAACCACAGGATTAGACCCTTAGGCCCAAATCCTAACCAATTTTCCAGCACTGGCTTAGCTGTGCCAATGGAACATGTACTGCATCCTGCAGTTGGGTGGCACTCATGGACGCCTTCTCAAGGTAAGGGAATGTTTGTTCCCTTACCTCGAAGCTGTTTTCCCCTTAAGTTAGTGCTAGAAAGTGGGTTAGGACTGCACCCTTAGTTGTTTTCACCTTTTAAGTTCTTTCTATTTATACCTCTGATCAATGCAGGGCTGCTAAGACACAGAACTGAGCAGAACAGTACACATGTATTCCAGAGATATAAAGAGCCATAATTTCACAACCTGTAAACCGAGCGTCTGGAGTGAAACAGTGAAGTGAAAAATGGAACAATTTGAATGCAGAGTTGGCTGGGGATGGGGGAAGTTCCAGGACAAATGATTGTTTCATTCTAATCTCTGCTTAGGAAAAAAAATATCTATTGGTGGCCTATATCCTCATAAAGTCAGAATGACACTATTTTTTGTTGTTTTTTTGCAATGGGATAAGATACGAGAAAACACCTAACCATGTGGGTACTGTGAAAAATTTCCTTGCTTTTCATAACTTGGAAAGAGAAACATCTGGCTGGGCTGGTCAGCTGCATATTGAATCTCAGCCAGTGAAATGGCCCAATCCTATCTAAAGGCAGCGCTGTTCTACTGCTGCTAGCTACTGCAAAAGTACTTTAGAGTGCTATGCAGCAGCACAAGCTCCTGGCGCACTGGTGGAAAGTCCAGAGCCTTCCCGCAAATGCTGGAAGATGTCAGGAGGCCCACCAGAGCAAATATGCCCATGCAGAGTGTTGGAGAGGGGAGGGAGGGGGTTGAACAGGGCAGGGGTCATGAGAATGGAGCAGTGATGAGGTGGGTAGGAGGGCGGATCAGGCCTGGGAGGGGGAGGGGCTATGTGCAGCAGTGCACACCAAATCCCTAACCCCTGCCCAAGCTTGATCCTCTTGCACATATCAATGTGTACTTACACCTGCTATATCACTGGCGTAAGTCCAAGGGGACCCATTGCAGCAGCTTACGCTGAGGAGATCTCCACCATGCAAAATTCCCCCACAGGATGCAGCACAAGCCGCACTGGCACTGCTGCTTTGGTGGCGGGGAACTTGGAGAGGATTGTGCTGTGTGTCCGTTTATGGCCCAGATCAGTGCTTCTGAAACTGTCCCATGTGGCAGACCCACAGTTTTGTTTTCCAATGTGCCAGGGACTGGCAGTTTCCCCCCCAATATGCCAGAGACCAGCACCGTGCCTGTTTCATTCTTATTACTCTTGCTTCTCTCCTGAGTTTACATCACTTGCTTTGTCTACCCTCATTGACTGTGCAGCTGGGTACTGGCATGAACTGTCCACAGTGAGAAAGTGAAGACTTCGCCTTTGAAAAACAACTGATGTTGTTCCTGGAGGCAGCAACATGCCTGATCTCGTCTGATCTTGGAAGCTAAGCAGGGTCAGGCCTGGTTAGTACTTGGATGGGAGACCGCCTGGGAATACTGGGCGCTGTAGGCTTATACCATGATCTCGGAAGCTAAGCAGGGTCAGGCCTGGTTAGTACTTGGGTGGGAGACCGTCTGGGAATACCAGGTGCTGTAGGCTTATTCCATAGTCTTTCAAGGCTGAAGGTTGCCAACCAGAGGAAAGCCATACAACAAGACAGCAAATCCACACTGTGACTTGACTACCATAACATGTCCTGGAGATTGATATGAAAAGCATCAGCCAAGCATATTGGTGGACTTTGCAAGAAGATTTCAACAGCCTTGTTGTTTTACAAAAAGCAGAAGAAGAGCACTGCAGACTCGGCTGATGAGGAACAGGGCTGGAGCACGGCACAGGGACTCAACTTTTGCAAGCGTAGAGGCAGTCGGGCTCATTAGCTAATGTGCACAGCCCCAAGTTTTGAATCAAAATAGCTAAGATGCTAAATCCAATTTTTTTTTACTTTCAGCAACGTTGATTCATGCTCTGAATGTTGTTTCTCTCACTTCATTTCATGTGCCGTCTTCGTAATTGGCCCATAATACATGAGACCCAATAAAAACTAATCCTTGCTGGAGCTTTGAAGTTCCTCCATTTGCTACACAAATGGGATGTGTTTGCTGGTTTTGTTCAGAACACAGTGAATCCCTTCTCTTCCGTCCTCTTGGCGGGATGATCACTGCACCCTTACTGGGAGTTTCAGTCTGTATCTTTCTGAGACAGAACTGCTCAGGGTGACTGGAGAGAAACTGTCTCTGCCTAAGTGGGAGGAAGCAGGGAGCCCTGCAGTGTCAGGGCTTGCTTCAGTCTGTCCTTGAGGTGCCCAGCGGTGGTGTCATCACCAGGCCTCTCCAACTTGGAGCTGACTGATAGCTCCCCAGCAGGAGCTTATTCACTGGGCTAGAGTGCTGTGATTGGCTGCCCAAAGTCATCTGTATCCTGTGGCTCCTTCATGAGTGGGGGCTTGTGAAAAGTGAGATTTGGGGGGTATTTTTTCCTTCCTTATTGTGCATAATGGGCTTATCCATCCCATCCATGTCTGTCTCATGACTTCCCCGTGCGTGTTGCCTGGATCCCCTCCTTGTTTTGGTTTCTCCACTAGTGGAGTCTCTAGCACGCAAGTGACGTCTGATCTACGTCAGTGCAGCATTTCCCCAGTATCTCCAGTGCATCTATTAGTGAGTAGCCTTCTGCCTCTACACTAGCAGAGCTGTCATTGCACCAGTGAGTGTGGAGATGCACCCACATATCTCAAGGACAGGATTGGGCTGTTGGAGAACAGCCACAGAAGTAATATTATATTACATTCCATTATGCCTCCTGGGAGCTACTGACCACTGGATGGTTATGCTCTGTGGGAGGGGGGGCTTGGGCTTTGGTCGGCTTCATGGATGGGCCAACCCTGAGTGAACCTTTTGAAAATAAGCACAACACTCTGACTGGCTTGAAAACAGTTGCACAGTCAATACAGCTGAGCTGAAACTGGAGGAACCTCCTCTCTCTCCTGCTGGCCTTCCCCAGAAGATGAGCCTCATTATAAACAGTGCTGCAGTTTCTGGGCTGAATGTCACGTCACAGATTGAATCGCCAACATATTGTTCTCATGTCAACGTTTTTAAACATAAGGATGATTAAAACAGCAACATGTAGGATTTTTAAATAAAAGTACTGGAACTGACTGTGAAAGTCTCAGGCTCAGGCATTTTTTTTCCCCATCTTGTTTCTTTTCTGAATCAAAACATAGCTGGGGGAGCAATACTGAAAAATGGCTGTGGGGGGTTCATCAGCCCTTTACAGGAGGTGCACCTTCCACAGCTACTTTGGGAGAAGAAAAGCAAACAAACTTGGGGTTAGAAAAGTCATGTTCGGGACTGAACGTCACATGTAGCCTGGACCTCAAACCACATGCTGTTTTTGGAAGACCGAGGCGTTCTCCAGTGCTGTTTTCTTTTGAGGCCCAAAAAGAAATCTTGAGCCCATTAAGAACTGGGAACATGTCATAGTTTCCAACTCGGCTTCATACGCTCTGATGTCAATGCAAACCTGTTTTTCATGCTTCCATCCTTGTCTGAGAGATGTCCACTGTGCCTTTGACCTTGAAGCAGCAATCAAGGGCAAGGTACAGCTGGCTTGTGGACGGCGAGGATGCTATGTTGTGGTCCTTCAGCCAACAACTGGAACCAATTACAGTGATGTCAACCAACTCTTGGATTGTTTTGGAACCATTTTGCACTAATTCCATTCAGGCAACTGTGTGGATTCCAACCCTGTGAACCAACGATGTGATGAAGCTTGTTGAGAAGCTATGAGCATTCATGTAATGTTAAAAGCACACAATTGGAAGGGATATGAAATCTAAATATATGACGGCTGTATTAATTCCAGACACACATTTGGCAATGAGACCTGAGCTGGGAGAGGGAACAATACAAACAAAAACACACTGGATTAATACTGACGGAGCCATGCGCAGGTTGTTGATAGCCTTCATGTTCAGATCAGAAGCACTGAATGTTGTGTGACAGTCCACCACACCATTCTCCAGCAGATCAAAATGTACACCAGCAGGGCCTTTACAAAACCAGACGAAAGGGGGAAAATCAGCTCTTTTTCCACAATTCTAGCCGATTTTCTGCTTACCAAATTTATCACCATTATGTTGGCCCAGTCCTACCTGGGCTGGACAATGGCATTGTGCTTCTTCCCAGACCCAATCGCATGGCACAGGTCCACACAGACACTGCCAGCTATTTAGCTAGTGCAGGTCTGAGCAGGTCAAAGCAACAATCTGCACTTTATCCTTGCATTAGAAAAAAATGTCTGCAATGTTCAGTTCACATTCATGGCCTGTGGTGCTTTCAAAATGATCTCTCTTTCCACACAGCTCTGAGATTCCTGTAAATCTAGGACCAGTTTTACAATCATGAGCCAAACACTCTGTTTATGGAATGGGACATCAGGAATTGCAGGCGTGTTTATGCTTATAGTCCTGGTTTGTGCATAGACGTGATGTGCAACCGAGGGACATATTGGTCCTCACATCTCTTTGCTCTTTTTTTGAGTGGGAAGGACAAAAGGAATTGGACGCCTGCATGTACATGTCTTGGCATGTGTTATAATGCCTGCAAAGTTGGAGACAGCAAATGATCCCAAAGCATGATGCATGTTTGAAATTTCTAACTGGTATCTATGTGAAGCTGGGCAAAGTTGGCTGCCCATCGTCTTCATCTGCATTCACTCACCATTCACATTGTGCTATTTGTAAACCATGAAGATATTTCAGGTTTTTAACAAGTCCTCAGTTGTTGTTTTTTTTTGTTTGTTTAAAACACCCTATATACTGTTACAGGGAGATCCCAGCTTCCTTTTCTTTCAACAGCCTGTTGAATGCCTTTTTCTTCCATGATGTGGGGTCTTCCATGCTTGCAACACATTTTGTGACAGTGGAGGATTCATGGCACTCTTATTGCACTTTTGGAGTAGTCTTTTTTTTCTGCAGTGAGCCTCTCACCCTTTTGTTTCCCTGAACAAATATCACAGAATTCAGCGGCTTCATTTTTTTTTTCCATGGAAAAACTATCAAACAGCTGCCTCATTGAGTGGGCTCCATTCCATACTAATGACCAGCGGGGAGCCTTCTTCTGACTGCTCAACTTTCCCTCTGTTAGGCCCCAATCCTATCCAGCTTTCCAACACTGATGAAGCTGGAAATATATGAGATAACATATATCTTTACAGGTGGAGCCCTCTATCTCAGTAAGAGAAACTGGGGGTGGGGCATCAGCAGGTATGAACCAACCCATGTTCATCCAGCACTCTGAGCACTGTTGAACATGTGGACATTCTGTGTGTTTGCAAACAACAGTGTGGAGAAATGCGTTCTGACGGGGAATGGTTTTGATAGCTGTGACCAGAGCTACATCTTATAAATACCCATTCTTGGGTGGCATCTTGGATGGCTGGAGGGTGCCCCCAGCAGTTAATGCTATCAGACATATTGTACTTGTCAGGTTTTTTTCAAATACTATGCATTTCTTCCACATAAAAGGATTTTTAATGCCAAATTTCTGAGGCCAACAGCTGGTCTTCATATGTGCAATGGGCTACTGAGTGCTCCAGTCCAGGAATGATTGATGCGAGGCAAACTTTGAAGACACGATCCGTTTTTAATGCCACCTGCAATGCCAGCTGGGAGAACTTCTCTTGCCTGGAAGAGGCAGACAAGAAAAGAGCTTTGGAACATTCTGCCCACACACGGTGCTGCCGGCACTCGCCGGCAAGGAAGGAGATGCGATGTTTTCACAGCATTCAAGTCCCATTTTGCCTCACGGGCTGCTCCTTTGAAACACCTACAGATCTAGCCCTGTTTTACCAAACGTAGCCCATACATTTGACTTCAGTAAAAAGGTGACACTGTTTAATGGACCCGATCAAGGCAGTGTAATGTCAGTGTAGAATTAATGGAATATCATCTTTTGGTGTCAATACAAAAATGACTGAAAACGATTCTTTATAATACTATGTTGGAATATGATAGTAGATCCTATTGCAATCGTATTCCCTTTTTACCAAGTGGAAACCATAAGTGAGCGTGGATCTTTGTAGAATTTTACTCCATTGTTGCAGAATTGCACTATTTCCAATTCTATGTCTCTTCCCCCCAACCCACCCCCCAAAAAAGAAGACTTCCAGAGCTGGCCAATTATAAACCTCCAAACTGAAATGCATCTGAATAGTTACCACAGGTGTATAATTGGCACCATCAATCTGTGAAGTCAGGTTGACCTGGAGGGCCCTGAGAGCCATGCAAATATCAGCTCCCCCCCCCCCCGCTCCCCAGCATGTCCTCCTCTCTGTGCAGGGCTGTGTTTTCACAGCATTCTGCCCCATTTCCCCTCACAGTCTGCCTCAGAACACTGGTCCACCCTGTACAGTCTTGCCCACAGTGCTTTGCAGCAGCAGGTTTCGTTAGATTCAAGGAGGCGCTGCCCAGGGGGGCAGGTAGGAGGGGCCAACAGGGCCGTTCAATCCCTGTGAATGAGCCGAGACACCCTCAAGTGGTGCAATGGACACTTTGGGAACGCGTACTCTAGCTCCATTTTTTTTCTTCCAGCTCCTGTCCTCTTTGTCTTCGTAGCTTCATGGCTCCTTCCTTCTCGGTTCTTTTTTGCTCCACCTGTTCTTGCAACTCACTTTTACTCCCTCCCTCAGGAATTACTTCCCTGAGGTCCATTTTTGGCCATTTCCTTATACCTTAGAAGACCCGTGTTTTGAGGCTCCCCTCAGGCTTTTGTGCGCTCTGTGGTCCATCCTGGCTTGGCTCTCATGTTCAGCACCATGTCTCCTTCCCATGTCCTTTCTTCTGGGCTGCCTGTGGGCAAGGCATTTGCCCAGCTAGCTCATGCCTGGCTGTGGTGGTGAAGTACAAATGACAAGGAATCACATTTTCAGCTCCGTCCTTTGCATTATTGTCTGAGCTTCTTGGATGGCGAACTGTCCTCCAGTCAGGAGTTCTTCCATAGCTGGGTTTGCTGTTCTGACGGTGGCCACTGCTAACCGTCTCCTGAATCCCTGTCATTAATCGGTGTCTCGTGGACTACAGAGACTCACATGACAAAGAGGAAATTCTAGGCTATTTTTTTTCCTGTTAACTTAATACCTGAAGAAGCTGTAAAAGAGAAAATGATTTGCTCTGAGGCATCTCATCATGCGTTAGTCATCCTCTCCCATGCTTTGAGGCTGAAAGTGTTTTACAAAGGGATTTGAGAAAGATGCATGTATTGAGGTGAAAATCTATCCTGGGGCTCTGCTCATCCTAATCGCATAACATTAATTACATAATTGAAAACAAAATGTATGAGTAGAATGAAAAAGTGAGACCTTTGGGCTACAGTAGTTTTGGAAGTGATATTTGAATGAGTCAGCAAAGTTCTGTGATCTTCCATTTGTCCAACACAACTTCCAAAGACGTTGTTGTTGTTTTCCCCCTCTTGTCATCATATTAAATACACAGGCCTACAAAATTGAGGGTCAGAAAAGTTTTTCCCAAACTTTATGGTGGTTTGATATTAATTTGGGGTGCCAATTCAAATAAAATGGCATCTGTTTTGCCCTATCACGTCTAGTTTTGGAGATATCTTATAGCCTCATTCGTGAATGGTTCAAGAGGATGCTGCTTGAACCATTCACGAATGAGGCTATACTATATCTCAAAACTAGACGTGATAGGGCAAAATGGATGCCATTTTTGGAATCGGCACCCCAAATATACCCAGGAATTGGTGTAACGTTTAAGGAAGCAGAATGTGTGTTGGCCTGAGTTATTGTTTGCCAAGTTTGTGGAGATGGTTCACTGACCTGAATTCCCCACAAGGTCATTTGCTACCACATTGACAGTTTTAGATCATTACACTGAAATGTCATTGTACAACATGTTTTGCATTTACTGTACCCCCTTTTTTTATTCATGGTAAGGACTATGATGAATACTGCTGGTGGCTACAGACACAGTGAGGTATTGTATTGGCAACCTTCAGTCTCGAAAGACTATGGTATCACACTCTGAAAGGTGGTTCTGGCACAGCGTCTAGTGTGGCTGAAAAGGCCAATCCGGGAGTGACAATCCCTTCCACACCAGGAGCAAGTGCAGTCTGTCCCTGGTCTGTCTCCCTGGCTATGGGCCTTCCTTCTTTGCCTCTTAGCCTCAGACTGTTGGCCAAGTGTCTCTTCAAACTGGGAAAGGCCATGCTGCACAGCCTGCCTCCAAGTGGGCCGCTCAGAGGCCAGGGTTTCCCACTTGTTGAGGTCCACACCTAAGGCCTTCAGATCCCTCTTGCAGATGTCCTTGTATCACAGCTGTGGTCTACCTGTAGGGCGCTTTCCTTGCATGAGTTCTCCATAGAGGAGGTCCTTTGGAATCCGGCCATCATCCATTCTCATGACATGACCGAGCCAACGCAGGCGTCTCTGTTTCAGCAGTGCATACATGCTAGGGATTCCAGCTCGTTCTAGGACTGTGTTGTTTGGAACTTTGTCCTGCCAGGTGATGCCGAGAATGCGTCAGAGGCAGCGCATGTGGAAAGCGTTCAGTTTCCTCTCCTGTTGTGAGCGGAGAGTCCATGACTCGCTACAGTACAGAAGTGTACTCAGGATGCAAGCTCTGTAGACCTGGATCTTGGTAAGTTCTGTCAGCTTCTTGTTGGACCAGACTCTCTTTGTGAGTCTGGAAAACGTGGTAGACACAGTGAGGATAACAGCAATATCAAGGCTTTTGTACTCAAGATGAAAGGATCCTTCCCTGTCATTTCCTAGTTATTGACAAAATCAAATTTTGCATCAATGATACGTGCTTCAGAGGTGCATGCTCTGGGTTGATGGCAAGAATTGGGGGGGGGGGGAATTCAGACAGCAGTTTGCCCCTGGCTATAGTTATTGTGAGGGATAAAAATGCATAATAATAGCAGTTCAACTGAGAGGCATTAAATCCAATCATCCAGAAGGGGTGGTTTCCACCCTCAAACATACAAAAGACTGTTAAGAGACCACTAAGAGACTTCATCATTATTCTATACAATTAACATCTATTGTAATAGTTGTAATATCTTGTTTATCATTACTTGATTGTGGTGGGTACTATCTTTGTAGTAGTAGTTTGTTCTCTCTCTCTCTCTCTCTCTCTCTGTGTGTGTGTGCGCGCGCGTAATTTAATTTTGAATATGTCCAAGTGTGAGCTTTTGAATCTAGTTGTGAATCTTACCCCCTGAAATCCACGTGCTCCCACAAAAAAATTGGCTGTTGGTATTTTAAAATTTCTCCAAAGAGATTTCTTCAATCCAGCTCTGTGTCATTCGGTAGTTAAGACATGAAAGTGGCATATAAGTGATCCCAGGAATGACCAGCAACATATTGCCACTTCGCCCCATGGAAAATAGCCTCGGTAAAATATGATGATTGTTTAAAAACATTTAGGATGTTATTTATGACTAGTGGTATTTAGTGGGGCAGATTCTATTGATCCTTCAACTCTCCAGACACAGATTTATTCAGACATCACAGAAACTGCTACAAACTCTGCTTATTTATTTATTTATTTATTAGATTTATATTTATTAGATTTGTATAATTCATAGGGAGCATAAGCATTGTTTTGTGCTCAGGCAAGTGTCATAACACAAATTCTGGATTTCTGCAGCATTTTGTTCCAGTAAAGTAAAAGTAAAGTAAGTTTGTAAAGTTTTACAAGTTTGTTTGAGTTTTGTGAAATGTTTTGCATTTCAACTTGCATTGATTCTCATTCTACTCCAATGTTCAGTCTGGCAATGAGACAAGTGAATTTTTCAAGGAAACACTTGGCTCTCTCCATCTTCAGACACGCCTGCCTTTCAGCACAAAGGGAAAAAGAAAATATTGTGAGACAAATAAGTTCTATATTTTGCCTTTCAAAGCATGTGGCAAAAATGTGGTGGCTTTTGGTGGTATTTCCTCAATCACAATAATTTATTTCACAGAACAACCTTTCTCACATTTCCTTCAACCTCCACAGCTTTCTGTCCATGATGCCATTTCCCTCTTACCTATTTAGTCTGCTCAGTTTATTTTTGTTCCTTGGGTCCAGGCTGTCATCGACTTCTGTCAGTTCTTCTTTACGGCATCCCTGCAATCTGTCATCTCCCAACTCCTTCCTGCTCAGACATTAGCCCCTTCTTTGGCTCCTCTCTCACCCATCCCTTTCTGGCCCCTCTGCATCTTACAGCACCTTCACAAAGCCTTCTTAAAAAGCTACAGCCAAAGTCACCTTCAGGCCAGGAGATTTTGTCTCCTTATAGTCCTCCAATACCTTGTGTACAATGCTGAGCCTGTCGTTTTCTTTTTCATAACTTGGAACATGTCAATGCAGAATTTTTTATTCCTGGCCCCTTATGGATTGAAAAAGAGAGAAAAAGGAGGTCTGGTCTAGAGGGTAGAGCCTCCGTCTGCCTGAAGATAACATCCACAAGGTCGCCAGTTTGAGGCCACCGGCACCGTGCGACCTTGAAGCAGCTGACAAGCTGAAGCCAAGCAGTTCCATCTGCTCTGAGCGTGGGAGGATGGAGGCCAGAATGTGAAGCCAGATCGGAATGAAACACCTGAATGTAGTCGTTCTTGAAAGAAAGAACCTTCTTTCAAATTGTAAAAATCCCTATTTAATAAGGGATTTAAATAAAAGCCTGCCTATGTAAACCACCTTGAATAAAGTCTTGAATAAAGACCAAGAAAGGCGGTATATAAATACCTGTTGTTGTTGTTGTTGTTGTTGTTGTTGTTGTTGTTGTTGTTGTTGTTGTTATTATTAAAAGGAAGCATGTCGCGTCATGTTCCTGTTCTTCTTTGTCAGCAGTCTTGTCCTTCACCCAGTCTGGTTAGGATTGGGCTGAATGTCCTGAATTCAGGGACTTTTGGCCTCTTTCCCCATAAGTGACATCATTATGCTGTTAAGGTTGGAGCAAATGTCCCATACCCTTCCTTAGGCTTTATGTATCAACCCTGCAGCATTTGGTATTTCCTCTTTAAAATAGTCAAATGCAAGACCTACTAAGTTCCCTTGGTGTAGTGTGGAGACTGCAGAGAATTCAAACTTCAGTGCTGCCCCAGGTGGTTCGTGGGTCATACATACAAAAGGTCCCCAACATCTCTAGGTGAGGCAGAGAGAAAATCCTGCCTGAGACCTTGCAGGGCTGTTGTCAATCAGGACAGCAGACACTGAGTTAGAGACCAATGGGCTGCCTCCGTCCGCTGCAGCTTTCTCTTTACCTAGGAAGGAGTTATGCCAATTGAGCCATTACAGCTTCTGTCTATTTTAACACAGCAAGATAAAAGCAAACAGTAAAAAAAAAAAATACTAGCCTAACAACATACCCCAATTTGACTGCCCAAAATGACAAAATCAGAAGATTGCACAGAATGAGGAGGTTTTCCTTTGGATTTGTATATTTATAAGAGTTCTAGACTGCTTTTCAGAACAATGTTCTCAGCGCAGTTTGCATATCAGGAAGCAGGTCTAGGAAGAAGGAATCTGGGCATATTATTTGCACATAGTTCCTTCCAGACCAAGAGAAATTTCTTTAAGGCACAGACAGTGCAGAACATAATGGTGGTGTTCAGTTTCCTCGATGTGTTTCAGGGGATACTGCAGTGAATAAAGCTTCTGGGAGGCAGGATTTTCTGCTTCCACACCATTTGTATAAGCAAATCTCTGCTTCCTTGCAAACAGGGAAATGGCTATAAGAGCAAACACATTGGCGGGATTTGTATGTATGTTTTGAAAAATCAGCTCAAATTATTTCAGATGAGGGTCTCTTGAAACAACCTCGATGTGAATGCTTGAGACACTATTTTTACAGTACGTAACACTTTCTAGTTTAACCATCCTGTCTTCTCATTATGTATATCATCAGATGTAATCAATCTAATCCCTTCCACATTATCTTCATGGATTCTGGTCTTAAAACACCCTCATTAGCAGTTTTTTTTTTCAAAAATGTATGCTATCTAAACTGCGAGCATGTACATTTTGTGCCAGCTCCAATCTATGTATTCTATGCATATTTAGCTTTCCTAAACCATGACTTACTTAAATGAATCCAAACATTCATAAGCTGTTAAATACTTCAGGATTGGGTCTTTCTTTTCCCTTCAAATAAATTATATGAAGCTGCTTGGATGCCAAGCTGGAGAACTCAATTCGATGCACTGGAATAGTTAAATTATGTCAAAATCAACTCTCACCGAAGTTATTTATGCTATAGAAAACTCTCAAAAGTCTCCTGACTCTGGGTTTGTTTGAGAGGTAAAAGGTCGTTTACATATGTCCCTTATTGGACTTCTGAAAAGGAAGCCTGTGCACATCATCTTTGGCAGCTCTGTGAAAGAGAAACCTTAGAACACAGGCACTCCATGCAAATCTGAAACCTGGTTGTGCCAGCTTCTTGACTGTGCAGGTGTCACAAACATTCAAGCAAAGATGCTCAGAACAACCTCTGACCTGTTGAGTTAATGTGAGCTGAGAAGAGCTCAGTTAAGTTGGACTGGAAGTGATCCAATTTCTTCCGTAAAATTTTGGGAGAGGGGAATCTGAGCACCTTACAAGTTAATCTGGGACTTCAATCTACTCCTTCCCCCTTCCAGCCTGGAAGTGTTAATATAACACATTCAAAAGTTTTATACTCAGAAAAGCCCACAAACCAAAAAGCCACACAGTTTTTTTTTAAAGATTTCAGTGACCCCCTGGATTAAACTAGAGGTACTTCTAATATATATATATCTCCCCCCCCCCCTCCAAATGATCCTTTTAAAGAGGGCTGGTGAACACAGAGAGGAGATTTAGGGAGATTCAGAGAGTTAGGGATCCCATGTCTCTTTTCAAACTTCAGCTTTGGGAAGCTTGCTGGCATCTCTAAAAATCACCTATTTGCAAGTGTTTGTGAAAAACGGAAATGCCAAGTTAAACATTTGTATTGGTATTCTGAAATCTCATAGAACTTGCAACGTCAGAAAAATTCTTCATTATCTGAAGTTCTTTGACAATTGACTTCATGCTTCACCATTAAGAATTTTTCTCTAATAGTAGTCTGACAGCAAATAATAATAATAATAAAACTTTGGTGTTTGGTAGCTAAGAATACATAATAGCAGCTTTCTAAGGCAACACTGTTTTCATTTGGTTGATGAACTGACATGAGCACCAAGATGAATAAGTTCAGGATAAATAGCACCTTGCCGAAACTAAAAGCAAATTTAGGCCAGAGGAATTTAATTGCATGAATTGATAGCCTGGAAATGGAATCTCTTGAAAACTTTCAAAGGAAAAGGGAACACTTTACTGATATTTCCAAGGGCAGGAATCCAAGCAAACAGCTGGGTTCCAAATGAAAGGAACTTTTATTCCTCCTCCTCTGCCCATTTTAAAATCTTTTCTGCAATTTTAGGGATCGATGCCTGATGTTCTTTCATCAGCTTTGAAAAGCTTCGGAAATAATTCTGCAGCCTGCCTCAAATTATCTGTTTCTTCCAAGTTTCCCCTCTCTTTGGCTCGAGCAACTGGAAATGAACATTTCAGTCAAAAGTCAATGCACTGTCTAGCATAAGTGCTGCTTAGACGATCGAGGAAACCTGTCAGTTCATTCATCCTTTATTGTTCAACATAAACATCTCCGCCACAGGCAGTATATTCAAGCTCCAGATCTGCAATAATCTATCTGAAGACATGGAGGGAAATGAAACATGAAAGGAGGGTAATTGAACCACTTCTTCGAATAGTGCATGAGAACAAAGTCATTTTATGTACACTTGCTGGTTCCCTTCGGAATGGAAAAATCCCTTTTGTGCATGTGCAAGCATCTGAATGTGTGCTTACGAAACACATTGTAAGACATCAGGACCTACCTTGTGTATTGGAATCACGGAAGTCCTGGCGAGGAGGTAGCATGTGCTGTCAGCAGTGGCCCCTTTAAGGGTAAGGCCTGGGCATCCAGCAGAGTGTGCTGCACAGCTGCAGCCACTTGAAGGCAATAGGGCCCTCAGGGATATAAGAGCACCTGAGGCAGGAAGGGTTTGTGGGTTGTAGAAGGAGTGCAGGTTGGAGAGGTGACTGACTGACTGACTGACTGACTGACTGACTGACTGACTGACTGACTGACTGACTGGGCTTATTGACTTTGCCCTGGATACTCTGACTGACTTTGTGACTAAGGGACTACTCGAACAGGCTGCGGAGAGCTGAGGTGTGCTGCTATACTGGGAAGGACTGCTGCCTTAGGAACTGGGTCCCTGCAGTTTAAACAGGCAAGCTACCCTGGTGGTGGAGTCTAGCAGTGCTGCTGTAGAGAACTGGGGCCATTGTTGGGGAACGAAAGGGGAGCTAATTAGCTTAGAGTGGGCATAAGTTCCCTAAGTGAGGCTTGGAGAGGGAATCTGGCAGAACACCTTGTGGTTGACCACTCGCCCACCGTATTTCTGGACTCAGATTGCCTGCACAAATGGGACGCATCAAGTCAGCAGCATCAAACATCACAGAATTCAATTTCAATATGCCTAATTAACTGCTGTCCCCTTACATGAAACTTTATTGCAAGGTATTCATAGTGAATGGGTGAGATGCTCTTGGCAGGGTCCCACACATTGTCCCACACATTGTCTTCATGCAAATTAGAAAAATATGCCCCTTTAAGGCTGCAACTCCCTCCCTGCCTGCACCTACCCAGGACATTAAACAATGAAGTTAGTTCAATGATGACTAGCAAGAACTCTCTCTCTCTCTCTCTCTCTCTCTCTCTCTCTCTCTCTCTCTCTCTCTCTCAGTTAACCATGGCTTCAGAAATCACAGTGAGCTGTTGAAGTCTGGTTCCAGTTGCCATCCATAAGTGTCCAAAGTCTTCCCTATATGGATTTCTAGACACACAGCATACTGGGAAGACCTTGGGGGTCAAACAAATGTGTCAGCAGTGACTTTAGTTAGTAATATCTGCCACAGAGATATCTTCTCCCAAAGGATCCTGGGAACATAGGCTTGCAATCTGGGTCCAGAAATATGGTGGGCGGGTGGGCGGTCACTTTTTTCTGTTCTGACTATCCTGACATTCAATTTTAGTGGAGGGAACAGAAAAAAGAAAATATTTCTTGACCCAGCATGTCATTAATCTGTGGAGCTCCTTGCCACAGGATGCTGTGATGGCATCTGGCCTAGGTGCCTTTAAAAGGGGATTAGACAGATTTATGGAGGAAAATTCCATCACAGGTTATAAGCCATGATGGGTATGTGAAACCTCCTGGTTCCAGAAGTAGGCTGTCTCTGAATGCCAGGCGCAAGGGAGGGCACCAGGATGCAGGTATTTTGTATTCTTGTATGCTCCCTGCTTCCTTTCCCTCCCTGGGGTTCTGCAGCCAATCATAAGGCAAGAACCCCCTTGGGCTCCTCCTCCTGATCATCTGTTCTTTCCTTCCTATCACAGATGAGCAAAAAGCCTGCTCTTGCTCTCCCGTCCCCCCACCCCTTATTCATTGCAAGAGGAAAATATTAACCTTCTTTGCCTCGTGGCTGGAACTCCCAGCTGCTCACCCCATCAGAATGCTGGCCTCATGAGGTCTTTCACACTGCAAAAACAGGAAGCAAGCCCACCCAGACACAGGCAAACTTGAGTCAACATGTGTGGGGACAAGTGCTGAGTCAGGGGGGCCCTGACTCAAGTGTTTTTTCAAGTCTTCCATGCGCACAATTTATGAGTCAACAAGTCACTGAAAATGCACATTTTTGTGACTCGAGTCCGAGTTATCTGATTTGAGTCAGGGCTGTTCCTTCCTCTATACCTCTTATGTTGGGTTACCCATATCATATCTGTTGGCCCACCCTACTGGCTGTTAATGTGGGCAAGTTGTCTTACTCAGCCTTTCCCAATTATTAAACCACCCAATTCTGATTTGACTGGTAACTAATATAGTAACTGCCACACACTCCTAGGAAAATGTAGCCTGTGAGAACTAAAAATCAGGATGAGAAAAGCCAGGCCTGCCTGACAGTGGAGTAATTAAAACAAAGTCATCCACTTAACTGAGATCAGAAAAAAAGGAGAGTTTAAATCTTTCCTAAGAGAAATAAATTGGGGGAAAGAGCCTTTCACTGGGTTATTGTACTAACCTTTACATACCCTTGTAATAGTGAGCCCCAGTGGACAAGAAGATTGAAAAATAGCCTTGTTCAGCTCTGCTTGCTGGCAACCTCAAGTGAGAAAGAGAATCAGCTGCCTCATTATAAACACCAGGGCTTAACAGGCCTTGCAAGAAATATGGAGGGGAAAGTGGCTGAGATCCCATGCCTGCAACATGTGATCCAAGTATCGAAACATGCCACCTGCCTCTTAATTGCTTTGAGAATGCCCAAGGCATTCCGGTTTTCCAGGCACCCAAGGACTCCTGGTCTGTTTGCTCCATGTCACAGCTATGAGCTCTGGCGACTTGCTCTTTGACACCTTCCCCTTTCACATACCTCTTGTCATTCTTAGCATCATAGAGTTGGAGGTTACCAACAAGGCCATCTAGTTCAACCCCTCAGCTCTCCCAGAGCATCTCCAGCGGCTGGCTGTCAAGCCTCTGTTTGAAGATCTCCAGTGAAGGAGAGTCTACCACCTCCCTATGCAATCTGTCCCACTGCCAAATTGCCCTGACCATCAAGAATCTCTTCCTGATGTCCAGATGGAATCTTCTCTCTTGCAGTTTGCACCCTTTGAAACTAGTTCTAGTTCTTTGCCCCAAAGTTCTAATATCTGAAGTGTACTTTTTCAGAATGGAAACTGGATGCATGTTTCACCCCAACTTATATCACCAAAGGGTTAGTTTTAGAGCAGGGGTGTCAAACAGAAGGCCCGGGGGCCGGATGTGGCCCGCGGAAGCTTTTTATCTGCCCCTTAGGCTCTCAACAGTGCTGAGGTGTCACTGCTGTAAGGGGAGTGCACATGAAAATTGGGCTCTCCCATATCTTGAAATATCATCAAGATTTGCATATTTTCTGTTCTGTCATTTGCAGCTAATGAGGTCCTAAGTGAGAAAAAGTGCTTATTTTTGGTTATGACCTGTTTAATGACATCATTTCCTGCCTAATGACATCACTTCCAGCCCTCAGTAGGCATCATAAATGCTATTTGTCCCTTGTTTTGAAATGGGTTTGACACCCCTGTTTTAGAGCATGTGACACTATATTAGCCAGAGATCACCAGCACCTGTTTCTGTGTGCACTGCAGGCTGTTCACAGATCATGCTGTGTGTAGGCATAAAATGGCTGCACCAAGGGACATGTTTCCACATGACCAAATGCTCTGGAATTCATTTTTATAGACCAGCAGCAACCCAGATGACGACATACAGTTTGTGCCTGCATTGAACAGAAGATGTGAGTAGCTGAACCCAGGTGCTCAGGCTCAGAATGACTGGCTGCACAGACGCATCTGGGAACAGTTTTGTGTGCGCACAGCCCTTTGCTGACTGGAGTCTGCCTCCTGACTGGACAGGCAGAGGCCTACAGCAGCAGTGTGTGAAGTGACGCAGTGAGCACCCTCCTTTACGGCCGGGCATTTTTACTGCCCAGAATATCAGAATTATCCGTCCTCCAAGAAGTCTGAGTGGAAGCAAACACGACTGGAGTGGTGACTCCTGGCAGGATGATGCAGCAGTCCTTCGGGACAGGTATTAAGCGCTTTGCTTGTCTTGGCACCTCAATGTTCTCGAAGCAGCCCAGCCCAGCCCAGTTCCCCGGCACACAGCTTGGGAATTTCTTATCCAAATCACCGTCTCTGCTGAAAATAATGGTTAACACTGAACTGCTCAGATGGGGTGTCTGTCTCGCCCCTCCCCCATTATTATTGCCATTAAATAAAGAGAGGCCATTTGACTTCCTACAGCAGAATTGCTGGCGGCATTCAGGGCAGGCAAACTTGGTCTGGACTTCACAAAGGCGACTTCAGACTGGCCACTGGCTTCCTGAAAAGCCCAGAGCAATTCCTGGCTTTGGGTATTCCGAAAAAACAAAAGTGCAAATGCACAAAAAACAGAGGAGAGCAGATTTCTGCAAAGAGCTCCTCCCGTGACAGGCGGAGAATCCAGATGGTGCATCACCCAGTTCGATCTGGAGCTCCCTCTCTGTCAGATGAAGACTGTGACTGATTGCTGCTTATTTGGACAAACAGCAGCTCTTACCTAGGGACAAGGGCGCCTCTGGCAAGCACTGAAAAGGCACCCCTACCAAAACACCTGAAGCCCATCTTTTAGGTAATGTTACTGTGATATCAAATACAAGTCAAGCTGATTAAACTTCCTCAAAAGAGGATGCTTTGAGAGTTTGTGAACAAACACATACTGAAAAGTCAGTCCCCGAGGCCTACAGCGTCCTGGAACAGAGGAGGGCAGGAGAAAGGAAGTGAATAAAGGGAGACATAGTTTCTCTTTTCTGTGAAACCAAGTAAAGCAGCATAGCATGACTAACAACCCAACCCTATGCATGTCTACTTAGAAGTAAGTCTCATTATAATCAATGAGGCTTACTCCCAGGTAAGTGTGGATAGGATTACTGTGGTAGAGATGTGTTTTTTTGCCAAGATTAACTTTGGTTTTACCCTGCCTTTCTCCTCAGAGGGACCCAAGGTGGCTTACAACAAAGGTTAAAAACGGAAATTAAAAACATAATCTAAAACATATTTGCAACACATCTTAAAAACAGCAGTCAGATAAAAGTGTAAAAGAGCACAGAGCAGCAGTTTATAAAAGGATCCAGGCCTATAGCCAGGTGTTAAAAAGGTATTAAAGATGTTAAAAAGGCCAGGAACTCAGAAGGCCTCTCTAAACAGAAGAGTCCTCAGGCCTCCCCGGAAAGTTTCAAAAGAGGGAGCAGTTCATAAGTCCAGCGGGAGGGAATTCCATAGTGTTGGTGCCACTACTGAGAAGACCCTATTTCTTGCAGCCGCCCCACATATCTCCCTGGGTGGTGGCACTTGTAATAAGGCCTTTTTAATATAACAAGTCATAGTTTATTTGGTTTATATAACAAACTCTGAGTTGATTTGGTGTCCTGATTTCAGGATAGGAACTGTTGTCAGAGGATACTTGGTAGAACCAGGATCCAGCTTGGTGAGCCATCTGAGATTTTGCGAAGACTCTGAACCCCTCTCCCCACAAGGGGCCACAAGACCCCTATTGGTCTTTGAATAAAAGATTCACTCAAGTAGTTGTAACAGTGTGGGAGAGTAGTGTTGACTGTGGGACCCATTTCTGCATGCTAAAAAAAAAGTGCTATTGCGGGCAGACTACTTGGTGAATCAGGGCAGCTTCCCCTTCTTTATTTGTTTTTGTCAGGCCTTGGCATCTCTCAGGCCTTGAGATTGTTATGAGTCAGGATGTGGCAGACGGGCCTTGATGTCCAGGCCTGGTGTAAATGTAAACAAATGTAGCTGCAGCACTGATTAGTAATCAAATGTACCAGTGTAAGGTGGGAGCCATGTGACTCAGGGAGATGTGATATGAGTCACTTGGCCCGTGGTGGAGTGGTGCACCACTGGGCAGCCAATCAGAGAGGGTCACAAGACTGTCATAAGACTATGAGGTTGCCCTACGCTGATTGGCTGGCCCCAGTATATAAGGGGGTGTCACCTTATATATAAGTATATAAGGGGGTATATAAGGAGGTGGGCAGTATATAAGGGGGTGGGCAGGAGGTCTGGTCTAGAGCAGGGGTGCTCAAACTTTCAACTTTAGGGATCCTGGACCTTTAAAATTGTGTAGGAGAGATAATTTCAGCAGGTGTAGCTTGTCATCTGTGGGATGACAAGTTGCACCTGCTGAAATTCTCTCTTCTATACACTTGTTAAAGGTCCAGCATCCCTAAAGTTGAAAGTTTGAACACCCCTAGTCTAGAGGGTAGAGCCTCCATTTGCCTGAAGATTACATCCATAAGGTCGCCAGTTCGAGGCCACCGGCACCGTGCGACCTTGAAGCAGCTGGCAAGCTGCAGCTGAGCTGTTCCATCTGCTCGGAGCGTGGGAGGATGGAGGCCAGAATGTTAAACCAGATCGGAGTGTAACAGCTTGAATGTGGTGGTTCTTGAAAGAGAGAACCTTCTTTCAATTTGTAAAAATCCCTGTGTGGATTTAATAAGCCTACCTGTGTAAACCGCCTTGAATAAAGTCTTGAATAAAGACCAAGAAAGGCGGTATATAAATACTGTATATTATTATTATATTATTATTATGTCACCTGGAAGCCCCCCTCCCATCCCCCACTTACCTGAGAGGAAGGGGACAGGACAGTGCAGTCTGGGCCAAGCCCCTCCCCCCAGGCTTGCAAACTCAGCCAGAGTACCTTTATGGTTTGTGTGCAGCCTCCTCCAGGGTCAAGATCCTGCAAGGACTCAGACAGAGAGCAGAGCAAGAAGGGGCAGAGCCTGACAAGCTTGCTGGCAGGCTCAAAAGGAGCCAGGCAGGTGAAGGGAGGGGAGGCTCTCTCCTGGGCTCTTTCCAGGGAACAAGACCCAAGTCAGAGGGAGAGACCTTGGGAGTCTGGGCCCCAGAGTGATGGATGGAGAGAAGGGGCCAGAAGCCCTTCAGGGCCAAAGGAGGGCCAACCTCCTACGTGGCAGCCCTCTGAGACTAGATCCCACAACCAACTGCAACTGACAGGAGAGGGTGCCTGCTGACGCCAGGGCAGAACACGGCCAGCTGACCTACCTTGCTGACAGCCTTCCCAGAGGGAAAAGGAGTTCGCTGGGCCACTGGCAACCCCCCCTCCAGGGGTGATGTGGGTTCCGAGTCTCCCCACCAAGTCCCAGCAGGGGGAAAACAGCACCTTTGGGATCCAGAACCGGAGGTGATCGTGTTGATGACTGATGTAAGCTGGACCCTGTGATGTAACAGGGCCTAATGAACGTGAAGAGTCTGGCCAGAATGAAGCAGTGATGTCGCCCCATACCGAGGCCTGTGAGACTTTCCAGGGTGGGGTAAGTGCCAGAGGCGTCGGAGCCTTCTGCCACTGGACTCACCCCTAGGATCCAATCCTCAGGGAGCACGGGTGGGCCCAACGGGGCGAGAACAGACACCAAATGAGGGTTGATCGTGGCGGACGTTCTCGGTGTTCTAGTGCTGCTAGTTTGTTTTCTGGCTTGGTCTGCTTATTGCGACTGCCTTGCTGTCTCCCTGACCTCTGCACCGTTTGACTGACTGCTCTTCTGCCTGCTCCTCACCAATGCCTGCTTCTTCTCAACAAGCCTGTATCTGTGGCTTTGCTTGGGACCAGTTGCTTCCTGTGCTGCCCCACTGCTCTGCCACTCTGCTCTGATGCTGACAAAGAGGCACATCCCATCCTCTTCTGCCAGCCTGACAGTTTATTTATTTAATTATTTATAATTATTTATTTTAATTTGCTTGATAATGTCACTTCGAACCATAACATCACATGAAAAATTAATTATGTTTTATGGGGTGACAAAAATTTATGGGCCCGGGGGGTCAAATGACCTGACTGCACCACTGGCGAGGGGCGACAAGGCGAGGCAGCAAGGGGTGGTGGGCTTATGCGAGGAGGCAGGGCAAAGTGAGGGGCGGAATGAGGAACCAGCCAGCGACGAGGCTGCATAAACACGTGTGCGCCTCTTCCGCTTTTCACACCTACTAAAAATGGCACCCCGGGCAAGAGTTGCATCTTGCCTCAGGGGAAATGTGCCTCTACCTCAGGCTGTGGTCTTGTCCAACTCTGCAGCTCAAGATGAGTGAACAGGATTCCTGTGAGCACGATGAAGCATTAGCCATAGAAAAGACATGCGCCCAGTAAAGCCACACCAGCTCCAGGCCCGATCCTGCTCACCTGTGCAGGGTGGGAGCCACTGCTGTGCAGCTGCATCTTGCGCCTCTCTAGGAATGTTCACAGGAAGCAGCTGTATGCTCAGGTGACTGATGTGCTGATTCTCTCAGACACTTATATCCACCCCTTTCTATCAGCCTAATCCTTCCGCTGCCACACTGTAGAATGCAGGTGCACCACAGAGGCGTGTGCTGCATGCTGTGGTGGGGAGGGGCAATCAGGAGTCCTGCACAACGTGCATGGATCCCCTGATGGCTGGTGTAAGTCTGCGGGGGCAGGGCATATCAGACTGCCACCCAAACCGCCTCCTCTGTCTCTCGATATGCCCCAGTTCATCCCCCAAACTATTCCATTACTCTCCCTCTCCACTCACCACCCTCCCCTACCACCAACCTACCTCCAGTGGTGGCTGAGTGCTCCAGTGGTGCGTGGTTGTCAGCCATCCACACTGGTGGTTGCTTTGCACAGGCACAAGTCAACACTGCATCTGTGGTGCCAACGGAGGGTGCCTTCCACTGACGGCATGCCAAGGATGACTGGGCTGTGACCGGTGGCGTAGCTGGAGAGGGGGTGGGCACTCAGCCTGGCAGGGAGCCTCAGCACGGCGGGCAAGCGGCCCCTCCCTTTGGAGCCATTCCCGGCGGGGGAGCAAAACGGAGCCGTATGGCCGTACGGCTACGCCACTGGCTGTGACTTGTGTCTAATTATTTTGTGCATAATGCAGCCACTCTCCTTGCAAAAATTCTCCTTGCTACAGTTCCCACAAGAAGCTTGCTTTCCTGCTTGAAATGCCTCCTTTGCGGTGCTGCTCAGTGATCAGCCTTGATAATTCATGACCTTTGTTGCGATTGAAGAGCGCTTGTTCTGGTTACTCCCAAACTCTGAACCATTTCAGAACCCGACAGGACCACGGGTTCTCCTTCAGGATTTCAGTGGCGCAGATCAAAGGACAGTGCTGTGGAGATGTGCAGTGACCTTTTTAAAGTGTGCACTGATGTTCCTGGAAAAGGCTCGCATGCTGAATATTTCAGAGCTGCCGGGGATGCTTTGCAACCCTTTTCAGGCAAAAGCTTGATTGAGTTTGAAGCAGGTTGTAGCTTAAGAAATGAGGAGGGGAAAAAACATTCTGTCCCATAACCTGAAGAACAAAAGCCCTTGTAGCTCAAATGAATATTGATGAAAGATGGATATTAGAGGCTGTATGTTTATTTACTTACACATCTTGGGCAGGAGAAGGACTAATTTTCTTTTTGGTGGCTTAAGAATCCTCTGGAGCCCTTTTGAGCTGGAATTTCATATCAGAGATGTGCACTGTGGGGGCGGCAGGTGAGGCAGGACCACCCCACCAGCGTCCTCTGAAAAGTGCCGCTGCCGCCCCTGAAGCTGTGTGTGCAAACTCTCACCACACACGCCCCAGCCGTCCCAGTCTCAGAGCACGTGGGTTGTGAGTATTTGCACACTCACAACTTGGGCAGCAATGCTTTTCGGAGGACTCTGGTGGGGTGGTCCTGCCTCACCTGCCGTCCCCACACTGCACGTCCCTGTTTCATGTGTATCCAGTAGAGGCTCCAGCCCCTGGTGGGTAGGGTTGCAGAGTGCTGCAGGCTGCCACCTCGTGTAGCTTGCAGGAAGAAAAGACAGCCAGTTCACTCAATACTTGCTCCAGTGCCCACAGAATGAGGCCAGCCATGCACAGCATCCATGCTTACAAGTTGTTACAGGAAACCTGGGAGGCCATGAAGTTCATATGTGACTTTTGGTTGGTGTGTGTCCGTCCTGGTTGGTGTGCGTCCGTCCTCTCTGGTCCCAGGAATGTGCCTGCCTGGAAGCCTCTTCCTGGCATCGCCACCATCACTGTTGGAGGAGCATTCAGTGCTGCTCTGTCAGCATCCCACGGCCTAGTGGGGCAGGTTCACTGGGAGAGGGTGGGCAACTCAGGCAGCATCAGGTGCTGCTTCTCAAGGGACGGCAGCTGTAGCTGGACAGGTGCTGCCATCTTTGATTTCCCAGGTGCTCCACTCCCCCCCATGTCAAAACTGAGGGGCATCTGGTGGGGGGGCTGCTGCTCTAGCTACTGACAGCTGCCCTGAACAAGAAGCAGTGATGGCCTTTTCTTCACCCAGGACCTGTCAGGAGCAAGGTGTGCCATCTGAGGACCCCGTGGAGGGCCTTGCCCCAGGGCTCATCTCAACTAGGGACTGCCTTGTTTTCACCTGAAGCCAAAGCAGCTTCACCGTAAGCCCTGCCCCTTTGCTCACAGTAGATAAGAGCATGAGAAGAGCCCTGTTGGATCAGGCCAAAGGCCCATCTAGTCCAGCTTCCTGTATCTCACAGCGGCCCACCAAATGTCCCAGGGAGCACACAAGACAACAGGCACAAACTGAGTCCTGGTGCCCTCCCCTGCATCTGGCAATCAGGCAGCCTGCCTCTTAAACCAATGTTGCACTTAATTTATTTTCTGCATTTCTCTCTGCTTTTCTCCCCATAATGGGACCCAGAGAGGCTCTTCTTAACCATAAAGAGTGTCTATGACAAAGGATATTGTGTGTGTGTGTGGGGGGGGGGGTGTCTCCTAACTAGGTTACTAATATTCACTGCTGCTCTGAAACGAAAACAAACGTTTTTATCACAGGTCCTTAAGTGCTTCCCAAGCTGAGCGCAATCTAAGAGCTTGACCATTATAGACAAATGAAGTCACTTATATTATACAGAGCCTGTTTGCTGCTGTGCGCACTTTGGAGAGATTAGTGACTTTCCCCCCAAGCCCTCAAGTGCCTGAATGTTTATTTCACTCACAGAAATCAGACTGAGCTCCCTTTTGAAATCCACCTCTGTGTGGACGGACGCAGAAGCACAGAGGTTTCTGGGAGAAGGAAGGCAGAGTGTCTTCCACCCTGCAGTCAAAAGCGAGCATCCATTTTGCTGGGCTCATGAAAAATAGATGGCAGTGTAACTCTGAGACTGCCAAAGGCCTGGAATCTCTGCCATTAAATAAGGAGAGGCAAAACCACAGGGTTGGTTGAACCAATGTAAGTTTATTCCAGGGGGATGGGAGAATTTTTAACACAAGAAAGAGCAATGAAGTCCCCGTTTAATTATTGAAGAGTTATTTTTGCTTAGGAGTAAACAACCATCTTGTCTACACCATGTGTTGGCACGTTATTTTTAACTGCTTCATTTAACTTCTTTTCCTCACATACTTCACTCAATTTCTGTGCACCTAGATGCCATTTTTAATTCCTCCTTCTATTAGCAAAGCATTGGGTGAACTGGACAGGTTTCCATGGAGGGGAGGATTCAATCCTTCCCTTTCTCTTCATGAAGTGGAATGCAAACTCTGCCCCCCCCCCAACTCTAGCATGCACATATCCCCCACCACTGTCTCTACCATCTACCACAGGCTACTTGGCCCACACCCAACTACTTAGGCAACCAGCTGGCAAGGCGAGAGGGGCATGGCGATCTGCCCCCTTACCTGGAGCGCTGGATCCCTGCCTCCAGCCTCCATCTTATTTTACATAGGAAGGAAGGAGTCAGCAATTCAGAGCTGCAGCTCAGGTAACAGGGTGGGCTCCAGAGGGCCACATTCTGCCCTTCCCTGCCCACTTAACTGCTTTCCTAAGTGGCCAGGTACTGGGAAGATCAAGGACGTGGTGGAACCAGTCCCCCCACAAATCTTTCTCCAGAGGCGAGTGCCGCTGGCGCAGTTCTCTTTCCGCTTACTTTCAGGGAGTGAGACGAGGCTTGGAGAGCCAATGGAAGTGACAGGGTATGAGTGGCAGCCTGGAGGAGGGGGGAGTCAGTGTTCCCCCAACCCAATGTGAGTTTTTCACTCAGTGTCACAGGTGGGCTGGCCCTGGGAATATGGGCACAAACACCGCAGTCTTTGGATGTATGCACGGGACTCTTTGAAGGCAGGTCCAAAGAGAATTATTTATTTATCTGTTGATATACTCAGTTTGTATCCCACTTTTCTCCCCAAAGTGGGAGAAATTTTTTTTTGCATTCAAGTGGCCAGAAGCGTTGTGCTGGAGAGGCAAAATAAATGGAACTCGGGGCCTCAGAAGACGGGAGGTGGAGGCATCCCATCAACATGGCCCTGCTTGCTAAGTTTATCTACCCAGGACTAAACAGTCTCAGACCCCCAAACATGCACTGTATTTGCTATGAGGCCAATCTCTCTTCCTCCTAAGCACTTCCTGTGAACTCAGACAGCCTGTGAAGTCAGACACAACAGTTCCTCGTGGCCCAAGTTAGTGGCGTGTTATTCCTTCATTATGTGAGATCAGGTTGCGCCTCACGAATGATACAAGCGGGCGTTGTAACTGCAGACCAAACAGTCGTTATGCTGCTTTCCTGGGAAAGAAATCTAATTTAGTAAATTAATAAATGTTGGGGGATGCCGAACGCTTTGCTCACGAGTCTTCCTCCCAGCCATATGTTCCCAAGTTTCTGCAGCATAGGAGTTCTCTTGTGTGTGTGTGTGTTTTGCTAAAGTTCATTGGATCTGGCAGATAACTGAATTCCAAAGGAGACTCTGAAATTTACTTTATTACCGTGACTAAAGTCAAATCTGAGCTCTATCTAATAGAAATCTTGAGTAACCCCCTGCTAATCACGTCTGCTGCCAGCGATGACTAACTGTAATCGCTCTGGTCAGAGCTCCATCCCCTCATCCATTTCTCTCTTCCCAAAGATTTGTCTTTGGTGAGGAGCCACTCTGGAGATTATTGCCCACATCCCTCTCTGCAAGCACAGCTGCTCTGTACATGTTTAAAAAACATTATTCATACCCTGTAATTTGAAAATGTTTGACTCATGGTGACTAGAATTCCACAAGCCTACGCTGCTCAGTGAGTCAACACTTCTTCTGCGGGTTATTTTAGCTGTTTATACAATTTAATATATTGGTGTCTCAATATTATAACAATGCAAGAACGCCAGAACTTATTTTCTGAGGAACTCAGCAAGATTCTGATTCGTAAGCAGGACCTTAAAATAACATTCAGGGAAGCAGAGAAATGTTTGATTTTTCTTTTTTTAATTGTATAGAATTGCAAAATTTAAACGGCGTAAGATGGAATAATAAGTTCTACTATTAATGAAAGAGATTAAAGGCTGGATTTAAGCAGAGTTACACTATTTTACATGCCATTGATTTTCAGGCAAGAGCTTAGCACAGTCATTTTCAACCACTGTGCCGTGGCACACTGGTATGCCGCGAATGGTCCCCAGGTGTGCCGTGGGAATTTGGGAGAGAGTCATTTATCAATAGGACCATTGGGGGATGTGAGCTCCCACTGACAGCACAGTGTGCCTTGTCAATTGTCAAAAAGTTGATGGTGTGCCTTGACCATTTTAGTGCCTTGCCAATGTGCTGCAAGATGAAAAAGGTTGAAAATCACTGGCTTAGCACGTGCTGACATTTTCCCCACAATATCGGTGAGACTTCATAGTGCTTCTTAAATACGTAAGAAAAGCACTGCTGGATCAGACCAAGTGCACACCAAGTCCAGTATCCTGTTTCCCACATTGGTCCACCAGCTGCCTCACCCAATAGTCCAAAATAGCTGAAATGTGTTTATAGTTGTGAAATCTCCTAGGGAGGGCATATATTTGCAAAGGTGAACTGGTGGGCGCAGAAAAGGTCAAACAAGCCCTCCTCATGCTACTTCTCCATGAAAGATTTGCCCAGGAATAACTTTAACTCAGGTTTTGGAACGCCTATTTGCAATGTGACACTTCTCTCACTGATGTTTCAAAGAGAATTATTTATTTGTCTGTTCATATACTCAATTTGTGTCCCACTTTTCTCCCCAAAGGGGACCCAAAGTGGCTTATAAAACTATACAACCTCATTTAAAACATTTAAAACATTTAAACGTTAAATTTAATGTGTAATTTGTACACATTAAAATATTCTTAAACGTTAAAACAACCTTTAAAGAAATTGCAATAGAACACAAAGTACCAGTAGCCTCCTCTTAAGAAAGGGCGAGCTGTAAAAACTAATCAACAAGGAGATAATTTACATAAAACCCAGCTGGATTAAAATACTCAGTATTTAAAAAGCCACAAACTCGTTTGAACTTCTCTCACTATACTTGTAACTTTCCAGAGTCTCTGTATTGCATTATTTCCTTGAGAAACATGCTCATCCGTTTTCAAATCATAATTATTTCCTTATCTATTCTGGGAATTTCACTTATGTATTTAGTAACCATAGTTTTTTAAACTATGACTGAATAATTATTGCCTCACTATCTGTATTTTTTCCTGAAATAGTGTCATATTTTAAGGTATGTGGGTGTGGACAAAGCGCTATATACCCAACTGGAGTTATGTAACTGGTGTGTCTATAATGTTCAGCTTCCTGCCTCTGGGAGGAAATGAGCTGTGCTTGATCTGTCACTTTTAATGAAGTGATAGAGACCTGCTTTTCAGGAGGAAATTGCATTTGCAGTTCACGTCTAGAACTGGCTGCAGAGGCAAAAGGCTTGCTTGCAAGACAGCAGTCCATAATATGCACGGTCAGGTCAGTGTTATGCGGTGACATTTCATGGCACAGCTCTTGGGACCTTCTGAAGCTGGTTTTAGGAGTCCAGAAGGCATTCCTGCTAGATGCATCTAATGCTTACACCATGACTAGCAAAATGCCTGTTATCATGCTGAGTTGCATGTGTCAGGTAGGAGGACTTGTATTTTGCTGGGCCCCGGAGTGTGTGCGTGTGTGTACATCACAGAGTGCAAAGAGACCCACGAGGTCATCTAGTTCGCCCTTTACCTGTAACAGGAAATTCCCTCGAGAGCAGTGATTTTTTCAACCTTTTTCATCTCACAGCAGACTGACAAGGTACTAAAATTGTCAAGGCACACAATCAACAAGGCACACCAGGCCAGAATGGGGAGAATATTGGGGTGTAACAGGGAGGCACATGGGAGGGACGGAGGGTGAAATGAGGAGTCGACATGTGCCATATTTATTAATTACCAATTTATATACCACCTTTATCGTAAACTCAAGTCTTGTAAACTCAAGAAGGTTTACATTGTCAGGCTGACACGAAATCCCATTTTTAATTTTTATTTTAAAGTGTTATTCTATGAGACAAACTTCTCCATTTTTCCAGGAGTTTCCAGGTGCTGTCATACTCCTGGCTGCACAGCTTTTGCGCTTTCCAGGCTTCCACAGACAGCTGCAAAACACTCCTCAGGCTGGATCTCAGGATGTCCTTCATTTCTTGCAAGTTCACATTCCTTTGTTTTTAGCTAGCAGTTTCTGGTCTTGCATCCAAGGCGAGACCTGAGCGGATCCTACTTAGCCTTTTGAAGCAGGAGCTCCATCTCCAGACCACACCACCTGCACCCTTCAGACAAATGGCACACCCCTGATTCTAAAATAACATTACACTGATGACGGCTGGCATAGGAAGGAGTAAGCCCATACTGAACAATGCAGAAGGGACAAGCACCAGAAAATTGTACATCCCACCACCCCTGTACTCATCCCTGTCCAATCCGAAAATGTGCCTTTGCAGTAAAGCTTGTTTGTTTGTTAAAATAAAATGGGAAGCCCTCATGCAAGGGGAAAAATTTCAACTGGCTTGTTGAATACATAGGGGGTTACTTCCAAGCGAACATGCTTAAGGTTGGAGGGGGGGGGATGTCAATTCACAGAGTTATTTTTGTAGATTTGTTGAATTAACTCGGTACGTGTTCATCTGAACCCATCCCCCAATGGACAGACCGTGAGGTGGCATTTCTCTCTGGGAAAGAGTGAGATCATCTTACTGTATAGTTGGCTGACCAAACATATCTGCAGTGAGTGAAGACATCTGGATGGGGAGGGGGGCAAATAGTGGCGCTTGATGTCCATGTCCTTCAGGGCACTTAATCGCAAGGAGACCACCCAAACTGCTTTCTCTCCGTCGCTTTCTCAAAGCTGTTTCTGGTTAATTAATGACATTTTGCCATATCTGTTTAACAAGCAACAATGCTTGCAACTTGGGCTGGAGCCAAAGAAGGGCTTTTAAGAGGCTCGAAAGAGGTTGGAGAGAGTGAGGCTCCACTTCCCAGGTGTGTGCAGCACATGCTTGTCCTTCTTTGGTCTCAGTTCAGATTGGTGGGTAGAGAAGCGGTGCCAAAAACCACCAGACCTGTTGGTCAGAAGAGAAGGTGGGGGGAGGGACCGCTGCACAAAACGGCAATCGTGCCTTCAACTCTCTTGAGTGCCAAAACAAAGGGGATATGGGGGACCTATGCAAGGGTGTGTGGTGGGTGAGGAGGCAGGTGAGGCAGAGCCTCCCCACCAGAGTCCTTTGCAAAGTGTTGCTGCCGTGTGAGGTGCCCAAGCACCCACAACTCACGCACTCCGCACATGGGTTGTGGATGCTTGGGTGCCTCGCGTGATGGTGGCACTTTTCAAAGAGCTCTGGTGGGGAGGCTCTGCCTCACCTGCCTCCCCACCCACCGCTTGCCCCTGGACCCATGACATCTTCTCCTGACCTTTTTGTATGCTTTTTTAACGAGAAAACAGCAACCTTTAAACCAGCTGTGGCAGGGGCCAGAAGCAGATTGGGGCAGTCGTGCTGTTGCGCAAGGAAGTGCCAAACCATTTTTTCTGTACTGAGCTCTCTAACATCTGAAGTTCTACTCACAGGACTTCTGTTCCTTCCTAGCAGCAACTGTTACCCTGCACATGCCTGATCTTATCTGATCTCGGAAGCTAAGCAGGGTCAGGCCTGGTTAGTACTTGGATGGGAGACCGCTTGGGAATACCAGGTGCTGTAGGCTTATACCATAGTCTTTTGAGACTGAAGGTTGCCAGCCATCTCCCTATACTGAACACTATCTCCCGATCTTGTCTGACCTCAGAAGCTAAGCAGGGTCAGGCCTGGTTAGTACTTGGATGGGAGACTGCCGGGGAATACCGGGTGCTGTAGGCTTACACCATAGTCTTTCCAGACTGAAGGCTGCCAATCATCTCCATATACTGAACACTGTCTCCTGATCTTATCTGATCTCGGAAGCTAAGCAGGGTCAGGCCTGGTTAGTACTTGGATGGGAGACCGCTTGAGAATACCAGGTGCTGTAGGCTTATACCATAGTCTTTTGAGACTGAAGGTTGCCAACCATTATGTTCCTTCCCTTATAGCTGCTACTGGCCACATGGAGGGACAGTTCTGGTGAAAGAGGAAACTGTGTAATCAAAAATAGCTGCTCTGCATGACCAAAGTCTCAAATGTTATCAGCGGTATGAAGCAGAAACACTCAAAAGTCTTCTTTTCAGGGGTTCCCACACCATCTCATTAATGTATGAACTGGGCCAAAAAATGTAGTCGGATTTATATTATGAGAAGCTATTCATGTCATGGTAGAAAAGTATGCGAAATAACAGTTACTTGATGAATGGGGAGAAATAGCTCCATGGCAGTGGATGGGTCTGGTCTCACGGAAATGATAGCTCTTAAAAACCTTTGCAAGTCTTGAATGAGCCATTGTACCTTGATCCAGGCACACTGGGTAGCATCTTATAGTTGTCCCCAAAACATGTAACATGACCCCAAAACATGTTGTCCCCAAAAAATGTCCCCTCCTGTAACCAAAAACTGCATTCAAAGCAAGGACCTCTTGTTCTGTTGGAAGGGACACTTCTATAGAGGTTTGCAACTCGTGAAGTTCTTCATGTCACAGTCTTGTTCTTAAACTCAAACTTAAACTCATGAAAACGGCAGACTCCTGAGGTACCTTAGTGGTTAGGAACTGGGCCTGAGCTTACTCCAGCTAGAGTAGAGATGTGCAAGTAACTAGAATAGACCTGCTGTGGCATCTTCTTATTGTTGCCTGGGGTTCCCTTTGCCAACCTGTCTTTACTAACCCTCCTTTTTAGCTTGCCATCCTGCTTTCGAACTTCTAAATCTGCTCACTTGAATTTCCTTTGCCAAAAGACGCTTCATTTTACATCACACTGATCTCCAAATGACTGAAATTGCTTCAGGTTGCCAACTTGGCCTCAGAAGTGTTTTCCATCCCTCCATTTTTGTATCACCTGCTAATGCGAGGAGCACTTGCTCCAAGCCTTCATTTAGGTCATTAATTAGAATGATGAACTGGGCCGGGCCAAGGACAAAGCAGGGACAAAGCAGTTTTATCTTCTTCTGACTTTGACAGCAATCAGTTAATAATAATTAATCCCCCAAATACATCTCTCTAGCACTCAATGGAACTGCTTTATGGTAATTGTCAGTACATCCTTATTTCTTAACCAGATGTCTGGTAAAAGGAGCTGGATCAAAACCCCTTCATATGCTAAACTGTGTGTTTCCTATTCCCAATTCTAATAAATGCTAGCAGAGGTTATGGGACATTCAGGCCTTTTTCTTTATTGCTTCAGCTATACAAGGATAGTAGTCTGATCATTTGGGGCCTTCGTTCTTGGGAATGCCTCAGAACTCCTTCTGCCCCAAGCAAACCAAGGTGACTGTGAAAAGAGTCCATTTTCTATCCACTCATACGGTGCAGAATTGTACATATCTTAGAAAGAGGAATACTTTGCAAGACTGATTTAGAGACAAAATTAATATGCACCATGTCTGTTTTAGGGTTGGAAAAAGAGACGCCTGTCACCTTGGATATATTTTCCTGACTTCTAAGGCTGAAAAGAAATTCTATTATTGGAAGGTAAGAGGCATTTTAAATAATTACGTGCAAAAAGCTTTTTGTGCCAAATATGAAAATTTAAGTTCTCTGAAGAGAAGTGGAAGCGTATGAAGGGTATGTTCATATGAGAGTAACAGACCATATCAGATTTGCAGCCTGGGCAGGCTGGGACACGATAATGCACAAGCTCCGCCTGCTGAGAGCCGGGTGCAACATTCAGGATGCTGACCAAGTCCCTGCCCCAAGTCAGCCAGTCAGGTACCAGTCCCACTGCTTTGCCTTGTGCAGGGATGGGGCTGGTCAAAGGACACTCCTGCCTCCAGATCACCAGCGAAGGAGTTGGCAGTTTGTGTTCCTGAGTCACTTCTCCCCTTGATAATTATGTATTTCATACAAAGAATACATAAATAAAAAATAAAAAATGAGCGGTTGGTTCACACTGCTTATAATGGCTTGGGGCAAATCCAGCCTTTTGTCTCCAACAATGTCCAAAGCAGATCCACCTGAAATGCTTGTCAGGACCACCAGATGCCCAGAGCCAGCTTGTCTTTCTTACCTGGGCCACTGGCTGCCTCTCAACATGGAGGCTGCGTCTGGTTGTCATGGTTAACAGTTATCCTCTCGGAATTTGTGCTATCCTGGAAAGGCCTTGCAAACCACAGGCTGCGGCCTGCCCCCACCTGCTTTCATGTTTTGTGACAACAGATTCCCTAATTTACTTTCTTCCTCTAAATTGCCCTCTGCGTACCAATAAAAGGAATTGTGTTTTAATGAATGAAATTTCCTGTTCGGCAGCTTAAAATGCCTCCCAATTTATTAAAAGTTGAGGTCATTTCCCTGAGATTTGTTGAGCGCACTTCGGCCATCACCATGACCATTAAATATACACCTGGAAGATAAAAGAAAGTGATTAAAGAGTTGATGCCACTCAGCAGGGTGTATTTAAAAACAAGATGATGATGTGCGTTAGTTCAACAGAATGCTGCAGAATGTTGTGTTGCGTGCAGAGATAGAAATCCTGGGGGAACATCTGATTGTGTTGTCCTGCCAAGTCATTTCCCCTTCACAACTGGACAGGCACTGACCGAAAGGCCATGTGTTCTTTGCTCTGCGAGTGATACTGTGTCCTGAGTGAAACTGGAAGGAAGGGATCTTTGAACCGTCTTATAATTCCTGTTGCCCTTCCAGAAGCTGATCCTCAAAAATTCTGTGGAGGTCTAGAATGCTAGGCACAGACAAACCTCCCCAGGCAACAGACAGCTTGCATCACAGAGGCCACAGCCATAATCAGACTTAGCTAAGGATGGGAGCAGTTGAGCCAGCCTTCCAAATGTCAGGATGTCTTGTCACAGCAGCCAACCCTTCCTCATCTATGTGATTTGGCGGTGATGGGTGTTTGTCCTCCGCAAGCGGCCATATTAGGCTGTGGGGTCTCTAGCTGTTGATGACTAGGATAGCGGATAGGATAGTGGGAAGAGGAGGAAATGATGTCATCACTCCTCTGTTCTCTACAAGGAGTCTCTTCTGGATAAGAGATGTTCTTTTCCCTCTCATGCAATACCAGAACCAGAGGGCATCCACTAAAATTCAGTGACGAGAGAGTGAGTCAGACAAATATTTCTTTAATCAATGTTTGATTAATCTGTGGAACTTCTTGCCACAGGATGTGGTGATAGCATCTAGTCTAGAGGTCTTTTATGGGGGCTTGGACAGATTCATGGAGGAAGAGTCCGTCTCAGGTTATAGGCCACGAGAAAGAGGCTATCTCTGAATGTCAGGTGCAAGGAAGTGGCAACAGGATGCAGGTGTCGTGTATGCTCCCTGAGACATCTGGTGGGCCACAGTGAGATACAGGAAGTTGGACTAGCTGGGCCTTGGGCCTGATTCAGCAAGGTTGTTCTTATAATCTTACATTAGAGCACAGCAAAATTGGACTTTCCTGGCTGTGCCTTTTGCCTTTGAAAACAACCTTGGCCTTTTTTGTCATTTAAGGCGTCCAGATGCAAAACCAAGCATTGCTTCTGTGCCTTTAACAGCTGTCTAGAAAAGGGAAGTTCGGTAGGTGCTGCTTGTCATGCTGGGGTGGGAAAAGCAGCACCTCTTGAAATCCTACCCAATTATTAAGGCACAGGGGTCCTGTCCCCCTTTGCATCTGGACTCCCTGTCCATCGCTAATAGGAAATCCTGGGCCTTGGGAAACATGTCTGAATATGCGAAACACTCCCTGGCCCCTGTCAGCTCCAAGTCCCACCGGAAGACGCAAGTTCACTTTCTGAATGTAACTTTCATTCTCTTTGGATCTGGAGCTCACCTTCCTGGCAGGGCCCCCAGGTCTGTTTTAGAGATATAGCCTTAACAACAGTCAGCCCAATGGGGTTTGTGTTGATATGTGCAAGCAAAGGTGAAGCAGGATCCAGCTGATCAGGGGTAGTTGTGGTGCTGTAATGTCTTTCCCAGATGCTGAAAAATTAGATTGTACTGCCTGCATTATGCTCATGGGAACGATGACAAACAATTAGCTTTCCCCCTATGGACTGCTGAGGTCATTAACATGTCAGTCATACGCACACAACTAGGTGTGAACGGAATTCTCCCTTTTATTGAAATAACTGTACAAACAATCACAAGGTTTTTCATGCACTTGTAATGGTCCAGAAACTCATGGCTCACACAGAGGACAAGCTGAATTATTCTGAGTGTTACGTGACCTTCATGGGTTTGATTCGGAAGTCTGAGTTCAGGGAGAAGAGACAGCGACTTCTGCGAGGCCCTCTTATGCCTTCCCCTGGAGGTGTCGCTAGAGGCAGTGGCACCAGGGCGAAGACGTCACAATGTCAGGCGATGTTGTGATGCTGAGACGCCACTTCCTGGTTCTCCTAGAGGAGGAGGCGGTGGCAATGGTGGTGACTTCCACCACCCTGTTCTTTCTCCTTTGAAGGCTCTCCTGTTACGTCTCTAAAGGAGAAGGGATGGGGGTAGAAGCCAAATTGCAAAGCCACTGCCACCACCTACTCCTTTATATGTTGTAGTGGCTGCCACCTCCTCATGTTTCAGAAACACAAGGAGGAGGAGATTATGGTGGCGGCTTCGCAATTGAGCTGCTGCTGCCGCATTCCTTCTCCTTTGGAGGCCCTTGTGAAGCCACTTCTGCCTCCTCCACCTGGAGAACCCAGAAGTGACCTTGCAACATCAAGTGATATTGTGATGTCTTTGCTGTCTCTAGCAACACCTCTGAGGAAGCCCTGTATAAATCACTGTCTCTTCTCCCTGAACTCGGACTTCAGAATCACACCCATGAAGGTCACTTTGTACACGACAAACACTCTCAGAATAATTCCACTTGGCCTCTAAGTGAGCCATGAGTTTTGGGACCATTACAAGGTTAGTGTTTGCAAACCCATAAAACTATGTGGGGGGACAGGACTGTTTAGGCCAGAGGAAAACAGCAAAATGAACCACCAGATATAAAGACACGGGGAGGGGGGGGGGAGATACCAGCCCATCACCCAAACACCTGATGAACTCAAAAGAAATATCCTTGGATATTTCACCAGCGAATAAACCTCCAAATTGACTCTGAATTTCACTGAGCCCAAATGTTGCCGATAGCTCCAGTTGGAAAACAGCAAGTTAGGAGACCTTGTTGTTGATTGTGAAACAAATTTGGTCTCCAGGACCTTCCTTAATTACTAAATTCAATTAGCCTTGTATAAACTAAGCAGAGGATGACCTCTGCATGAGAAGGGAGGGCAGGGAGACCCTTCCCAATGTCATAAAACAACACTCTGAAGATAACTTCAAAGACTGGGATGATTGAAAGTAATACTTGAGAAAATGAAAAATAGTTCCGAGGTCATAAGAGCTTTTCAATCCCTGATACACTTGCCACTTATTTCGGTAGGGGTCCAAATGTTTTGGAATCTGAATTAACGCTGAAGCTGCCCGAGGAACTGAAAAGAAAATAAACTCTGCCTTATTCTATTTCCCTGACATTTTCATGATCTCCCTTCATTCTTCACCCAGGTGCCTTCTTTAGAAACTTTTACAGGCCTCTGGATTTGAGTGAAAATGGCAGGGCAGCACATTACCCTCATACACTCCACAAATGACCCAGGGCAAGATTTGGAATAATATTGGGCCACATTTGTTGATTTGTACTGTTGGCATCCTTCAGTCTCAAAAGACTATGGTGTCACACTCTGAATGGTGGCTCTGGAACAGAGTGTCCTCTCCAGTGCACGAAGCCTGGGTAAAGTAGGTATGGAGGATAGGCTGTTACCCATGCAGCAAATCCCCCCTCTCCACGTTGCTGAAATGGTCCAATGGAAAGGCAGAGGCCAATACGGTTGGTTCCAGCGACGTCGCAGGAGTTGTCAGAACGTGACTGTGTTCAGCCATGAACTGCCTCAGGGACTCCGGCTCCTGATTTTGCTTCGAGGTTGACTCCTGAAGCCTTTTCCATAACTGGATGTAGCCACAGGGCAGTGGAGGTTTGGGATCAGAGTTTTCCTTCTCTCAGATGAGCTGCCTTCCCAGGCTGACGAGCCCCATCTACCCGGGATTACAGTCAATCTACTTATTGATTTGTAATCAATAAGTAAATATATTTATAATTCTGCAGCAGATCTACATAACACTCCTCCCTGCTTCCATGTGGGCACCTACCTGGGAGGTGTCAGCATGCAATGGTCACTTCCCCTTGTGCATCATTACTCTGACTCCAGCCTGAGGTCATCTTCTGATGACCCCGGCTTGGAAAGGGAGTCAAGGAAGCCAAATTGTTCCATCCACTCTAAGCCATACTGCCTTTCAACCCTATCCTATCCACTCATCCCCCCTCCCCTTGATGCAGCTGTGCCAAAACAGTGACCGCAGCTTCCTATGGTGGGAGGGCAATTGCAGAGGTCTCCTCTGGGTAAGAGAATAATTGTTGCCTTACTCAGAGCTAAGCCTCCATGGCATGGAGGGATCTACTTGAACCTGTGATAGCCAAATATGCGTCACAAGTCAGCGTTGACCCACGCCACAGAATCGGGTCCATACGGCCACTCGTGGCAGTAAAACCTCCGTTCCGCAGTCAGAAACATTATTTCATACTGGGCTGCTGGACTCATCCAAAAGATGTGCCAGTTCAGTGGAATTGTTGACATTTTCTGCTTTGAGCAGCAGATCTACTGCTTCTTGACAAGGTTGAAACTGCCCTTCATACCAGAAGGAGCAGTGGCATTGCTGGAGGGGGGCAAAGCACTACATTTTGCAGGGAGCATTACTGCAGTGTGCAAGTGGCCCCTTCCTTCCTTTCAGAGCTGTGTTCCTCCTCTGTTTTGCTCTTACCTCTGGGAATGGCTCAGAAGGGGACTGCTCACACACCACGGTGCAGTTCCCTGCAAAACTTAGTCCTATGCAACTCCTCTAGCTTGCCACTGAGAAGGAGCTTGCCCTGTGATAGAAATAGTGGGTGTCTGAGAAAAGTGAAGTCCAAAGGGTCTCTGGACTCATTGAATTGGCTTGACAGTGGTTTGCGTCCTGGCCATTCCTGAGAATACTGGAAACAAGAAACAGTTGTCCTCTTCCTAGGGATTAAATGTTTAAAATGAGTGCATCTGTATATACCTAAGCCATCCTTTCAATTTGGATACAAAATTGCAGACAGACTCAGGTAAGCCAGCCTAACAAATAATAATATCCCATGGTTTAAAAAAAAAAAAATCAAATGGATATTTATGATGATATCAATTCAATGCAGACTAATCTAATTTTCCTCCCTTGTTACGTTCAATTTTGGCTTCTGTGGCTGTTTGTAACAAACTGGACCTGTGACAAAATGGTGATGGTCCTTTGAAGAAAAGTGGTTCTTGTAGCCTTTTAAAAAAACTGAATGTGAAGCAGGAGACCTGATGGGGCTCGTGTTTGAAGTTAATTCCCTTGCTAATTCCAGTCTCCATAGGAAAGGCCTGAGATATGCCAGGCTTACTTGTCTTCATTATCCTGTACACAATCCAGTGTTGTTCCTGTCGAAGCTTCACAAACAGGCCAGAAGCAACCTGCAGGTTTTCAGCCTGTAGCGTTTCATTCATTCCCCTCCCCTCCCCGCACTCCTCAGTGCAGCTAGACAGGGGAAGCAAATGTGTATTAGCCGAAGATAAGCAATAGATTGCTCTCTCCCACGTTGAGGAACAAAATGCTGACACAAAGGCATAATAAACAGGGCTGTGTAAACTCTGCATTAAAGGAATCGTCAGTCAAGAGCATGAATTCTAATTCAATCAAATCTGAGCCATGTGCCCTGTGCAAGTTCAGCAGATGCACATGTGAGGTGTGCATTTATTTCTGCCCTTTCGGTTCAATGGAGCTCTCAGAGTTCACTTTTGTTGATCATGAGTAGAAGTGTGAGAAACTAGATGGGGCTGTGTCCCAGCTGCTTTCTGAGGTCTTGCTAGACTTTGTTCACACTCTTTCAAACACATTTCAAGTGGGCGAGAGCAGTCGCAATGCTGGAGGGGGGGCGTCACCGATGGGAGCTCCCGGACTGAACTTGATATTATGGTGAACCTGCCATTAGCATTGATGGAATTAATGTTCCTTTCAAAAATAGCATTTGTTGGGAATGGGGTCTGGATCAGGACCACAGTGTGGCAGGGACCTTAACCAGGGTCCTAATCCTGATTTTAGCAGGCCCTTCTACAGCTACCCCTATCCTTGACAAGGAAGAGAGGTGATTGTTGTAGCCCCCTTTGGCACCAGATAATCCAGATCTGGATTGGGGTCCTGGCAGGAGGAAGGGTACAGCCCCTCCCCCATGGTCCTGATATGGATTCCTGATGCTGCTGCTTTTCTTGAAAGGAAAATTAAGGGCGCAATCCTAACCCCGTATGTCAGTGCTTTCCAGCACTGACATAAGGGCAATGCAGCTCCGAGGTCAGGGAACAAACATTCCCTGACTTTGAGGAGACCTCCATGAGTGACACCCAATTGCAGGATGCAGCACACGGCCCATTGGCACCACTAGGCCAGTGTTAGAAAGCACTGGCATAAGGGGTTAGGATTGCGCCCTTAGTTCATAAGATGGACTTAATGTCTAATTTTGCCTCTTCTCAAAGTTCTCATTCATCTCCTTTTAGGGTAGCCGATTCTCTGTGTTATTTTCCCATGTTCCCCTGTCACCAGCAGCTAATAATGTGGGCTTGAATGGTACGGGGGAAGAGGGAAAAATTCAACAGAGAATTGTCGTTCCCAGTGGCAGCCCCATGTGAAGCATGGGATCTAGTTTTGCCTACAGCCGTAAGTGCTGGATGTGTATAAGGCTTGCAAGGAATCTTCACTCGTATTGTGGGAGGTGAAGACAAGGCTATTGGAACAACCATCTTCATCGTTTTTGTAGTCTCTTTGCCCATCAGTTGCTGCCCAAATGACTACTCTTTCTTTTTTGGCTTTTCTTCCTAGGCATCATATAACCAGTCATAAGTTTAATGATCTATCAGTGATAGCCAACAAAGCTAATTTAAATTGCTTTTCTTCTAAGCCAACGTTGAGAGTGATGATATCACAACATCACAGAGCCAATTCAGAGAAGAGCAACAAGGATGATCAGGGGCTGGAGGACAAGTCCTATGAGGAAAGGTTGAGGGAACCTGATCTGTTCAGCCTGGAGAAGTCTTGGAGGGGATATGATAGCGCTCTTCAAATACCTGTAGGGCTGTCCTATGGAAGAAGGGACAAATTTGTTCTCAGCTGCCTCTGAGAGTAGAACTAGGTCAAACAGGTACAAACTGCAAGAGAGGACATTCCAGTTGGGCATCAGGAAGAAGTTCTTGATGGTCAGGGAGGTTCGGGAGTGGAACAGATTGCAGAGGGAGGTGGTGGATTCTCCCTCAATGCAGATCTTCAAGCAGAGACTCAATCTGCTGGAGATGCTCAAGTTGATTTCCTGCTACAGGGAGGGGATTGGACTACATGACCTTGTGGGTCAATGCCAACTCTATGATTCAATGATATTTGGATATGTGACAATATAACAAATGGGGTAATTTCTGAGTGGAGGAAATACTTTCTACATTGTATTGACCTCATACTAAATACCTGCACATTTTCACATCAGGACTCTGAAAACTCACCTCAGGCGAAGAAGGCTCACAGCAAGAGGTGAAATTTCATGAGGAGTGCCTCTCCCATTTCAGTTCAGCCCCTTTTCTGCACATGTATATGTCATATATAAGCTGAAATTCTCAAGATTGCACATTCAGCACCTTATACCAAATTCTGTGCTTGAATGGTGCAGCTGCTAGAACTATGGATTGTATGTAGCCCTAATTCTAAGGCTGTTTTCTATTTATCCCTTTAATTTATTTTACTACAGCAAGAAATTAAAGTGGAACTCATTTTGTTTAACAAGTTTGTCCCCCAAACTGCAGCCATATGTAAGGTTACAAAGGACACCAGGAAGGGATTAAAATAAAAGCACAAAGTAAGAGGAAACAGAGATGGATTTCTCTTTCCTTATTGAGTGCTTCAGTCAGGTCACCAGATTCTGCAGGCAGGTCATCAGTTACCATTGGACAGCAGTTTGAAAATGGATTCGTCCAGAAGTAGCCATTTCTGCTCCATAGATTCTTCAGCAGAAAATCGTCCTGTGCTGCAAGAGACCTCATCAATGACAGAGATCAATGCTGACCTAACATGCCACAATACGCAGGGGACACACTTCAGCAAATGTGCAGCACTGCTGTGACTTCAGCAACTCCCTCTTTTGTGTCTGCTGTTCTCTACTTATAAATAAAGTTTATTATTATTATTACTTACCATCCACAGGGGCTGCCCTGGATTATTTTATCCTAGGGAGTATGCACTTCAATAGACCATTTAACAAACCTCTTAAGTCAGAGGGCACTAAATACACTTACAGTCCAATCGTATCTGAAGCCCACCCCCCACCAATGCATCCCCACCACTGGAGTGTGTGCTGCACCCTGCGGGTGGGGCAGTCCCAGAGGTCTCTTCCAAGTAAGGGAACACTTGTTCCCTTGCTTAGGGGTAAGTCTCTGCTGCCCTGATAGGTGTGCTCGGACCTGTGCCAGCAATTTGCAGGGCAAGTCCTATGTGGTGATGGCGACTGGCCTGGACGCCTTTAAAAGGGGATTGGACAAGTTTCTGGAGGAAAAATCCATTACGGGGTACAAGCCAAGATGTGTATGCGCAACCTCCTGATTTTAGAAATAGGCTATGTCAGAAGGCCAGATGCAAGGGAGGGCGCCAGGATGAGGTCTCTTGTTATCTGGTGTGCTCCCTGGGGCATTTGGTAGGCTGCTGTGAGATCCAGGAAGCTGGACTAGATGGGCCTGTGGCCTGATCCAGTGGGGCTGTTCTTATGTTCTTAACTACAATTCCCAGGAGGCCTTGCAGGTCTCTTGTTATCTGGTGTGCTCCCTGGGGCATCTGGTGGGCCGCTGTGAGATACAGGAAGCTGGACTAGATGGGCCTCTGGCCTGCTCCAGTGGGGCTGTTCTTATGTTCTTAACTACAATTCCCAGGAAGCCTTGCAGGTCTCTTGTTATCTGGTGTGCTCCCTGGGGCATTTGGTGGGCCGCTGCGAGATACAGGAAGCTGGACTAGATGGGCCTATGGCCTGATCCAGTGGGGCTGTTCTTATGTTCTTAGCTACAATTCCCAGGAAGCCTTGCAGGTCTCTTGTTGTCTGGTGTGCTCCCTGGGGCATTTGGTGGGCCGCTGCGAGATACAGGAAGCTGGACTAGATGGGCCTATGGCCTGTTCCAGTGGGGCTGTTCTTATGTTCTTAGCTACAATTCCCAGGAGGCCTTGCAGGTCTCTTGTTATCTGGTGTGCTCCCTGGGGCATTTGGTGGGCCGCTGTGAGATACAGGAAGCTGGACTAGATGGGCCTCTGGCCTGCTCCAGTGGGGCTGTTCTTATGTTCTTAACTACAATTCCCAGGAAGCCTTGCAGGTCTCTTGTTATCTGGTGTGCTCCCTGGGGCATTTGGTGGGCCGCTGCGAGATACAGGAAGCTGGACTAGATGGGCCTATGGCCTGCTCCAGTGGGGCTGTTCTTATGTTCTTAACTACAATTCCCAGGAAGCCTTGCAGGTCTCTTGTTATCTGGTGTGCTCCCTGGGGCATTTGGTGGGCCGCTGCGAGATACAGGAAGCTGGACTAGATGGGCCTATGGCCTGTTCCAGTGGGGCTGTTCTTATGTTCTTAGCTACAATTCCCAGGAAGCCTTGCAGGTCTCTTGGTATCTGGTGTGCTCCCTGGGGCATTTGATGGGCCGCTGTGAGATACAGGAAGCTGGACTAGATGGGCCTAAGGCCTGATCCAGTGGGGCTGTTCTTATGTTCTTAACTACAATTCCCAGGAAGCCTTGCAGGTCTCTTGTTATCTGGTGTGCTCCCTGGGGCGTTTGGTGAGCCGCTGCGAGATACAGGAAGCTGGACTAGATGGGCCTATGGCCTGATCCAGCGGGGCTGTTCTTATGTTAAGTCCAAGTGGACCTGGGTAGGCAGGTCAAGGCTGGGAAGGGAGATAGGATATCGATGGTGCTGCCACCACCAATACAATCCCCTTCCTGGCCTCAGCACACCCTCTCCCCACCCTGGTCTCCACCCCCTACCTCCCAACTCCTACCTACACCTTGAGCTGACTTACTGGCTCTGGGGCTTCTCAGTGGCAGCAGCCCAGATGTGCAGAATGGTGCACTGTGTTTTGCAACACTGTAAAGCACACTGTGCCACCAAATTTGGATGCTTTCTTTGGAGATCTCATATGATGGACAGGCCAACCTCAGTTCTCAGTTGCACTGAATGCATTCTGAGTGAGGTCTCCTAAATGTTCTTGACAGTAAGGAGATTGTCTTAAGGGGTATAGACCAGCTGTTTGCTGTGCTGCATATATAAAATATCCTAAGAGAGTGTTTCACAAATCGGGAGATAAATGTTTGAGCACATTTTCTCTGGTATGTTCCCCCCCCCCCATCAATGACAGGTAGTGGGGGCAAGTGAAGGCTGGGTCACATTACCACCTCCAGCCTTGAGGCTATTCATAAGGGCTGCCTCATTATGAGAAATGGATCAAGGTTTTTGTTTTTGTTTTTTGGCTAGTAAATAAATAAAAATATTTCTTTCTAGATCACTTTTTTTTAAGTCTTGTAAAGCTAGGTGTGTCCTGATATAATGTAATTTTAAACAGTGGGTCCCAGTGCTAAAAAGTTTAAGAACCACTGTCCTAAGGAGTTTTTTGTTTTTTAATATGTAGCATCCTAATGGGGTTTAGTACTTGGGAAATTGGAGTTCAAGCTCCAACTCAGCCTTGAAACTCTCTCAGTGACCCTAAAGTCCCAACCATCATTTCTCAACCTGAGCCACCTTTCAGGCTAGTAGTGAGGATAAAATAGGATCATTCCCTAATCACATTAGAGGAAAGATGGGGCGTGCATGTGGTGTAACCCACAGGAATGGAGTTTAAAGTACTAAGAAAGAGCAAGTGCCTTATTCCCAGACTGCCTTCTCCAAAATCCGACCCAAAATACTTAGCATCTCTATTCAAACCATATTTCAGGGTGATCTGCTCTGCAAGCATCCTCTTGGTTGTGTTGATGCTCACCTCAGCTGAGGTCGCTCAAACCTGCCGTCCCCATACAAAACCACACAGTCCTTAACTGCACAGCCAGACTTGTGTTTGTATTACTTTATATAGTTCTGCACAGGAGAAAGTGACTGCAAATCACAGTCACAGTTGTGGCCCCCACATAGCAGAGAAGACAAAGACAAGGCCAGCCGACTGGTTACGTGCCGCTTGCCTGCATTTATTTGACTGTCACTTAGGAATTAGGAAGAGCGTCCAATTACGCAACGGTTTCAGATGAAAATGCTTTGGATGCCAATCTTATTGGCAGCAGTAAGTATTTGTTCTTACCTAGCCCAAGGGAGAATATGGGGGAATAAGAACTAGAAGCTGTTTGCAATTCTTGCAAGAAGATTCTATTTTAATTGAGAACAGAACCTGGGGATTGAAGAGCTCACCTGCCACTGCTAAAGTTGCTATGGCTCAGGGCTGGCTTTTATGGCCGAGATGCCGGAGTGGAGTGGGAGGCAAGCTCAACCACCAAACAGAGCCACACCAGGTGCACCACCACCATTGCTGTTCTTCCAGTGGTGTCTAATCCACTCCAGACACATCATGTGTCTAGTTCAAGGCCTTTTGGTGAGATTACCATCCAGTGTCAACATCTGGCTTGTAAACAAAATGACACTTCGCAACTCCTGCATAGCAAATTTGAGGTGAGGTGCCATTTCCTCCTTTCCAGAGTGCAGCGACAGCCTTGTGCTGCAGGTGACTCAGGGCCCAATCCTATCCAATGTTCCAGTGCCTGTGCTGCTGTGCCAATGGGGCATGCACTGCATCTAGTGGTGGGGCAGCAGTCACAGAGGCCTCCTTAAGGTATGGGAACTTTTGTTCCCTTACCTTGTGGCTGTATTGCGGCTGCACCGGTGCTGGAAAATTGGATAGGATTGGGCTCTCAGGCTCCCATTTTCCTGATCCTGGGAAATGAAAGTGGTGGTTTAAAAGTTTTATAGGTGAGAGAATTGGGTTACAAGAAATATGGTTTCATCTGAGTAAATGCAATTGCTGCTAGCAGTGGTGGTGATTACTTCAGAGGAGATGTGCAAGAGAGCAAATATCCTGCCCACTAAAAAGAAAAAATAGAACCTAGAACACCAAGCTCTTTGAAGAGACATCGTGGGGTGTCGGGAACTGAGGCATTGCTTGTTCAGATGCCATGGGGTCAGCCATGACGCCTGAGCACCTCCATGGGTGCAGAGGAAGGAGTGTTGGCAAATCATGCAGTGAGCCAAAAAGAAACAAAAATGGGCCGCTCTGCTCAGGGCATCTCTTAGAAGCAGGGCTTTCCAGTGTGGCCACACTGGGTCAGATGCTACTTTGTCCACATAAACTTTCTGTGTAGAAGGTTTCAAAGTGTCTGAGATGGGCCTCAGCCTGAGACTCTTCTTGTTTGCAACATGAAGAACAGTTAACTCCTTCAAGTGGGTTAAAAATCCCCACTCAGCCATGGAGCTTCCTGGCTGACATTGGACCAGTCACTGTGTCCTGGCCTCACCAACCTCAGACAGCTGTTGCGAGGACAAAAGGAGGGCAGGAAGAAAGGACACATAGCTCCTTGAGTTCCTTGGAGGAAGGGTGGTATAAAATGTAGATAATAAACAAATCCTAAGTATTAAAAGTAAAACTGCAGCATTTAAATGGCCCCTTTTGTGATGCTCAGAGCATTTCACAGACAGGGTCTTAAGAACAATCCTAAAGTAGATGGACATTATTATTACTGAAAATGCAAGCTACATATAAAGGTAAATGAATATATTTACCCTCAAGCCCTTAGTTGTCAAAGATGGGAACAGGGTGGAGGAATGAAAGGAATTTTGAGACAGACAGTCTTCCTTTAACACAGTGGCTGAGGTTTGTCTTCTATACTTCTGAAAGCCGTCCTGTCCTTGGTTTCCTTAGTCCTATCCTGGCCTGCTTCCTCAGTGCCCCTGGAAAAAGGACACATTTCTTTAGGAATCAAAAGGAGAGATGACCAGGATTGCTGGTTAGTAAGTGCGGGGTGGAAAAGGCATGTGTGATTTGGGCTGGCCTTAATCTCTTCTTACGCACTGTTAATATGTCACATATTTACTTTCCTTCTGCATATTCAGTGCTGTCAACTGATCAAAGAAATGCTTGTTGGAATGGTAACCAGTTAATCAGATCTGGATACATTTCCAAAGACTAACTAGGGTCTTTCCAAAAAAAAACTACATTAAAAAAACAACATGATGCATGCTTGTGCTACAGCAGCAGAAGAGGAGTGTGTGTGTGTGTGTGTGTGTGTGTGTGTGTGTGTGTCAAAGAGAGAGAGAGAGATAGAGGTAATACCTCTAAAGATGATGCCTCCTACCTTCCTTTGTGTCCATCTTGCCACCAAAGTTTGTCCCCGACCAGCCCTTCTTTTTTTTGCCCTTATGTTTATTTATTTATAAATCCATAAAAACCATGAAAACTTGATTCCCTGCCTGTCAGCCTGCCTGAAGCCTCCCCTTTTTGGCCAACCTGGTCCTTCGAGGCCTCAGAAACCGCCCTAGGGAGGAGGTTGTGCTCCACCCTGCAGATTCTCCTCTTCCCGTCACTGGGCTGGCCCCCTAAGCCTCTCAGAGCTCAGTGGCCAGCTGACTGCCCTCCAGTTGGAGACTGCTCTCCTCCTCAGCCACGCCCAGGTATTTATATCTCCTGGACTACTGACCAGCCTAGCCTCATCTTGACCCATTTCCCTTCCCAACATCCAGACTTCACATGCTCAAAGTGCTCCTGCTGCCCCCCCCCCGGCCTGGTAAGTATGTCCCCTGACATTTGGTAACAACTTGCATTTAAAATCTCATTCTTTAAACATATTCAGCTGCCTGATTAATTGGAGTCGTCTTTGGAATTGACATTTGTTTGTGAATAACAAGCGTAAAGTCCTAGTTTGAATATATTGGACCCTCAAATACAGTGATGCAGCCACTGGGGACATACACGGCTCATTTGGCCATGAAAATACAGTCTTAAACTAAAACACATATATTTGTGCAGTGCACCCTTCAACAAAGCTCTGTTTAATTCAGCAGAGATTAAAGCAGGCTGTATCCTGAGTAAAAGAAATTCTGCTTGGTCTTTCCCCTAAAATTATTGCTGTTATTGTTACAACCTGCTTACACTGAAACATTCCACTTGGAAGAAATTCAATATAATTTTTCTTACTCTGTTAAAATATACCATAGGATATTACTTTTTTTTTAACACACCCAGGTGGAATGGAGTTTGTATTTATTCTGATGATATGCTATAGTGAACATGATTTGGATTCTTTCAAAAAGCTTCAACGACATAGTATTAATCAGGACTGTTTTCAATTGGCCTTGTTTAATGCTTCTCCCAGGAACTCAAACACCTGCTATTTTAGCATGTGCATTTGGATGGGTTGTGCCTTGGCACCGACTTTGCTGATTAAATGAAAAAAAAATGCTTTATAGAAACACTATCAGGAAACTCATAAGAAACTCCACCCCCACCCTTCAAACCCTATTGGAAAACCACTGGTAACAATCATATTCTTTAAATTCTGAAATGAAATGAGACATGCAGGACAATAACAATGACCCACACTCTGAAATATTAGCTATACAAACAAAAGTTGTTCTTTTTTTCAAGTCTCCTTGAGAAAATCAGGGAAGTTACGTTTTCAATAGAACCAGGAGACCTGTTCCTTTTCTAGCAATGTTGGCAAATATATTTTATAACGCAGAACAAGCTTATAACATAAATGACAACCTTATTATGCTTTGCTTTGTAAAGTCTCTGTCTATAAAGATGGACTCATTTGGTTTTAATTTGCAGACCTTTTGAATTTCCATAAACCCAAATGAAAATCCCAGGGCTCATGTTAGCAAATGGTGATAACTGGATTTTACATGGAGTAAACTTTGCTGACTCGCTCAATGCTGTCATGCTCAATTTTTTTGTACATTCCCCAGTATTTTTCAAATAATTCCAAAAGAATAAACAGATACAGTATACGAGTGCCAAACCAGACATTATGTAGAACATAAAAACAGTTGCAAACTCTTAAAAAAACACCAAAAAACTGAAGAGCAGCCTCAGAGACTATGGAAAAAATAGCAAGAGGAGAGCTTAACCCCTTTCCTTCCTTTAGATTGCTGATGCAGCACCTCCTCTTCTCAATTACTTCCCCACTCTTTTCGAGAAAAATGATACAGATATTTTTCCTCCCTGTGAGAAAAGAAAGCAACTTTTGAAGGGCATTTTTCTAGGCATGTTCAAGGTGTTTCATTTTTTAAAAAATTTTCAGTTTCAGATGGCATAGTTTCTGGAGTACTGCCTTCCTCCACATGAAATTGCTCATTCAAAAGGATATTTTAGTAAGTCCCTCCTGTGAGTCCCACCAGGCTCTATGGCTCAGTTGGTTAGAACCCGAAACATAGCCTTCTTGGTGCTGGCCCCTGTCTTTACTTATTTATTTAAAAACACCTGTATCCTGTCAGTTCCTCTCTCAGGAAAGATAAAAGAGGTTCACCTAAGAGGCTTACAGAGTTCAAGCATAACATAAACAAATAAATATGACCAAATCTGAAAACAAGGGGCCCAGTAATACAAGAGAACCCATTAAAAATACAGCTCAAGCAGAAAGTTGGCTGAATATGTCTTCAGAATACTGACAGAGATGAAACAGTTCAAATCTCCAGAAGTCTGCGATTTGACCAGGGGCAGGAATGGAACAGGGATTGGGAGGGAGAGACAGGATCAGCAGCCTTAAAAGTACTGTCCTCTTCTTGGTCTCAGTCTGCTTTCCTGGGTCTATATAGCTGCTGCAGACCTGAGTAGACTCATTGGGACATTGAGGGCTTATCCCAGGCTAAGGGAACTAATGTTCCCTTACCTTGAGGAGACTTTGCAGCTCAAAACTCTCCCGTGAGATGCAGCAAGTGCCCCTTTGGTGTGGCTGCCTTGCCTGTAGCTTAGCTAGAGGGGAGTCAAACTACTAAGTTTTGCAGGTGCCTGAACCGCACCTTGCAAGCAGCCCCTTCTCTTCCTCTTTGGAGCCATTCAGCAAGAGGAAAATGGAATGACTCCAGAGTGGAGATGGAGGGGCTGCTTGCAAGGCTTGGTTCGGGCACCTGGGAAATCAGTGCTGTGACCCTCCTCCAGCAATGTTAATGAAGTGAGTTAGGTAGGACTTTTAGACGTGACCAGAGCCTGGGCAACCATAGCCAGGGCTTGTGGAATTACCTGCTCTGTGATGTGCACCTGGCACAGTTACCATCCTTCTGTTTAGTCTGAACTTTGCAGATTTACTCCAGTTTTTCTGCTGCTGTTAGGTGTTTTTGTTTGGTTTTAAATTTTGAACTGTACACAGCCTTGAACCTGGGGGACAAAGGAGGTGTTTATTTAAAAATATACAGTATTTTATGAATAGTCACTTTGCAGGAGGGGGAAATGGCACAGCATCTCCTCCCCCTTCCATTCATCACGTAGATTACCAGACTTCTGCTGTTGCTTTTCAGAGTGGCATCTAGTCTGGTCCTCAGCCAGGTTCCAGAACTCAACAGGCATTCCAGGGTGCACACAAGTCTCCTGGTGAACAGAGGGGCTTCTAGCAACCACTGCTGCTTTGGCCCCAGTCCTGTGCACAGCATGAAGCTGTCTTTTTGGAAGTCAACAGGGAAAGGCTCAAAGCTGGGTGCACCAGGGCACGCGTGGAAGCGCCAAAAAGATGAGATCCAGGGTCACATCCTGGACAGCATTTTAGTTTTATTAAAAATGATTATTTTGTCCCCTAGTAGCTCCTACCTGACTGTTGCTGGAAAGATCATGTTGGTCTTGTGATGTAGTGGGGGGAATGTTTTCTCACTCTCTGGTCCATGTTTCACCTTGCCAATGAAGTCAGCTATTGTCAACAGGGATGTAGGGATATTTAATAACAATTGTAATCATGCACATTTCTTAGTGCTTCCCATGCACTATCATGATATCCACTATCTTGTTACCTTGTGGTACCCACAACCCTGTAAAATTATTTTTATCAACATACTTCAGATAGAAGCTGAGGCTGAGGGTGGGTTGCTTATGGGGGTGGGTTGCCACCTAGTGTGTTCATAACAGAAGTGAGAGAAGGCCTGACTTGCAGCTCAGTCTCTGCAGCCCAGTTCTGTGGGCACCTTCCACTGGCAGAATGAGCATTCTGTCAGCAGAAGGCCAGCAGAAAGCAGAATTTCTTTCCGCCAGCAGAAAGAAATGTAAGAAGGTGATAACGGGAGGCTGAGAGAGACTATGAGGAACGCATGGCCAGCAGCATTAAGGGGGAATAATAAAAGCTTCTTCAAATATGTTAGAAGCAAGAACCTGCCAGAGAAGCGGTTGGCCCTCTGGATGGTGAGGGAGGGAAAGGGGAGATAAAAGGAGACGGAGATGGCAGAGAAATTAAATGAGTTCTTTGCATCTGTCTTCAAGGCAGAAGACCTCGGGCAGATACCGCTGCCTGAAAGGCCCCTCCTGACCAAGGAATTAAGTCAGATAGAGGTTAAAAGAGAAGATGTTTCAGACCTCATTGATAAATTAAAGATTTAGGTCCCTGATTAAAGTCACCAATCTTTAAAAAGGGAAAGAGGGGGGACCCGGGAACTATAGGCCGGTCAGCCTAGCATCTATACCGGGTAAGATGGTGGAATGCCTCATCAAAGATAGAATCTCCAAACACATAGACGAACAAGCCTTGCTGAGGGAGAGTCAGCATGGCTTCTGTAAGGGTAAGTCTTGCCTCACCAACCTTTTAGAATTCTTTGAAAAGGTCAACAGGCATGTGAATGAGGGAGAACCCATGGACATTTGAACTTATCTGGACTTTCAGAAGGCATTCGATACGGTCCCTCACCAAAGGCTGCTGAGAAAACTCCATAGTCAGGGAATTAGAGGACAGGTCCTCTCCTGGATCGAGACCTGGTTGAAGGCCAGGAAACAGAGAGTGGGTGTCAATGGACAGTTTTCACAATGGAGAGAAGTGAAAAGCGGTATGCCCCAAAAATCTGTCCTGGGACTGGTGCTTTTCAACCTCTTCATAAATGACCTGGAGACAGGGTTGAGCAGTGAAGTGGCTAAGTTTGCAGACGACAACAAACTTTTCCGACTGGTGAAGACCAGACGTGATTGTGAGGAGCTCCAGAAGGATCTCTCCAAAATGGCAGATGCGTTTCAATGTGAGTAAGTGTAAAGTCATGTACATTGGGGCAAAAAATCAAAACTTTAGATATAGGCTGATGGGTTCTGAGCTGTCTGTGACAAATCAGGAGAGAGATCTTGAGGTGGTGGTGGACAGGTCGATGAAGGTGTCGACCCAATGTGCGGCGGCAGTAAAGAAGGCCAATTCTATGCTTGGGATGATTAGAAAAGGTATTTAGAACAAAAAAGCTAATATTATAATGCCATTGTACAAATCAATGGTAAGGCCACACCTGGAGTATTGCGTCCAGTTCTGGTCGCCACATCTCAAAAAGGACATAGTGGAAATGGAAAAGGTGCAAAAGAGAGCGACTAAGATGATTACGGGGCTGGGGCACCTTCCTTATGAGGAAAGGCTACAGTGTTTGGGCCTCTTCAGCCTAGAAAAGAGACGCGTGAGGGGGGACATGATTGAGACATACAAAATTATGCATGGGAAGGATAGAGTGGATAGAGAGATGCTCTTTACACTCTCACATAACACCAGAACCAGGGGACAGCCACTAAAATTGAGTGTTGGGAGGGTTAGGACAGACGAAAGAAAATATTTCTTTATTCAGTGTGTGGCTGGTCTGTGGAAATCCTTGCCACAGGATGTGGTGACGGCATCTGGCCTGGATGCCTTTAAAAGGGGATTGGACAAGTTTCTGGAGGAAAAATCCATTACTTGGTACAAGCCATGATGTGTATGTGCAACCTCCTGATTTTAGAAATGGGTTATGTCTGCCAGATGCCAGGGAGGGCACCAGAATGAGGTCTCTTGTTATCTGGTGTGCTCCCTGGGGCATTTGGCAGGCCGCTGTGAGATACAGGAAGCTGGACTAGGTGGGCCTATGGCCTGATCCAGTGGGGCTGTTCTTATGTTCTTAAGGTCCTCTCCATTGGTGCCACAGCTGCAGCAACAATGCATGCAGCAGGGCCTCAAGCATGGAAGGCTGTTGACCATGCTCATGTCACTGGAGTGCCCAGCCACAGTTGGGAGAGGGGAGTTGGTATAAGGGGAGGGAGGGAAGGAGGAGGATTGGGGCAGGGATCAGGACCACCAAGGGGCGCGTCAGGGGAAGGCAGGGGGTGGATGTAGGTGGTAGTGGTGCCACAGGTATCCTATACCCCCTGCCTGGCCTCAACTTGCCCCCTTTGATCCAGCTGGATGTGCACCAGCAAAACTACTAATGCAAATAGACAAGTAAGAATTTTGTTTCCTTCCCTCCCTGTTGCCTGATGATCCCTGGTGATGTGCAGGATGCAGCACAGGCTGCCTCAGTGCCGCTGTACCCTGCGAGCTGGTTGAGAATCGGATTGGGCCATTTGTTACCGCCCTACATTCCAGGTGTGTGTTGTAAGGATTATTATAGCACATTTGCTGTGCATGATCTTAAGGCATCTATTAGACATATTTGAAAGTTGATGGGTAGCCAAATCCCACTCTCTCTTGTGTGAGGCAAGCAGGTATACAGGAAGCTGGAATGTAGATTAAAAGTTCTATTGATGCCTGAACAAGTAAGCATTGCCATGCAGTCAGAAGGGCCTTTTCATCTATTATGCAGTAGCAAACGTGGGTATGGATATGCAACTGGCACAGCTGTAGTTGAACCTTCCTCCCAGACATGTCTGCTGTACGCTGCACGTGTTTCCTAACACCTGTTCTGCACAGTTATCCTTTACCTTTAGATCAGGGGTGTCCAAACTTTTCGGCAGGAGGGCCACATCATCTCTCTGATACTGTGCTGGGGTCCGGGGGGGGGGGAAGGATTAATTTACATTTCAAATTTGAATAAACTTACATAAATTTACATACATTAATATATTAGAGATGAAACTTATATGAATGAATGAAGGTCTTGCAATAGCCCAAGGCCTATAAAAGAGCTTGCTTAAAGTAAGGTCGGCCTTTCCTTTGCTGTCGCTGCTGCATCACAGACATGAAACAGCAAGCAGCGGAGGGAGCCCTTAGCCCTCAGCCCGCAGCTCACACAAGAAGTCGAACAATCGCCCTCACACACAGAGCAGTTGCGTTGGGCCAGTGCAGGCTCCAGCACGTCTCAGGAGGGCCAGAGGCTCATTGGAGACTGGGGGCTTTCGGCGGGCCAGATTGGGAGTCTCCAAGGGCCACAAATGGCTCCTGGGCCAGGATTTCGGTACCCCTGCTTTAGATGAATGCTTAAAAACACATCAAAAAAGCATAAAATATATATTTATTATTTATTATTATTTATAGAATTTTTATCCCACCTTTCTATCCCACAAAGGACATTCAAGGTGGCTCAGAAATAAATCTAACATGCTAAACAGTTGTAAGAGAGATTTAGATGGTATGTAAAATAAATAAATGGCCTGCTTCAGTTTCACTGATGAGGCCAAAACCACATTTGAAACATAAAATTGCCTAGGCACCCCCAGGAAGCACACAAGGCAAGGTTTGGGGTCAAAGGGGGTTCACATTTATTGAAATCAATTCCAGTTAGCAAGTGGCTGCAAAAGTCCCCGTGGGTCCTCTCTCCAGATACTCTCACTCTGTGTAGTATGGGTAGGGCAATGACTGCTTCCCCTACCCTGGTCTAAGCTGCAGATCATCTGCTGGCCATCACAGCTTCTCTGGATCAGTCCCTGTGGGGTCAAGAGAGATGAATTTGCACCATCAACCCCAAGCTGGGCAGCCTTTGAGGCAGACTTTGCAGCTCAAGCCCTGGGGGTTACCTGCCAGCGTAGGCTGGAACAATAACTGTTTCTAGTAGTAGGAAACCCAATGGCTTTCTGTGCTTGTTCCAAGTGGAATCGAAAGGACAGATGCATGGAAAGCGTAGTAGTAGTAGTAGTAGTAGTAGCAGCAGCAGCAGCAAGACTGCCCTTGCTCCCAGTGTGGAAGGGATTGTCACCCCCGAATTGGCCTTTTCAGCCACACTAGACGCTGTTCCAGAACCACCTTTCAGAGCGCGATACCAGAGTCTTTCAAGACTGAAGGTTGCCAACAATGAGTGGTAGTAGTAGTAGTAGTAGTAGTAGTAGTAGTAGTAGTAGTAGTGATATGTTTGTTGTTGTAGTAGTAGGGGATATGTTTGTTATTGCATGTGCAAATAAGGGATTTTCTACAGATTTACCATTAGAAAAAGACCACAGCTGCTACTGCTGCTTAAGCTTTATAAGAACAATTAGCTTAGAAACCAGCAGACTATCATACCATATATATGTTTGGTACATTTCTTTACTTTTTTAGGCAGGATTTTTAACCAGTGGCCACGATGCATTTGTGTGTCACAAAAGGTTGACAGGTCTGCCAAAGGAGTTTGGAGCGCAGTGGTTGAAAATTGCTGAAAAACTCTTCAGGGTTCTGCGGCTCTGTTTCTAGGGCAGCTGTCTGGAGTAACAAAATGTCTTTCCTTCCTCCTCCACAGAGGAATAGGGACCAACAATTCATTATTTGCCCGTTGGGCAAAAAGGTGGGGTATAAATTAATAATAATAATAATAATAATAATAATAATAATAATAATAATAATAATAATAATAATAATAATAATAATTACTATAGACAGTTGCCCTAGAAGAGTCTCCCGGAAACTGGAAGTGACATCACAAAAGGCAAAGATCCTTAGAGGTTAGTGTGTCATAAGAAGGATCACATTGAAAACTGCTGTTTTGAGAATATAGCAGCACAAGCTAACAGGCCAGCCTCTGCTCCCCCACAAGTCCCTTGTTGCAAAGCTGAAAACTGACGGAACCCAGAGGGGGTGAGTCTAGCTGCCTTGGACCCGCAATAGGAGCAACAGGTCTAGTGATGAGGAGAAGTATTTTGAGCTTGTTATAACCACAGTGAGGAATTGTAATTCCTCCTTTAATTCCTGCCTAACAGTGCCATGGTGTCTGTTTGATGTTGTTTTCTATGCAAGTGTTCAGCGCTGTAGTGAAGGAAAGCTTGCTCGGCTATGGAAGCGCTCAAGTTGGGTCTGCTGACTGAAGTCAAAAGGGCAGCATCTGGTACTATTCTCTGGGTACTCAATTGCTTCCTTCTTTCTGCTCCTTTCAGCTCAGTGTGCAAGATGTAGGTTTGAATATTTGTGTTATGGGTCCAAGTGGAATGGCAGCCTCCAAAGCATAAATTTGTTCTCGCTGCCAACAGCCTGAATTAGCCACAAGCCCAGTTCCAGGTGAGAAGGATTTCTAGAATCAAATCAAATCTATCATCTCCTCTCAGCCAGTCATGGGCCTTTCCTTCTAAATGTGACCTTAGCCTAAAATTGCCTATTGTACAAACTTAACAAGAAAATTACAGTGTGGCGATATATTTTATGACAAGCCTTTTCCATTCTGTGCTTCCATGCAGAACCTATAATATGTCCTTTCTCTGGTGATTTTTAAATAAATATTTGTCATTGTGTAACAAATAATGTCTGTATGGAGCACAATTGGACATGTGAAGGGCAGCCCTTTGCCTGGGCTGGGAATCTGGTTTTTGCTCAGCTCCTGCAGAAACACAAGTGAAAAATGGCTTATCCAATTGAAACTTCATGGGGAATTTAGGTCGGCACAACTTCATTACCAACTTAGGCGTCTGGCTCAGGGGTTAACACCCCTGCTCATGTGGCAAATGCCAAGGGACCTTTAATAGCTGCTAAGTGGTCAGGGTTGGAGTTTTACATTTCATTCAAAAACGCAGGTAACTTAAGGCTGTTTCCCAATGAATGGGATTTTTTGCCGGGAAGCCCAAGTTGATGGCAGATGCAGTTATGCACTGATTTATTTCAAAGGGATTTCAGAAGATGAAGTGGTTGTAAAGCTACTCCAAAGTGGGCTAGAGAGAAAAAGAGGAGGCAATCTGTGATGGGTCACTGCATCCTATATGAATACAGCTGCCCAGGGCTGGCCCCAAACCTCCTAATGCCACCCCCTCTTTGCTCCAGTGGAGCCTCTTCCTGCTCCCCAAATTCAACAAGGAAGAGGGTATGGAGTGGAAGAGAAGGGTGGAGTAGGGCTGTGAATGGATCTCCAGGTGTATGTCACCAGGGGGTGGGGCTAAGCAATGCACTCTCCCCCCCCATTGTCTGAACTAAACTGGACTTATGTGTACACCGTATTTCATGGTTCCTGTGTTGGGAAGGTAGTGTAAGCCCTTGTCAGTATACCTTGTGTCCCTGTTTGAAAAAGAGATGTGCGGATATCTGGTTTGAGACTTTTATAGTGATCATGCTGACTGAATGGCTCTTACATGCTTAGCAACTGTCAGATTTTTAGCAAATGGGAGTAATGTTATCACTTGGGACATGTCAACTGATATATATTTGCTTCTCTCTTTGAGGGGAAAACTTTTTATTTTCTTACTTAATAATAATAATAATAATAATAATAATAATAATAATAATAATAATAATAATACAGGTATTTATATACCGCCTTTCTAGGTCCTCAGATTTCTCCTCAGACTTTATTCAAGGCGGTTTACATAGGCAGGCTAATTTAAATCCCCGTAGGGATTTTTACAATTGAAAGAAGGCTCTATCTTTCAAGAGCTACAACAATTCAGATGTTTCATTCCGATCTGGCTTCACATTCTGGCCTCCCTCCTCCCACGCTCAGAGCAGATGGAATAGCTCGGCTCAGCTTGTCAGCTGCTTCAGGGTCGCAGGTGCCGTTGGCCTCGAACTGGCGACCTTCGGATGTTATCATGAGGCAAACGGAGGCTCAACCCTCTAGACCAGACTTCCAGTAGCATAGCTAGCAAAGCACTCACCAAGGCATGTAAGCAGCCTTTCCCCTCCCCTTCAGAGTCATTGTGGGTGAGGGGAGCCAAACAAAGATGTGCACTGGCTCCAAAGGGGAGGGGCTGCTTGCAAGTCGTGGTGAGGCTCACTGAGAAACTTAGTGCTTTGCACCCCCTCTAGCTACGCCACTGCTTACTTCCACTAATAGGAGAGTCTTGGACTACATGGGAACCACATTTCTAGTCTCTAGATCATATGGAACGAGTACCCTTGCAATTTCAATACCCCTGTGAGTGAGACTAACATTGTTACTCCAATTTATTTAATTTTTTGCAGGTATTGGCAGCAAACTCTTGACTTAAGCAATAAGTGGTTTGAAATTTCGAAAACAATTGCATTCTTATTCCACTTTTGTTGCCTCCTGGAGACATTTGGCAAAGCTGTTGAGAACCAAAGGAGGAAAAATAAGCATGTGTCAAGGAAAAGGGATGCAAGACAGCCCTGTGACAGAATTTATTGAAGCTTAAATATTACCAGTTGTTGTACTTATGATCCAATTCTATCCATGCAGGATGCTGTCGCGGCAGCCTCTCTGCCCATCAGTGCAGCACTGCTGCTGGGGCAAGCACAGGAGGCTGATGGTGGAGTTCTGGCAGTGGGGGAGAGTCGGGGAGAGGACTGGGTTGGGGCAGATCTCAGTGGCAGTGACACCTGCCAGATCCTGTGCCCCTGGCCTGGGATCACTTTGCATTGGTGATAAGAACATAAGAACATAAGAACAGCCCCACTGGATCAGGCCATAGGCCCATGTAGTCCAGCTTCCTGTATCTCACAGCGGCCCACCAAATGCCCCAGGGAGCACACCAGATAACAAGAGACCTCATCCTGGTGCCCTCCCTTGCATCTGGCATTCTGACATAACCCATTTCTAAAATCAGGAGGTTCCGCATACACATCATGGCTTGTATCCCGTAATGGATTTTTCCTCCAGAAACTTGTCCAATCCCCTTTTAAAGGCATCTAGGCTAGACGCCAGCACCACATCCTGTGGCAAGGAGTTCCACAGACCGACCACATGCTGAGTAAAGAAATATTTTCTTTCGTCTGTCCTAACCCGCCCAACACTCAATTTTAGTGGATGTCCCCTGGTTCTGGTATTATGTGAGAACCAGAATGTGATGGGAGGGGATGAGTGAGGGGCTGAGTGAAGCTCCTTTCTAAGCTCTTGGAGGGCTACCGATTGATGGATTGTCTTCTTAAGGACTCTTATCTTACATCACAAAGGTCAGCAAGGCTGTTTTTAAATCACCAGAGCAAAGAAACTTTGTTTTTTAAATTGATTTGCTGTAGTTCGTTTTTTGCCATCCAGGTGAGTTCTTGGTACGGAACCCATGCGAATAATTAGTCTCAACCTGTATAAAGGAATTCAGGACCAAAAGTGTAGTAGTCTAACTGCATGAGAGCTGGATTGCAGAGACAAGAATCCAGAGACAAGAATTCTCCCCTGAGAGTAATCTTCCTTAAATTGGAAGAAAGGGACCCTTGGTGATAGATACGGTACAATAGATATTGTGCAACCTTGCAGAATTGTTGTTCGGAACACTTACCTGCAAAAGCAGGTCTTTGATTATTGCAGATGAGATAGAAAGTGCTTGATTTGTAATGCAGCAGACACATTTGTCCAAATGTAGCACAATCGTTGTGCCTTCTAGTTGTGCAGCGTTTCTTCAACTTAAATGATATCCTATCACAATCCACTAGTCAAAAAAGAGCTCTAGAAAGAAATAATATTTTATTTATTAATAATCAATACATTATTAATTATTAATAATTGGGTTCCTGTGCCCTCAAGGCCTTGCATATAGTATTTGTGTGTAGACATTTGATAGCCTCTCTGTATAAATGGAGCTCAAGGACTGTCCCCCCAAACCTTTACAGACATTCCAGGGTACCCAAAAGGCTGAACTGGAGAGCAAGACATGCAGTTAGGAACTTCTTGGCAGGCAGAAGGCGGGAACTGTGCTCACACATGATCTATGGCATGCCAATACTAGAGAAAAATCAGAGAATGTGACATTTTACTTTGGGGGATTGGAAATTTACTGTTGTTGTTGTTTACCTCATACCAGCTAGCTATTTCCTTCTGCAAACCAGGCAAAGGTGCTTCTAAAGTTTTGTGTGTGTGTGTGTGTGTGTGTGTGTGTGTGTAATTGTTTCAAAAACTTTTCACAACCCACCAAAAATTGGCTCACAGCCCACAGGTGGGTCCCAACCCATGTTTGGGAAACACTATAATGGTGGCCTAAGGACAGACTCTGTCCATATATCCGGATTTAGGTATTTCCTGTCTTCTGGTGTTGCTTGAAGTTTCAAGGCAGTTGTGAAAAGCAAGTGCCAAAGAGGCTGCCTCTGGTGTCTCTTTTCACTGGTCTGACTGTGAAATGATTCTGCTCTGTTCACTTTTTCTTCATTCACTTTTGACCCACACACCAGTCAGAACTGTCTGGCATGCCTGCACGTTGCTGCAATAGCCAGCGCGCAGCTGTACAGCTCATGCACACAGGTGTTCCCAACTCTGTCCTCCAGCCAGCCAGCAGTTGCTTTTCCTCTTTCAGTTGGCAATCGAGATTTTGGCAGCCCTGTTTGGACAGTTAACAGAAATGCACGGAGCCCACCCACTGCGCGTGAATGAAAAGAAACTCATTCAGCTTCCCTGTCACTTCCCGGTCATTCTCATTCCCCGAGGAACACTCAGAAAAGAAATATATTAATCATCTTGGAAATACATCTCAATTAATTTGGGGAGGGAGGATTAGTGGAAAGAGGATGGGAGAGATGTGACTGGATTGCTCGGGGCAGATGAAGCGTGCAAAGTCCAGCATGTTTCTATGAAAACTGTGCTTGTATTCTTACATGGCTCTTTGACGTGCATTTATCAAGGCACGTGGGGAGGGCAAATGATTCTCTCCAAGGTCAGTGTTTGTGTTTCGATTCAACCTCCAGCATCTGCGTCAGTCGTGTTCCTTTGTTCTAGCTGCTAGAATCGAGAAACTAACCCACCCTGAATTAACAGGTGAGGCCTTCTAGCACATGGTAGTGAGTTCCTTTTATTCTAGTGACAAGACTGTGGCAGAATTTTCATGCCAAGGCATGGAAGATATTGGTGCCTAACAAAAATCCCTAAATAAATGAAGAATGGTATATAGAAGACTAGACTCGTGAAGAGGATGATATTCTGTGTCATTCTCTAGAAATAGAGACATTACAGGCACATGGAAAATAATCTAATTATGAGCCCAGTCCTATACAACTTGGCAGCACCAATGCAGCCACAGCTGCGATGCAGCCCTAGATGGGCCTAGATGGGCCTATGGCCTGATCCAGTGGGGCTGTTCTTATGTTCTTATGTTATTATGAGGCCTCCTCCAGAAGGGAATGTTTGTTTCTTTACCCTGAAGAAGCCTCCAGGATGCATTGCAGCTTTATCAGTGTTGGCAGACTGGTCAGAATTGGACCCTCAGACAAACAGTAAAGATTAATGCAAGTTGATAATCCAACTGTGCAGTCAGGGTCTGGCTTCTGCTTCACACCAGCACTGGATATCTGGTTGGGTAAAAGGTTGGGGTGGATGAATCCTCTCAATGCAGTGAGTGAAGTTGAAAATTCCAAGGCCCAGAGTTATCAGTGCATTTTACCTAAAGCAAAATTTGAGATCAGTTTGTTGGTTCCTGATTGGGAGAAACGTAACAGAATTTCCAAAGGATGATAAAAGAATTTTGATAAGATCCACAAATAAGATAAGACACTGCAGCAGAGCCACCGGAGGAGGAGGGACCTCTAATTAATTATTACAGACAGTTGCCCTGGAAAGAGAGCCACAGAACCCAGAAGAGTCTCTTGGAAACCAGAAGTGACATCACAAGAGATAAAGACCATAGAGGTCAATGTGGTGTGAGAAAAAAGGTTGCATATTGACGGTCTAAAAATATGACTATTTTAGAACTTATTCACAGGGCCTGGAATTGATTGAAAAGAAAGAAAGGTTCCACTAAATCCAGGAGAGTGCCCGCATGGCTAACCAGTCAAGTTAGAGAGGCTGTGAAGGGCAAGGAAGCTTCCTTCCGTAAATGGAAGTCTTGCCCTAATGAGGAGAATAAAAAGGAACATAAACTGTGGCAAAAGAAATGTAAGAAGGTGATACTGGAGGCCAAGCGAGACTATGAGGAACGCATGGCCAGCAACATTAAGGGGAATAATAAAAGCTTCTTCAAATACGTTAGAAGCAGGAAACCTGCCAGAGAAGCAGTTGGCCCTCTGGATGGTGAGGGAGGGAAAGGGGAGATAAAAGGAGACTTAGAGATGGCAGAGAAATTAAATGAGTTCTTTGCATCTGTCTTCACGGCAGAAGACCTCGGGCAGATACCGCTGCCTGAACGGCCCCACCTGACCGAGGAGTTAAGTCAGATAGAGGTTAAAAGAGAAGATGTTTCAGACCTCATTGATAAATTAAAGATCAATAAGTCACTGGGCCCTGATGGCATCCACCCAAGGGTTATTAAGGAATTGAAGAATGAAGTTGCAGATCTCTTGACTAAGGTACGCAACTTGTCCCTCAAAACGGCCACGGTGCCAGAAGATTGGAGGATAGCAAATGTCACGCCTATTTTTAAAAAGGGAAAGAGGGGGGACCCGGGAAACTATAGGCCGGTCAGCCTAACATCCATACCGGGTAAGATGGTGGAATGCCTCATCAAAGATAGGATCTCAAAACACATAGACGAACAGGCCTTGCTGAGGGAGAGTCAGCATGGCTTCTGTAAGGGTAAGTCTTGCCTCACGAACCTTATAGAATTCTTTGAAAAGGTCAACAGGCATGTGGATGCGGGACAACCCGTGGACATTATATATCTGGACTTTCAGGAGGCGTTTGACACGGTCCCTCACCAAAGGCTACTGAAAAAACTCCACAGTCAGGGAATTAGAGGACAGGTCCTCTCGTGGATTGAGAACTGGTTGGAGGCCAGGAAGCAGAGAGTGGGTGTCAATGGGCAATTTTCACAATGGAGAGAAGTGAAAAGCGGTGTGCCCCAAGGATCTGTCCTGGGACCGGTGCTTTTCAACCTCTTCATAAATGACCTGGAGACAGGGTTGAGCAGTGAAGTGGCTAAGTTTGCAGACGACACCAAACTTTTCCAAGGGGTGGAGACCAGAAGTGATTGTGAGGAGCTCCAGAAGGATCTCTCCAGACTGGCAGAATGGGCAGCAAAATGGCAGATGCGCTTCAATGTCAGTAAGTGTAAAGTCATGCACATTGGGGCAAAAATCAAAACTTTAGATATAGGCTGATGGGTTCTGAGCTGTCTGTGACAGATCTTGGGGTGGTGGTGGACAGGTCGATGAAAGTGTCGACCCAATGTGCGGCGGCAGTGAAGAAGGCCAATTCTATGCTTGGGATCATTAGGAAAGGTATTGAGAACAAAACGGCTAGTATTATAATGCCATTGTACAAATCTATGGTAAGGCCACACCTGGAGTATTGTGTCCAGTTCTGGTCGCCGCATCTCAAAAAAGACATAGTGGAAATGGAAAAGGTGCAAAAGAGAGCGACTAAGATGATTACGGGGCTGGGGCACCTTCCTTATGAGGAAAGGCTACGGCGTTTGGGCCTCTTCAGCCTAGAAAGGAGACGCCTGAGGGGGGACATGATTGAGACATACAAAATTATGCAGGGGATGGACAGAGTGGATAGGGAGATGCTCTTTACACTCTCACATAATACCAGAACCAGGGGACATCCACTAAAATTGAGTGTTGGGCGGGTTAGGACAGACAAAAGAAAATATTTCTTTACTCAGCGTGTGGTCGGTCTGTGGAACTCCTTGCCACAGGATGTGGTGCTGGCGTCTAGCCTAGATGCCTTTAAAAGGGGATTGGACAAGTTTCTGGAGGAAAAATCCATTATGGGGTACAAGCCATGATGTGTATGCGCAACCTCCTGATTTTAGAAATGGGTTATGTCAGAATAGAAATGGGTTATGTCAGAATGCCAGATGCAAGGGAGGGCACCAGGATGAGGTTTCTTGTTATCCAGTGTGCTCCCTGGGGCATTTGTTGGGCCGCTGTGAGATACAGGAAGCTGGACTAGATGGGCCTATGGCCTGATCCAGTGGGGCTGTTCTTATGTTCTTATGATTTTAGTTTCTTGTGATTTATACTATTGTCCCTAAAGAGCAGAATCTAAAAATCTATTTAAAGCTTGTCCAAAAGTGTGAGCATTTACAATTCATGCTGGTGCCAGATTGCAAACTTATTTTGAGAGAGAGAGAGAATTAAAAATGAGGTTCCCTCATCTAGTATCTGATGGTGGTGCAGCCCATTGTCGCATCTCTTTTCCCACCTCACGCTCCTGTTGAGACTCAGCTTAACTGCCTTCGTGCAGGGAATGTATTTGGGGGGGGGGGGAACCTTCTTATTACAAAAAAGAAATGGGCAAGGCAGAGTCCCATTGTGATGGCTTCACTATTTGAAACATGACTGTGATGACTGGAGTTTTAATAAATGTAATGAATGACTGTCTTTCAAATACATTTGATATGCTTCAAGAAATGCCAGGTTTTTCTGAACTTTAAGGCTATTGTTTTCTCTAAATCCAACTTTCCACACAACTTTAACTGACTGAGAACATATAAGAGCCAAATGGCTCAGCACTGTTTATTGAGTTGTGCTAAACCAGGGTTGGGAGTGGGTGCAAGGATATTTATGGAAATCCTAAGGCAAGGAAATGGAAGTCATATTTCCTTTGCGAAGTTTCAAGCAGCACCACATCCGGATTGCATTCATTTCCACCGTGACTAGTGAAGAATAATGCCCCATTTCATAAGGGTGTGCTGTGAATAGCTTTGAGAAATACTGCACACAAGGGAAAGGAAGTTCTTTCATTTTAGCAACCTGTAAATAAAGAATCAACTCTGTTGCACTGCCGTTATGATCCCTTTGTTGCCGGGCTTCCAGGATGCTACAAGTCTATGACCTTGAGCTATAGATGGGGCTATAAGTGACCAGGGGAAACACTTCATTGCACTTTCAGCAATAAAAGGCATAATTGGGTTTCCATATTACATAGAATGACATATTGATGCCTCTCACTTGCCCGCAGTTTGGGATGCCTCCTTTTGTTAATCAGAACTCCCAGTGAGTTATAGTTATTTAATGGAATTTCTTTGCTTTCCAAAATGGCTGTTTATTATGCAGCAGGTCACTGTGTTGTCTACTACAAAATAGGTCCTCCTGGCTTCAGTATGCGCTGGCTGTGAGGATGGTTTTTCTTTTTCTTTCACCATTTCAATGATAGGAGTAAACATATGAATGAGACCCTGACAAGCTATAAGAAATTGCCACTCTGGTCGTGCCAAGAAGATGTCAGTAAAAATATATTGACTGCCAGGAACTTTTATTACGATGTTGATATTTCATTAGGATGATGCAGAATTTAATTGGGGTGGTGGTGGAAAGCTGGATGAAAGTGTCATTCCAGTGTGCAGTGGCTGTAAGGAAGACTAATTTCATGATCGAGATCATTTAAAAAAAGGGACTGAGAATGAAACAGACAATATTATATAAGTGCACATCTGGAGTATTATGTCCAGTTGTAACTATAAAGAGGTGTAAAGTAATGCACATTGGGGCAAGAAGTCAAAACTTCCCATATATACTGATGGGTTCTGAGCTGCCTCTGACAGATCAGGAGAGAGATTTTGGAGTGCTGGTGGACAGCTCGATGAAAGTGTTGACCCAATGTGTGGCAGTGGTGAAAAAAGCCCATTCCATGCTTGGGATGATTAAAAAAGGGGTTGAGAATAAAGCAGCCAATATTATTATGCCATTCTACAAATCCACATTAAGGCCACAACTGGTGTTCTGCACCCACACCCAACTCTACGTTAGCACAACCCAGTAAAGAGTTGTACTACAGAATTATATTCAATGGTAGGATATTGAACTTCTTGATGCACAGTGAATAAACCTGATGACTGGATCGCCCCTCCACTTTCCTTTGAAATCATGTGCAGAGGAAAAGAGCTTTCAATGGGAATCTTCTCTGAGAAGCATCAATCATCAGGTGCCCATTTTGCAAGGGAAGTGAGGTGCTTGGAATGAAACTGACACAACTAGGCAAGCAGCACCTGACCCCTTGGAGCAAGAGGACGTGCTTGCCCAAACTTCTGAGGGCTGAGTTATCGCCTGCAGCTCCTTGCTCAAAAAATATCCCTGAGCAAATGAAGTGCTACATACAAATGCACCTGATAAGAGAGGTGAAGGAGATCTCTCGGTGACCCTGAGCTCAGCAGTGTTGACAGGCCAGACATAAAGATGGAAGTTTGAAGAGGAAGGGCACAGGAACGTATCTCTGCATCAAGGGGGAAGCTGCCCCTCTGCTTATCGAGAAGCTGCATTAAAATAGTCCATGTCCATTCTGCAGCCGCCGAGTCACAACAGTGCGTATGGTCTGTGAGCTTTGTGGTGTCTTTGAAAAGGGGGTGAGCAGATGCAGTCACAATGTTGTATTGCTGGTGTTGACATAATGATGCTCTCCACTGCTTGTGGAAAGCTTCATTCACTCGACGGCTTCCTCTGTGTTTGGTCGTCGGAAGAGCATGTGCTGCTTGTTCTGTGGGAGCCTTGTCAGAATTTGGAAAGGCATCTAGACTGTCAGAGAGCAGCCTTTTCAGGTTCAGGACCCACCTCCTGTGTGGATCCCCTACTTAGTGGCTTTGCTTGAGACATCTCTGTATGTCTCCTCTCTCAAGTGCGCCCAGGTGCAAAGGAGGGAATTTTGGCAAGGGTGGGTCAGCTTGGGATGAAGGGATGTCCGTTAAAATTCCCTTTTTCTATGCAATACCTGAAAATAAAGGAACTGATATCTTCAGCTCAGAAGTTGGATCAATGATCTGCAACAACTTTCACTTTTTTCATCACGTATATCTATCTTCTGTTCTCACCCTTCTCTAATTTCCTTGTTGTTGCCATCTTCTGCTGCTGCTGCTCCTAAAACGTTTCAGCAACAAAGAAACCAGTCTTACTGCTGTTAACAAGACATCAGTGTCCTCAAACTTTTTAGCACTGGGACCCACTTTTTAAAAGGACACTCTGATGCAGACATTTTCAGCCTTTTTCATCTCATGGCACACTGATAAGGTGCTAAAATTTTCAGGGCACACCGTCAGTTTTTTTTTAAATTGTCAAGGCACACCACACTGCTGGTAGGGGCTCACATCCCCCAATGGCCCTACTAATAAATTACTCTCCCCCAAACTCCTGCAACACACCAGTATGCCATAGCACACTGGTTGAAAATCACTGCTGTATTGAGACCCGTCTAGCTTTAAGAGACTTTAAAAAAAAAAAAAAAGATGTTCTAGAAAGAAATTATTTATGTACTAGTGATTGATTGATTGATTGATTGATTGATTGATTGATTGATTTATTTATTTGACTGTTGGGTCCCTTTGGGGAGAAAGGCAGGGTAGAAATACAGTAAGTAAGTAAGGCCCAATTCCTAATGAACTTTCCCGCGCTGACACAATTGTGCCAGTGGGGTATGTGCTGCATCCTGCAGTTGGGTGGCAGTCACAGAGGCCTCCTCAAGGTAAGAGAATATTTGTTTCCTTCGCCCTTACTTTGCTGCTGGAAAGCTGGTTAGGATTGCACCCTAAGTAAGTAAATTTGCCAAAAATGTAATCCTCAAGGCTTGAGGGGCTTAGTTCTGTGACCCAGCCTTCACCTGCTCTCACTATCTGTCATTAACAGACTTGGGGAAAAAACACACCTGAAAAAAGACACTCAAACATTTATCTCCCGACATTTACACAAGCTTGCAAACTGTAGGAGCTCAACTGTTTGAAGAGCAATTAGCAGCTGTCTGATTTTTGAATCGTCTCAGAGCTTGACGCGATTAATAGTTTTCTGATCTTTCCATCACCCATGTTTTCATTGGAGGCTCTGGAGAACCCACCAGAAATCAGGTCCTGACCCACCAAGCGGTTCCCAACCCACAGTTTGAAAAATGCTGCAATACATTATAAGAAAATGTATGTTGGGTACCACTTAGGCTGCAGGAACGTGTGGCTAATAAATGATTTAGAGCCCAATCCTATCCAACTTTCCAGTGCCACTGCAGCCACAATGCAGCCCTCTTGCACATTATGTTAAGTGTATCATGTGGCCTGGAATTTTTATGTTTTCTGCTTAAATAACAGCCATGGAGGGGGATTGATCAGGACTGGAATTGTGGCATGTGGGGAGGGGTGTTCAGCCCTTTCCTTCAGCATGGCTTCCTGATGGAAATCTTTAATTTGAAGCTGCTGTTAGCCCCAGGATATACCTGTGGTGCAACTGGTACCTTTGGCAGCCAGTGGCCCTCTCCTGTTTGGAGAAGGCCCTAGCATCTGGCTTCTGTTCGTGAGGTTGCCTTCTGCTGTCGTGGCTCCTCCATCTGTTGTCTTTGCTGACTCAGATCATGCTGAAAAATAAAGATCAGAGCCATTTAAATAACCCTTCCCCACATTTCATGCCTCTTTCACAGAGCCCTTTGTGTATACATGGTTGGTAACCTTCAGTCTCGAAAGGCTATGGTATAAGCCTACAGCACCTGGTATTCCCAGGCGGTCTCCCATCCAAGTACTAACCAGGCCTGACCCTGCTTAGCTTCAGAGATCATGGTATAAGCCTATAGCACCCAGTATTCCCAGGCGGTCTCCCATCCAAGTACTAACCAGGCCTGACCCTGCTTAGCTTCAGAGATCATGGTAGAAGCCCACAGCACCCGGTATTCCCAGGCGGTCTCCCATCCAAGTACTAACCAGGCCTAACCCTGCTTAGCTTCCATGATCAAATGAGATCAGGTAGCAGATGCAGGGTAGCAGTTGCTGCTTATGTATACAATATGGGCTACAAATTATGTCAGTTTCAACTCCAGGTTAAACTCATCCAATGATTGTTTTCCCATGTAGCATAGTCATGACTGAACAATCGAGTGTTCTCCTTCTGAACACTGTCTAATGGCTGTAGAGCTGACGTGACCAAATTTACCACATGTATGTGGCAAGATATGTAAGAACCACATATGACAAACTTCAGATGTTGGAGATATGTCCAAGCTGCATGTGGCTCATGAGCTGTGGTTTAGCCATCCTACTATAGAGCCATCATGTTCTATCTGTCAACCTTGTTCTGACATGGAAAGGGTGAGATGGAAAACAGAGACAATAATATGGAAACATTTTTTGTTAAAAAATTATATATACAGTATATCTGACAGGTTTCAGGGGCATGTGTATTAATAGTTGGTGTTTAAAAATAAGTCTAGAAGAATATGCTCACAATATGTCATCCTCCAGATTGTGACTTCAAGGCCTCTCTGGTTACAGGGCTGCTGCTTTAAACTTGAGACCAAACCTGTGTTTTGCATTTCTTAGCAAGTCAGGCTAGAGGGTAACCTGTCATTGCTGCACCGCGGTACGCCATGTTGTGGCCTCCATTCCATCCCATACACTATGTCAAATGCTACATTTTTATGACAGCTATAAACTTGCACTCTCTTGAAGCAGATGTTTTAATCTGGAAGGGCAATCTTTTAAATGCACACACACACACTTTTTTATTTGGATTTACAATGTTGCTTAGTCATGCAGGAATTTTTACTTGGAACGAACTTTTCGGTCATCCAAATGCCACGTAATCCTTGGGCACTTTTGGCAAAGTGATGTATAGCAGCAATTCTCAAACTTTTAGCACCAGGACCCACTTTTTAGAATGAGAATCTGTCGGGACCCACCAGAAGTGATGTCATGACCAGAAGTGACATCATCAAGCAGGAAAATTTTTAACAATACTAGGCTGCAATCTTACCCACACTTACTCAGGAGTAAGTCCCATTTGCTATCATTGTTAAAAGCATATACAGAGTAACCTGTTAAAAGTACAGATCTGTAACATTCCTCAAATTCAGTCACATACCATGGTAGCACCAAGTCTACTATATTAAAAATAAAATATTGAAGTGAATGGGGACCCACCTGGAATTGGTTCGTGACCCACCTAGTGGGTCCTGACCCACAGTTTGAGAAACACTGGCTTAGAGGGTATCTCCACCCACTGCTCAGTTTGCTAGAAATCAGCCTTCACACATGCGTCAAGGAGGGAGGACTCCAATAGCCCCTTATCAATCACAGGCCCAAACCACACTTGGGAGCTGCCATCAATTCTCTCTCTTGAAAGCAGAGAGGATTACAGCACCAAAAGAGTTTATTGCTGGGGCTGAGGCAGGGGTGAGCATCAAAGTAGTTTTTACTGTGCTGCAAACAGTAGGCATGGGGTTAAACTCAGGTTAAACTGCATTAAGGTAAATGAAAGCAGCCCTACAGCTGTAACTCCCGTCTTTCAGTACAAATCTACAAGCTGCTCCAAAAAAATGGCTTAAGCCTCCACTGTAATCCATTAAAACCAAAGGGGATTTTTGCTGTGGTCTTCAACCTTTTCCTTCAAAGACATCTTAAAGCCCACTTTTTTGGTGAAGCCTTTGACTTAACCCTTAATCTTCACTCCTCCTGAAATGAAGCCTTAGTGCACACAATGGCATTTGATTATGTTCATCCCTTTCTACTCTTTCCCTTTCCTCCCCACCCTGCTATCCAAACTTTAGGGCCAAACTTGAAATGAGTAAAATGCATGGCCGCCACTGAACATAGCTCCAAAATGGTCTAGATCCCACTGAGTAAATCTGTGTGTCAGCTGTATCACTTTGGTCCAGATTATAGGGACAGGCTCACATGGCAGAACGTTCCCCCAGACACCAAATTATTCTCTTTACATAGAAAAATCATCATCAGAGGAAAAGGCTCCAGCATATGCTGTGTGTGGGACGATAGCCCAGTTCTATGCATATCTACTCAGAAGGCAGTTTCATTGAACTCATTTTACTCCCAGGAAATTGAGGCCACATGGATCTCTGTTGTCCTACCAGCCCCAAATTTTGTTTGCATAGGAAACCAGTAACAGTTTTGAGATCTAGAGTCTACACAGACACACACATTTTCAGTCCAACTTTCAGTACAATTCATGCTCAAAAAGGTACACAGGCCATTCTTAAGATGCTCAGCACAACTCTGAAACCCTGAGAAAAAGAAGTCAGAAAGGAACAAAAAGTGTCAGGCAAAGGTCTAGAAAAGTTTTGTTGGCCAGCTTCATACCCGAGTGAGTGGAAGTGTTTATTAGAAGGCTCATTATAACTTCCAGATTACTCTGGATTTGAAGAATAAGGAAATAAAGGTTCCTCCCAGTTGCCTTGGGATTTGCATTTGCAATTTCATGCCCAATTTCATGAGTTTTATCAGCATTGTCAATTTGTAAAATTTATTTGGCCTGGTGATGGGAGAGAAAAATCACAGGAAACTGCAATCCCATTCATTTCGAGGTTCAACCCAAGATGGGTGGGTTGGGTGCTCCAACTGGATTACAGGCTTTGGACTGGGAGAGTCATGTTTCTGGGCTGAGTCTTTCAAAAATTGGCAACGCCCATCTGTGGTCTGAAGAGGTACCACCTTAATGAGCACTAATCTGGCATTTGTCTGACTTTGCTTACAGCCTGATGTTCTGGGTTTGCCAGCCCTCACAGCACATCATTAGGTAGTGGAGAGCAGGGAGGCACCGAATGCCATGATCTCAGGAGATGAGGTAAGATCTCCTAGACATCAGAGAGAGGGAGGGTAGTGCTCGAGGGTCGGCTGTTGGTTTTGGCAACAGCTGCACATTTAATGTCTCTTTGATGGGAAACTCTTCAGGGTTTACAGTCCTTTGGTGGTTGTAGAGATTTTGCAGTTCTTGTATATCAGAGAAATATCTCCTGCCCCTTTTACACAAGTCCCTGGACTGTGCAAAAAAGAAAAGGAACCCCCCCCCCCAGCACCTCATGTGCTTTGCAATAAGCTTTAGCAAGCCAAACACACTTTGTGGGAATGAAAATCTTGTTGTCTTTAGGGGTTATGGAAGAAGGCCCCAAGCAGCATTTCTTCGCAAGTGTGCAGTCTTCCCAAGCAGCCACCCACAACTGCCTGAGCAAGAGATAGTTCAGTTCCTCTGCCCCCCTCCCTGCTGCAGCCCCAAGTCTGCAGCGGTTTTGCCTAATCGTAAAATGAAATGTGCCAGCCCTCTGGACAGGTTATCTCTGGAGAGGCCAAAGCCATTTTTTTCCCAGACAGACAACTTTCAATAAACACCCTGTCAGTTCTTGTTTATAGAATTAAAAGAACTTCCATTTTATTCTGCCTTGAAACACGCCACCTTTTATGCAAAGCACTTTGATGTGCCCCCCTCCCAGGCTGCTGTTCTGCCTAGCAGCAAAGACCCTGGAGGGAATGCAAGGAAGGAAGGCCTCCATTTAGAGTCATAATATGGCAGCCTTCGCACTTGAAGTGAAAGCCGTTCCTGCCACCGTCTTCCATTTTTAGAGAACAAAAGAAAAATTCCCCTCATAGAGGCGAAAATCCCAACCCCGCTCGGCATGAGACCCAATCACCCAAAGGCCACTCCTGACAGTTTTGTGGTGACACTTGGTACAAAAACACACACAGGGGTTCCCTTGATTGCTGTAATTTTTGCCCTTACAAAGAACCAGCCTTGCGTTCTCACTGGGAACAGAGCTCCTGTTCTGTTGCCAGCTCAGCAGAAGGCTGACTCTTTGGGGGCGCGTCGCAGGCTTGCAAAGTGATACCATCCGTGAGATCTTGTGCAGACCCCACAGGCTAGCAAAGGTGCGTTCGCGAAGGAGGCCAATTTTTCTCCTCTCGGCCGGTTTCCTCTGTGCGCCCCATCGCTGGCTGTCCTGACAGACGTGTCCTGTGGGGCCTGGTTGGAATGGAGCACACGCTTCATGCCTCCATATGCCCCACAACTGGCTTCCTCCTTTTAATTATACATTTTTGAAAAGAGCCAAGTGAAACCCTGCACAGTTGCATGACACTTGGAGGCAGGCTCCTCTTTCCATGGGCTACTTACGCAGGAGCAAGCAAGCTGCTTATTGGGAACACAGGCCCAACTGCAGGGTGTGCTGCAGCTGTCAGTAATGGATGGGTAGAGCACAAGAAGGAAGCTGTAAGTGCTCCTTTGAAGTCAAACAAAGCTGAGGGGGAGGGGGTTCCTGGCTCAGGCCCGCAAAGCATGTGGATTAACATTTAACTTCGCCATGTTTCCATCAAAAGCCTCCCTGCCCCTCTTTGCTGCAAGTAGCTGCTTGGGGAGGGGGTGTTAACCCTCCCTCCTGGCCTGCCAGGGTTGCAAGTCAGGCTCCCCCATGGCTGCTGTTTCATTTCTAGCCAAACCTGTCAGCTGCCTTGTGACGCTCAGTCCACCAACTAATGACAGCCTTATGAATCTCCTGAGTTTTGGCCAGGAATTGGCCTGAGAGGCTGCAAGTCACTCAGCACTTAAACGAGTTGCTTTCTGTCAGGCTGCTTTGCTTGATAGTCATACAAAATCCATATTTTGGTGGTAGTGTAAGAAATATGAACATGGTGCCCTCAGCAAACATGGCACTTTACAAAATAATGTGAGCAGAAGAGACAACCCCCTGAGGATCATTTTGTCAGAAACAAATTTGGCAGAGGAAAGAGGGAGGCAAAATTAAACATAACATTAAGAAGAGCCCTGCTGGATCAGACCAAAGGGGGCCCATCTAGCCCAGCTTCTTGTATCTCACTGTGGCCCACCAGATGCCTCAGGGAGCACACAAGACAACAAGACACCTGCATCCTGGTGCCCTCCTTTGCATCTGGTCTTCTGAAGTATCCTACTCCTAGGAGGTTGCACATGCCCCTCATGGCTTGTAACCGCTGATGGAATTTTCCTCAATAAATCTGTAGGATCCTCTTATAAAGGCTTCTAGGCCAGATGCCATCACCACATCCTGTGGCAAGGAGTTCCACAGATTAATTATGGGTAAAGAAATATTTCCATTTGTCTGTTCTAACTCTCCCGATACTCAGTTTTAGTGGATGTCCCCTGGTTCTGGGGTTGTGTGAAAGGGAAAAGAATGTCCTTCTATCCACTCTGTCCATCCCCTGCACAGTTTTATAGGTCTCAATCATTTCTACCGCAGGTACCTTCTTTCTAGATGGAAAATTAATAGGGGTGAAAGATCTTGTCTGCAGTCACACATCCTTCCCCTTCATGTCAAGTGGGCTGGAAGTCTTAGCCTTGATGGAGGTGGTCTTCTCGGATGTAGAATTGGGAGCAGGTGACACAGAGGCAGCAATGAGTATAGCCTAATCCTTAAGTACACCTTAGAGTAATTGTTTGAGGATCCACACACCTCAAATTTCCCTTTCTTTGGCTCCTGAGATTTTACATTGCCAGGATTCAGAAGGCGCTTCGTTCCTCGCTTCTCTCTTCATTTGGCAATTCTCCAAGCACCGGTTTGCAGCCACAAAGTCTCCACTGAATATTTCCCTCCCAGCCCGTCTCTGTCACTCCTCCTGACTTCATCCTGCTGCAATTCAAACACATGTAGAGGTTCTAACCTCAGTTACTACATTCTTTTCTCTTTTTATTGTCCAAGTCAAAAGGATTCTCAAACTGTAAAAAAGAAATTGCTTCCAATAAAACGTAATTGGAATTGCATTTTAGTCAGAGTGACAGCCAGATGCCTGGAGAAGCACGGGGGCAATTAGGAAAGATCCTCTGAACACAGAGCTGGTGTGGAGCTGTCAGCAGACATTTTCTCCGCAAGGATCTTCCTGTTAATTCTACTCCACATTCCTGCTCCCTCACTGAAATCTATACATCTCCGGCTGCCGGGTCCTCCGAGGCAGGAAGCTCAAAGAAATCCAAGGGAGAGGACCTGGGCTCTGCAGGGAAGCTACTGAGTCTGGGATGGAGGAGAGGCTGGGCAGGGTTTGTGGCTCAGAGTAGACTCTGATGGAGGTGGTACAGAAGTTCTCAAGCCCAGCAGGAAACAGCATGTGAAGACTATTAGGCTGGTCATAAATACGTTTAAGTTTTAAAACATCTGAGGAAACCAGCATCACAGAGAGACTATTCTTAATTCTGGCAGGGCCTTAGGGTGGCAGATCTCTCATGACAACGCAAAAGTCACTGTGTTGTTCTGCAGGCCAGGTACGCCAGAAGGAATGGCTGGAGGCAGCATGAGGGCACCACTGGTCCTGCAGAACCTCCCCCATCCTTCCCTGGGACAGGGACGTCAGGGACGCTGGCAGTTTAGGGGAGGAGTGGGGTGGGTGGAAGGGGAAGATCTTGGCAGCAGCTGCACACACTGAGATCCTTCCCAGCCCAGATACGCCCCCCATGTCTCCTTAGACTTTGCACCAGCTGAACAGCTGACACAGGTTCAAGGAGACCCATTGGAGGCCAGGTGGCCTGCAGGGAAGTGAGTAGCAAAGATTTTTAGTTGTCTCTCCTGGGCCGACTGCTCCATCAGCAGCGCTGTGGTCTGGTGGGGGATAGGATTGGGCCCTAAGAGAGAGTTGAGAAGCCCTTGATTCAATCCCATGTCAATTGTGAATTTGAAGCAAGCTGGTATCTCATCTGAAGTCATCTGATTTGCAATATAGGAAAAAATAATGCTAGTGATACTGACCCCAGTGTTGTTCGAGATGTGTGTGGAATGCTTTGAAGATTAGGATGGTTCAAGATTCTACAATTAACAAGGCACACCATGCTGCCTGGGGGTGCTCACACCTCCAATAGTTCTACTAATAAATGACCTTCCCAAAAGCCCTGCGGCACACCTGCAGACTGTTCACAGCACACCAGTGTGCCATGGCGCACTAGCTGAAAATTGCTGCTTTAGGGCCCCTGCGGCCCATGGAGGGGTCTATTTCCAAGAGTTCCTTGGAGCTTTCCTTTCGAGTGCTCCTGGAGAGGGAAGGAGGAATAGAATCTCTAGTGTGTTTGGAGTTTGGAAGGCTGTTGCTGCTGCTGCTGCTTGTTGAAAGCAAAAGGGGGAGGAATTGGGAATCCGAACAGCTTAGGATCAGGTGGAGCTGATGGGGCTGGGTGTCAGGGAGCTTTCAAATGTTGGACGGGCTAAAAAATAAGCAGAGCTATTTCCAAGAGTTATTTTGTTTGTTTGTTTTAAGAGCATGGATTTATTTTTTATTTTATTTTTATTTTTAAAGTCAATGCAACATAATCAAGGGAGGAGACACGCCCACCTCTAGTAAGCATTTGCTACCTGTAACCTGGGGTGGTGCAGTCCAGGGACAATTTTACCACTTCATCTGCTGTCCATGCATACAACTCTTCAGTGGGATTTGTTTCCCAATTTAAATAAAACATGCTCAGGGAGTCAGCTCTTAGTGGGGTTGATGTTTTTCATACATACATATAGTTTTTAAAAAGTTTTGAAATTTGTAGTGTGTTAATAGGTTTGTTTTTAGATTCAAGCTCCAAGGTGAAGAGGTTTGTACCTAGCCAGTTGCCTACACTGTCTTCATGATTTAAATTATGAGACCTTTTTATTATCATTCCTCTGCATTTGGCCCTGTGTGTTGGTCTGTAAATATTCAGGGTCAGCATTGCTGGATTCCACCCACTTTCCCAATAATTTCTGACATGTGTTGCCCACAAGACGAGGCTTCGCACGGAAGATTCTGTTTCTGAACCAAGAAATCAGACCTGCCTCGTTTGGGGAAGATCTGGTCCCTCGAGTATTACAGTCAAGCTGGGCTAGCTTTGTTAATAATGGCATATGGATAATTTATCCTCCCGTAGTTTTGTCTTTCTGGCCCTGCCTCACCACAAACTAGGAGGAGTAACGTGAATAAGTTGGTTTTGTTTTCAAACGTGAACTCAATTAGACCTCGGAAAAAAAATGTGCTCTTATTTGGTTTCAGCTGCCTGGGGGCTGTTTTCTATTTGAGCCAGTCCATCCATCCCTAAACACTAGAGGGAACGTCTCACCAAATTTTTCAGCTCCTCAGACTTTCCAAAGCAATAACTTGACATATAATTTTTTTCTGGATATGACTATGGAAAGTCACTCTTCCAGGAGACCTAAAAAATCTTGTTGTTCCACAAAGGCCAGTCTTGTGAATGATCAGGAAAGGCACTGAAAATAAAACTGCTGATGTGCAAATTTCATGGTGCATTTATATAAACTGATATTTTGACCACATTTGGAATACTGCGTCCAGTCACCTTATCTCAAACATGCTGTTGTTAAGTGGAATGAGGTTCAGAGAAAGCCGTCAGAAGGGATTACGGGGTTGGAACACCTTTCCTTAGAGGCAAAGCAAAAAGATTTAGGACTTTAAATTACAAAAAAAAAAAAATGTTGGCCACCCCCAGCCATCATTTTGGCCTCTTCCCCCAGGCATGAGGACAGGTGGGGAGAAGATTGCCTGGGAGGTAGGGCAGGATATATGTGGCCATTTGAATGGGACTGTTGGTTTGCCACTCAGCCTGTGTTTGGCTCTTGTGTGCTCCCCCCCCATCCACCCACCCATCCTTGAAAGCAGTCCAGGATTGACTGGTTGCCAACTGGTGCTGAGAAGGGGTTTTTTTGCTTTTCACCTGATTGGTCTTTGGTGATGAGTTTTGCTCTGTGTGTGTGCATTGCCTACTCCAGACTGTACAAAAGGAGAGTGTTTAACCAGGTTGGTTCACAACGGACAGGTACAACACAGAATAGAAATTAGGAACAGAGAATTAGGCACGCCTGCTAAGGATGTAGATTGGGAGAGGGGAGCCCAGAACCAATCTCCAAGCTCTGCTCAGTTCAAGAGTGCTGGCTGGGAGTCCCTTGTCCAAAGTAAGCAACCTTTGAGGCTGCTTGGTTTGGGGGAAGTGTCACCATCCAGATATTCCTTGATCCATTACTGGGATTTACACTGATGAGTTTGAATAGTAATTGACCACCTGCCATTTGGAATCAGAATGGGAACAACTGTATGGGGGAATAGACAGGACCTGGCTGTCTCCTCCGTGACAGGGACCACGCAAAAAGGGGGCGGTGGAGTGCCAGGTCAGTTTGGAGCACTCCAAGATTGTCATGATTTAATAGATTTTGGCCCATTTTACTCCCTGCTTGTCTCATGATTTTATTGGGTGTATGTGGACCCCTCCCCCCAAAAAAATCCAAAGGTCCTGTTTCAGCCTCTGTTGGCCTTCATGAGCATCAGACTTTAGAGACAGCTATTTTTTAAGTTTGTGGCTCTTTGAGATGTATTATGGTGAGCAATTGTGCTTCTTCCAAAATACAGGGAAGTCATATGAGACAAAAAATGGGCTATGTAATGTAATGCCAGATGCAAGGGAGGGCACCAAGATGAGGTCTCTTGGGTGTGCTCCCTGGGGCATTTGGTGGGCCGCTGTGAGATACAGGAAGCTGGACTAGATGGGCCTATGGCCTGATCCAGTGGGGCTGTTCTTATGTTCTTAACTACAATTCCCAGGAAGCCTTGCAGGTCTCTTGTTGTCTGGTGTGCTCCCTGGGGCATTTGGTGGGCCGCTGTGAGATACAGGAAGCTGGACTAGATGGGCCTATGGCCTGACCCAGTGGGGCTGTTCTTATGTTCTTAACTACAATTCCCAGGAAGCCTTGCAGGTCTCTTGTTGTCTGGTGTGCTCCCTGGGGCATTTGGTGGGCCACTGTGAGATACAGGAAGCTGGACTAGATGGGTCTATGGCCTGATCCAGTGGGGCTGTTCTTATGTTCTTAACTACAATTCCCAGGAGGCTTTGCAGGTCTCTTGTTGTCTGGTGTGCTCCCTGGGGCATTTGGTGGGCCGCTGTGAGATACAGGAAGCTGGACTAGATGGGCCTATGGCCTGATCCAGTGGGGCTGTTCTTATGTTCTTAACTACAATTCCCAGGAAGCCTTGCAGGTCTCTTGTTGTCTGGTGTGCTCCCTGGGGCATTTGGTGGGCCACTGTGAGATACAGGAAGCTGGACTAGATGGGTCTATGGCCTGATCCAGTGGGGCTGTTCTTATGTTCTTAACTACAATTCCCAGGAGGCTTTGCAGGTCTCTTGTTGTCTGGTGTGCTCCCTGGGGCATTTGGTGGGCCGCTGTGAGAAACAGGAAGCTGGACTAGATGGGCCTATGGCCTGATCCAGTGGGGCTGTTCTTATGTTCTTAACTACAATTCCCAGGAGGCTTTGCAGGTCTCTTGTTGTCTGGTGTGCTCCCTGGGGCATTTGGTGGGCCGCTGTGAGATACAGGAAGCTGGACTAGATGGGCCTATGGCCTGATCCAGTGGGGCTGTTCTTATGTTCTTAACTACAATTCCCAGGAGGCTTTGCAGGTCTCTTGTTGTCTGGTGTGCTCCCTGGGGCATTTGGTGGGCCGCTGTGAGATACAGGAAGCTGGACTAGATGGGCCTATGGCCTGATCCAGTGGGGCTGTTCTTATGTTCTTAACTACAATTCCCAGGAAGCCTTGCAGGTCTCTTGTTATCTGGTGTGCTCCCTGGGGCATTTGGTGGGCCGCTGTGAGATACAGGAAGCTGGACTAGATGGGCCTATGGCCTGATCCAGTGGGGCTGTTCTTATGTTCTTAACTACAATTCCCAGGAGGCTTTGCAGGTCTCTTGTTGTCTGGTGTGCTCCCTGGGGCATTTGGTGGGCCACTGTGAGATACAGGAAGCTGGACTAGATGGGTTTATGGCCTGATCCAGTGGGGCTGTTCTTATGTTCTTAACTACAATTCCCAGGAGGCTTTGCAGGTCTCTTGTTGTCTGGTGTGCTCCCTGGGGCATTTGGTGGGCCGCTGTGAGATACAGGAAGCTGGACTAGATGGGCCTATGGCCTGATCCAGTGGGGCTGTTCTTATGTTCTTAACTACAATTCCCAGGAGGCTTTGCAGGTCTCTTGTTGTCTGGTGTGCTCCCTGGGGCATTTGGTGGGCCGCTGTGAGATACAGGAAGCTGGACTAGATGGGCCTATGGCCTGATCCAGTGGGGCTTTTCTTATGTTCTTAACTACAATTCCCAGGAGGCTTTGCAGGTCTCTTGTTGTCTGGTGTGCTCCCTGGGGCATTTGGTGGGCCACTGTGAGATACAGGAAGCTGGACTAGATGGGCCTATGGCCTGATCCAGTGGGGCTGTTCTGCTGTTCTTATATATATATATTGATGATATGACTTTCCTGTATTTAGCAAGGGCAGAGAAAAGATACCCAAAGAAGAGTCTGTTGGCAGCAAACACATTTCTACATTTTTTGGGAATTAGGTATTGGGTAAGGTCAGTCTGCTGACACACTCCTCAGTGTCATATTTCTGAGAAACATGCCTGGATTTAAAAGTAACCTTGCTGGGCCTAGCATGTGCTTCTCGTTTTGAGAGATGTCACATATTTGCAAAGATCACACTTTAGTTCCAAACTTCACAGCCCTACAGAAAATTATGTCACTTTTGCAGAATATTTCATTTCTAAGAAACATCATAAAACTACCACTGGATCTTTACAGTGTTCCTGATTTTGAAATCAGTGTTGGGCAGATGTTTATCTCTGATGAGAAAAGACCTTTACTGAAGGCTGTGGAGTGATAGCACTCTTGAGCTTGATAATGAGGGGGAAAAACAGGGTTTTTTGTTTTGTTTTGATTTTTGTTTTGTTTTTTTTAAGTCAGTGGAATGCTTTATTTTGTTCCAGTACATGGTATGATCAGGCATTTGAGGTTATAGATGCATTTTTCTTTCCTTTATGACAATTGCATTCGTACTCAAACATATACTGTGTATTTGTTTTGGGAAATATGAAAAATGACTTGTGACGTTGTTTTGTATAGTGGATATTTTTCCACTAGAAGTTCGTAATGAGAAAATGTTTGTAATGAGGGAAAAAAATGACTGGTGCTTGTCTTTAAGGCTTTATCTCTGCATTAATCATTTTCTTTTGAAAATGCCTCTTGGCTGCATTGCAGTTCTGATCAGATTCCATCAGACCTGAGAATATGGCTACATACATACATAACATTAAGACAGCTGTTACTTTTCTTTTTTCCACCTTCAGGATGAACCCAGCTTCCTCCTGCCTTAGCTATATAAAAAAAAACCATCCATACCAGTGATTCAAATGCTGATTCAGTCCTCATTCTCAGAACTCGCCCATTTTGGGTAAGCTGTTTACCTTTTTATTTTTCCTAAGTGCCACATGTATTCATTTAGGCTGCAATCCTATGCACACTTTCCTGGGAGCAAGCCCCACTGAACATAATGGGACTTACTTTTGAGTAGACCCGCTTAGGACTGGGCTGTTAAGTGTTTAGTGAGCATTTCACAATAAGCAAAATCAATAAGCTGGAAGAGTTGGGGAGAATTTCTGGAGATGGGATTGGAATGTGGAATCTATGATGTTCAAGATGCCCATCAATCAGTGCACCACCAGCCCTATGCCAATTTTACCTGACCTCCTGGAGATCATTGTTCATTTAAACAGCATGTGATGAGAGTCTGTCCTCAACAGGCTCAGCACTAAAATAATGTGACCTTTGTATGTACCTTCATATAAATTAATGGGAAAATCAAAGTGACTTTTGTCCTAGTAATGCAATAACTGTCCTACCATTCAGTTCAACTGGATCTATGGCTACACAAAGCTTTGAGGATGTAATGATACAATTCCTGATTGCTGCCCACAAATTCTGTGGACAGAATAGTTTTTCCTGAAAGAAAGTTACTCTCTTATATATGAATAATTTCCTTCTCAGCTCAGTCATTCCTACTCACCTTTATATTATCAAAGTCCATTTGTTTCCAGCACACAATCCTCGTAATAAACCAATCCAGGCTTCCACCAAGCTGCAAATCTTCTTCTGCTCTTTCTTATTTTCCATCACGTAAGAAAATGTACTGCTACCATGGCTGACATTCAAAGAACCCTGCAACTAGCTCTGTGTGCCCAGGGGGGCAACGCCTTCTATTTCCCACACTTCAGTCCTCTTACCCTGATGGATGACCAGCCACTTGGAGAGGAATCGCGAAAGCAGATTGTGGCTGAGCAGAGGGGTGTGCAGTTCACTTGAGCATGCACAAGTCCTCGCACTAACCCCTCTCCTGGGAATTGCTTGGGATGTAAGGAGGGTTTTTGAAATCATTAAACTGTTTTTGAACCTGTTTCCAAAAGTACAAATACCAAAACAATGAGTTATTTGTATATAACTCAAAAAGGTTGTTTCTGAGCAGTACGGCAAGCCCAGTCCTAATCTGAGCTGGAACAGAGAGGCTGGTGGGCCTTCTCTGCATCCAGTGTGAGGTTGGGGCCCAAAAGTGGCTCACCCTGGGGCAAAAGGAAATCACTTTCCCTTACTCCAGTAACACAGCAGTAGCCCCAATGGGGCTACTTGGATCTGCGCCACCTATAGAGTGGCATAGATCCGAGCTTCCAGAGCTGCAGCCAGCTGCCCAGGAACTGGGTCAGGATCCCACACAAACGCTGAATCCTGGCCCCACCCCCTACTCTCCCTCCGCCCACCCATGGGCCCGCCTGCCCTCCCCCACCCCTAAACGCCTCCTCCCCGCCCTCCCCATGTCCCCCTAAACTTCCGTACCAGCCAAACTTGGTTGGCATGAACTTACCTTGTATCGTTGCTGTGAAGGCTGCACCTCTGTGGGTCGAGGCACATCCATGCCCCAGCCCGGCTGACTCCAGAGGAGACACAAAAGTGCTTTATGGAACATTTGCAACACTCCCGGGCTGTGGAAGGGACTTACGTTGGCCCAGTGCAATCTCTGGATTGTGCCCTATTAATACTAAGTAATGGCTCAGCTCAGGCCTCCCACAAGTCCCTCACGCTTGTCAGCTTGAGTTCTGAGGGAAGCAGAACCACAGCTTACATGTTGGTTCAGGGAGCAGGTGCAGAGCAATCATTCAGCAGAATCAGCAAGCACCTGGGACAGGCACACCCTGGGTGTGACCAAGCCAAATACTGATTGGCTGAGCTGACTATATGAAGATAGTCAGGAGGAGCCTTAAGTGCAGCAGTAGGGGAGTTGATGGAGTAACTGAAGAGGCTGGATACTGTATGTATGTGATATTACTGACTTATGGACTGAACCTTTGACTGTGTATTATTGGAACTGATTTGGATTTGTTATACTGGAACTGACTGCTCTCCGTGCTGACTCTTGGACTGTTAAATGACTACTCTATATGTGATATCCCTTGACCAATACAACTGCTGAAAGTACTCTGCTGTAGTTGATGTGGTGTTCTTGCAACCTGCTCATATTGGGACAAGACTGGGAACCTACACCAATCCTCTTATAATTTTATACAAGCCCCCCTTAAACCTTAACAACGCTCATCCTGTAACACAGCGCCAGATGAAATCTCAATACCCTACCTCATCAGAAGTCTATGAGGGAGCATTTCATTCTGCAAAATCAGGTGGGAAATCTTTCACCCATCAAAAAAGCTTTCTGAATAAACACGACAAGCGTGCAATATTTCTGCAACTGCCTTTTTAAAAGTCTTCCACAACCTGATCCGGTGCAGTCCCAGAAATACTTGGGTTTCTGGGACCACTGGGTTATGCTGAATGCATCAGAGCTGGCCTTGACTGGCTGCTCACTCCTGACTGGGCAGAAAAGACCCTCCCATGAACACTGCTGGCAGGTTTTTGGCCTGTGCACGCTTTGACCTCAAGGTGCCCTGGAGGCACATTTTTGGTGGCCATGAAATGGAGGAGTGGAGCTGACCACAGATTCAGCACAATGACAGAGCACAGGAAAAACCCCAAGTGGAATTCATGCCCTTGAGTGAGACGTCTTCCTTACCTTGCCACTTGGATCCATTGCCCTCTACTTCACATTTCCTTGCAGCTCTAACTTTTGGCTTGTGTTGGCGCAGTGAGAGCATATTTCAGGACTTCACTTGCACTCTACATTTTGGAAGGGCCGAACCCGCTCAGTATTTTGGATTCTTTGGCACCTGTGACTTCCCTCCAGCAATCCTTCAAAGAAGAGCAGAGGGAGAGGGGCCGGATGTCTGTCTGTGTCCTTCAGCAGCACAGGAGGATCTGTAGCTGAAGTCATGCTTTGTTGAGGTTGAATGAAATGTCCCCTTGAAAGGACTCCAAGTGGCTTACAAAAAAAAAAAACAGTGCAAAAAGACTAGCATAAAATCACAATTAAATTACAAATTATGCACTAAGAGCCCAATCCTATCCAACTGTCCAGCACCAGTGCAGCCAAAATGTGACCCTGAGGTAAGAGAACAAACATTCCCTGACCTTGAGGAGGCCTCTGTGACCCTCCCCCCCCAGCCAGGATGTAGCGCACAGCTGCACTGGTGCTGGAAAGTAGGAGAGGAACGGGCTCAAAAACAATTAAGAACGTCTTAAAACAGCAATAAAACATTAGTACAATAATTAATTGATGGGGCCAAGTCTGTAATGCAATCACTGTACAAGTGCAATATTTTTTTTTTTCTTAAAGGCAAAATAAAACCTGCCTAAACACACAGTAAAGTGAAAGAATAGGGTGCTACTTGGTGTTCGGAAGGAAGAGCCTGCCATTTTTTAAATGTTATAGACTTGCAGATTCCATGCTTGCAACACTTACGAACACACCACAGTGAAGTTTGCATTTCTGTGGCAAGTTTCAATTGCAAATTCTTCTCCTCCCCATCTTTGTCAGCTCTGTGTGTGCACTGAGAAGCATTTCTCTCTGTGGGTTTTGCTGTCAAGGAACATCCTGTAAAACATGTGATTTCCTGCACCTCTCTTGTTTCCAACAATATGATCCACAATTTATCTTCCCTGTCCTGTATCTCAAATTCCTATTCTACAGGGATGTGAGCAAACCAATGCCCTGTGCGCCCCCCCCTTTATCCTGACCTGTATTTTTAAATGTGCAGCCTTTCCTTTGAAACTGAGTACTCTGAATGGTCAGGGGAGGCACTTTGAATAGGAGACAAGGGAACAGTGTCCCCCTACCCTCTGTCCCCCCACATGTTTGACTTATTCCTCCAGCTTTCCCTCTAAAAGAACATAAGAACATAAGAAGAGCCCCACTGGATCAGGCCATAGGCCCATCTAGTCCAGCTTCCTGTATCTCACAGCAGCCCACCAAATGCCCCAGGGAGCACACAAGACGCCAAGAGACCTACATCCTATTGCCACACTATTGCACCTGGCATTCAGAGGCAGCCTACTTCCAGAACCAGAGGCAGAAGTGATAAACATTTGAAGAAGTGATTGGGACCAGGGCTGCCAGTTGATACCCAGATAGGGAGAAGGTGATGCAGCCATTGCTTCTCTCAAGCCTTTCCATTGCCCAGGCAGAGTTCCCCACCCTTTGCTCCTGCTGTGTGGCAGTGTGAGAATTCTGCTTCAGCAATCACATGGAAGGGTGGACAATGATGATGGAGAAGAGGGAGCCAAGAGAAGCTACAAAGGTGTTCTCTGTGGGACTGTTATGGAGTCCAACGAAATCTCTTGGTTTCAACCATAAGCTGTACAACCCGCGCTCCATCCCTGAAATAAGCAGAGCTTCCAAGTGCTGAACTCTGGCACTGAATTATGGACTCTTGACTGCTCTGCACATGACTGTGTTAAAAGGAGGAGTAGAAGCCAGGAGCGTTTCAGGCAAGTATGAGTCAAAGTAGACACACCGCAAAAATTAAGCTGGGTGGACGCCCCTGCCGGCCAAAGCATCCAGCAGTCATCTCGAGCCAGCACGCTGGAGAAGGTGCCAGCTTGGGAAGCCGCTCACTCGCCCACTGGCAGCTTTGGAAACAAATCAGAGTTTCCGACATTTGACAGTTGGGGTCTGGATCCGTTGCTTGTCACACCCAAGCACTGAAGAGGAAGAAGACTGTGCGTCTCTTTTCTGGTGGAAGCTCCGCTCACAGATGGCTCTGCCATAAATATTAACTTGGAAGGCTTTCATTTGGAAAGCCATGTAACAATATCACCACATCCAGGCTCCTGCCATTTATTTTAGGTTCTTTTTATTTTGCAGGAGGGGGGCACTGCTGGCAAAACATTCCTCCGTGAGTCAAGCTTGTTTGCATTGCTTCTTGCTGAACATATTGGTTTAGCTCTTTGGACGCAGCCAGTCTATTATAAACAATTTGCACACACACCGGGCAGGATTCAGAGTGAATTAAGGCTGATCAAAGCTGATGTGCAGCCCTGGCCTGCGAGCGCACTGTGGGGAGAAGCGCACAAAGGCCGGGCAGGAGGCTGCAGTGTCATCGGGATTCCGTCTTTCCTGCCTTGGGCTTGTATTACAACATGTAATTTTCATTACAGCTTTTGATTTGTAAATGCCCTTCCTAGAGGGATTTACTTTAATGACAGTCTCCATGAAATACTTCCTGGAATGTTCCAAATGTGTATTTAAGAGCTGATTCTGTAAAATGTGCAGTTCATTTTTAGGCCCAAGATTCCACGTCTCTACTAATAATTTGAATTTGTACAATAATCCAAGCCTTCCCCTTGCTCCCATCATTTATATTTACATTATTGCCCAGAGGCCACTCTGTGTGCATGTGTGGGTGTACGCACAGGCACAGGATTTCCATCCTGCTTGGGCTTTTCTGAATGGAAGGGCACATAAGACCTCGGTAAACCCCTCAGGAATTTGTCAAACCACCCATAAGAGCATGAGAAGAGCCCTGCTGGAGACCAAAGGCCCGTGCAGTCAAGTAGCCTCAACCCAACAGCGGTCAGCAGGATGTGTTTGTGAAGCCCACAAGATAATCCTGAACTGTTGTATGTCCCCATCACGTCGTATCCAGAGGTTTCCTGTTTCTAAACAGAGGTTCAAATTAGCTATCATGGCTTCCAGCCGTGGATAGATCTCTCCTGCATAACTTTGCCCGATCCTATTGTGGAGTCATCCATTCTCTTCTTGCAATGAGAGCAGTTGGGAGAGGGAAATAAATTGGTATCCCCTTTCTCTGCCCTACTGGCCTATGTGTTCTGGGTTCTGTTAGTGAAACTGCAACCTGTTCAAATCCTCACTCAGCCACAAAGCTTACTGGGTGACCTTGGGCCAGTCACTCTCCCTCTCTCATTCTCACCTATCTTAAAGGGATGTTGTGAGGACAAAAGGAGGGAAGGAACCACTGGAGGAAGAGCAGTAGAAAAATGTGAAAAATAAAGTGTTTAAAACAGTAAGTAGGGAAAGGCTAAAGAGTGATGCACGCTCCTGGGGCTTCTGTAACCAATTCCAGCCTTTCTTTGCATAATTGACTGATGCTATTTTGAAAACTTTAGGTACCTTTAGCATTGATGTTCAACAGGACGACCTGCAGAAGCCAAAGTCTCCAAGGAATTTTGGCTGCGTTCGCATTTTGCGCCCTCTAGAAATGTGGCAATAGCAGCCTCTCTAATGCCAAAAGTTCCTGTGGCGAAATTGCCAAGATCAAAGGGCGTCTAGAGTAGCCTGAAAGACCTCTTGCCTTACCCAGGGCACTTGCAGTCTTCTGCTGGCCTTTGGGATAAATTAAGCACCTTAAGGATCAATGCTGAATAAAACATGAAGCAGCGAAGGGTTACATTTCACCGAAGATGAATTGGTGGGATTACAGATGGGGAAATAAGGAGCCTGGGAAAACAGAAAGCATTTGCATTTTCTCTGTGGAAAAAAGGACGAAAGAAACAATGGCAATTATCACATGTGGCTTTGAAATGATCTGCCTGGTTTTTTTGCCCAGTTCTAGCCCAGCCCATGCAGACTCTGGCTGACTTTGAACTAGACTTCCTTGTTATGCAACATGTAGAAGTCTGTTTCTCAAAATTAAAAAAAAAAATACTCAGGATTAATGTACAGAAATACATACAGTTACTCCATATTGTAGGATGGAGGTGCTGAGGCTGTGAGTATCTTGCCAAAGGCCAGGTAGTGAGTTCATAGAAGATGCAAGATCTGAACCAGGATTTCTTGGTTCACAGATCAGGCTGCAATCTTATACACACTTTCCTGGGAGTAAACCCCACTGAACGCAGTGGGACGTACTTCTGAGTAGACATTCATAGTCTTGTGCCCTCTGTCTCTCAACTGCTGCACTAGCCTGAGACACCTGGGAGTTGCTGCAGACTGTATGAAAGATGCAGCATCCACTTTTGTTCGAGCATTGTGGAAATCCAGATGTGGTTTTTTTTACAGCATCAGTTCCTCCACATTCCTAATCTATGAAGAGCTGGCATGACCTAGTTGTTCAGGAGTTAGACCTGGGAGATCTAGGCTCAAATCCCCGCTCAGCCACAAAGCTCCCTGGGTGACCTCAGATCAGTCACTCTCTCTCAGCCTCACCTACCTGACAGGATTTTTGTGAGGACAAAGGAGGGGATGAACCAAAAGGTACCAAGGGTGCAAAAGGTACCAAAGAATGTTTCCCTCCAAGTTGCAATTGGCTGTGTGCTGTCCCGTCTTTCTGAGCTGCCTCCCACTGTAGGAATCCACCAAACTCCGATCTGGCAGTTTTCTGTGCTTTCAGCAGCCAGGGGAAGAGGCAGAGCTGAGCTTCTATGAACATTGTGTCCATCCAGCAGTTACACTGGAGAGAGAAGAAAATGAGGTGGTGCACTTCTCATTCCCCCTTCCTGTCATGCTGAAGCCCTGAAGACTAGTTTAGTTCATTAATTGGACCCCCATAGGCTGTTTTCTCCCTCACTTATCCTGACAATGCAATCATTTGATTTGTTTACACGACTGCAGGGAAAGAACTGTCAAGCCAATGACCTCATCGCCTTCAGTGTGCCAACTGCATGCTGAAGGCAAGAAGAGACCATAAGTGGATCCAAAGCCAGCCCCATCAAAGAGTGTTGGCTTCTCCACTACTCAGATTAGTTTCAGTAGTACAATCTGAAAATGCATCACAGCTGTAGCAACCCCCCTGCAGTTCTGACGAAGGCTGGATGATCTGCCCCTTTTTGACAGTTTTGAGAGGATGGCAAGCAGTTAAAATAGTCAGTCCACTGCTGTTTTGGTACCAAGTAATGGGAACCAGATGCCCACCAGCAGAAAGTGAACCGAGCCGCATCTCACCTGGTTTTGTTCCCCATTGTCCCCTCATGAGATGCACTTTTTGTTGTTGGCATCCTTCAGTCTCGGAAGACTATGGTATCACGCTCTGCATGGTGGTTCTGGAACAGAGTGTCCTCTCCAATGTGCGAAGCCTGGGTAAAGAAGTATGGAGGATAGGCTGTTACCCATGCAGCAAATCCCCCCTCTCCACTTTGCTGAAATGGTCCAAAGGAAAGGCAGAAGCCAATAAGGTTGGTTCCAGCGGCGTCGCAGGAGTTGCCAGAACGTGACTGTGTTCAGCCATGAACTGCCTCAGGGACTCCGGCTCCGGCTTTTGCCTGGAGGTTGAGTTCTGAAGCCTTTTCCGTAACTGGATGTAGCCACAAGGCAGTGGAGGTTTGGGGTCAGAGTTTTCCTTTTCTCAGATGAGCTGCCTTCCCAGGCTGACGAGTCCCATCTACCCGGTGGCTGTTTAGTCGCCTCTTACGACAAGTACAGCCAAACTGAGGGCCTATTCTTATCCCCACTATAAGATGCACTATATTGTCTAAAAAAGCAGCAGTTCTCAAACTGTGGGTCTGGGACTCACCAGTGGCTTGTGACCCAGTTTTTGGTGCCATGATCATCAAGGCTTAAACCAACTGCTACTTAGAGGCGGGGGGTTCACACTGCTGCCCAATCACCAATATAGCCACAGCCCAAACCAGGCAGCAGCCTCTAGCACATCTAAAATGTTTGAGAACCGCTGGTCGACCAGTGCAACTGGTCTAACTAACACATGCAACTATATTGTGGCCTATAGGTTTATTGTGGATGTCTTTTTCTTTTTATCTTCTTTATAGTGAATGTCTGTCTCCACTCGGAGTTGATTTCTAATTCTGGAACTTTCCTAACGGAGGTTTATCAATCAAATGCCCTTGAATGCCAAACATGTATAAAGTATTCCTGGATGCTTTTGTGAAGGCAAAGATTTCCATAGACCTCAGCACATTCAGCCATTTGTGATGGAGTCCAGCATAGCTTAGGAGCATGTGTTTGACCTCAGTTCATCCAAGTTTTGGAAGGTTGCTTAGGCAGTAACAACAGCATGTACTTCTGACAAATATTCCCTCAGTTTTGCCCCTTGTGGAATCCTAGAAATGTTCTTGAGCAATAGTGCTCTATTTGAAGTCCAGTCCTCGTAAAAGTGGTGGTTGGCTAGATTTCTGATAAGGGAGGAATACTTCTTTTCTGATTTTCAACTTACTGATTTTACTTACTCCAAAAGTAAATTTTTTTGCAACCAGAGTGTGTAAGAGGAAGGATTATAATTTGCCCTCAATGGAGCTCACCTTTCTTTCTGTACAAGTCACTGACCATTGGAATATGGCAAGCCTGAAACACTGATTAATGCAGGGACGCAGCAGTCCGATTCGTAGAGTGTGTGATTCTGATGTGTCTCCTTATCAGGGGTCATTGGCTGATTCAGGGCCCAATTCTATTATTCTCAGCACCAGCGGTGCGCGAGGGGGTTTAGGATTGGACTGTAAGTCATACTCATTACAAAAACTCAGCAAGATCACCAATTCCCCCACAGAGCAGATTGGCGGCTGAAACGGCCAGAGCCAAGGCACATAAGCTGCCTCTTCTGGGGTGGGTGCTTTGAGGTTTGTATGAGCCTTAGCCCCTCTCCGCATACCAGCAGTTCTCGTGTTGACACTGGCATGCCTGGCGCAGTTTGGGAATTAGGGTTCTTCCATGTTTAGCATCTCTGGCACAGTACTCAACTGCAGCAGCGATACAGCATTGAACATAAGCTCAGTTGCACAACTTGGTTGGCACATGACTGCCACCATAATATGCTCAGTGTGCATTGAGCTCCAGCCCTGGAAATGCCCTTGATTGCTGCCGCACATTTTGCACTGAGCGGGTTTTAATTTCCCTTTATTGCACAAGAAAAGTAAATAATCAGCCTTTGGTGACAGTGACACGTTGAGGTATTATGAGAACCAGAACAAGCCTTTCAGAGCAGCACTCAACACTTTCCATGTCATATGCAATGAAACCGAATTATATAAGCAAGTCACATCATGGTCAACTCTGGCTGATTTTGAGCTCTGTTATCCGTACAGAATCAACTGGCAGTTCAACAATTCCTTTTTCATTCTGGATGCCAGGAGAGCCTCCCCAAAGCCGGCTTCAAGCTGTTTCCCCAACTTGAACTAGTCTACACTACCACAGTCTCTGCTGGGTGTGCAACTTGAAGCAGTGATGGGCATGTGCCAGAGCCAAGCTGCCACTCACTTCACAAGTCAAAAGTGTCACCGCATCTAATTTTAGAAATTAAACACTGTTCTGTCTATATACCCTCGAGCAGGCAGTCTATATTTTCAAGCAGCGTGGCACATGGCACATTGGTGTGCCACAAATGGTCCGCACATGTGCTGTGGGAGTTTGGGGGAGGGTCATTTATTAGTATGGCCATTAGGGAATGTGAGCCCTCCAACTGCAGGGCTATATGTCTTGGCAATTGTCAAAAAACCAGTGGGGTACCTTGATAATTCTAGCACCATGTCAGTGTGCCATGAGATTAAAAAAAAAGATTGAAAGTCACTGCCCTAGAGCAAAAAGCTGGCAATGGAATGGAGCGGGCAGGGCAAGATTCTGCCATGGGTCACAGGCTGAGACAAAATGTTCTCTGTACAGGACCTCTGTGCAGGCACACCAGTCACGCAGGCCATGTCAGGGCCCAGGCTTCTCAACAGCTTGCAAAGGGAGACAGAATGCCCAGGAGATCAGGACCATGAACAGCGCCAAAGCTGGATCAGACCCAGCAAGTAAGGCAGGCTTGGGTGCAGCTCTAGCAGAGTCCTGAAGAAGGCTGGATTTAAGTGCTTCCGTGGGTTTTGGAATTTTGGACAACTATTCGCAATGAAGGCCTATTTCAGTTAGTACATTTTGCAGAGGATGTGAGGGTCACATATTATAACTAAGTGGCCGGGGGGGGGGGGGGGCTCTTCCAGAAGCTCTGGATGTTGAGACACAGCGATGACAGAAGTTATATTATCCTGTTGTCCATTTTGTAGTCTTTAGATATAAAATCAAAGTTTTAAGTCACAGCGTGATCTAGAACAGCTAATGATGCAAACACAATCCTAACCAACTTTCCAGCACTGACTTAGCTGCAATGCAGCCCCAGGTTAAGGTAACAAACATGCCCTTACCTTGAAGAGGCCCCTTTGATTGCTTCCCCACTGCAGGATGCAGTGCAGGCCAAACTGGCACAGCTATGTCAATGCTGGGAAGTTGGTTAGGCTGCACCCTTCATATCAGAATGAATTGATGCAACTGTATTCCTTCCTAGGGTGACTTTAAATGATGTTTTGGTTGCAGAATTTTACTTGACATCTTTTCCTTTCCCTTGCCTAGACTACTCTGTGGAAATGAGTGGCATTTAGAGATGTGTTAAGCCGGAGCTTGTTCTCAGGAATTTTATGGTGAGGCAACCAACCCAAGGGAGATGAATTGACACAGAGCAACCAGCACCTAAAAACACCAGGTAGGTGACTGTGTTTAATGCTGTCTGGTTTTATTCAATATCATTAACATGCATTTTTATTTAACATTAAAAAATGTGCTTGTCACTTATTCCAAGGCCTTTGTATTCATTGGTCAGAATACTGGAAGACAGGATTTGGTTGAATTCTTACCAAGCAATTGAATAAAATGGAGTCATATCACAAAGCTGAAAGTTCAGGGAAATTTAAATCTGCACTGTCTGCGTCCCCCCCCCCCCAAGCTGAACGCAGCCACATAAGGAAGTTCACCAGGACTTCATAAAACCAATTTTCAGGGCTGTTTTCCTTAGACTGCAAAAATAGGAAGTTCCTGTCAAGAACCCAAAGAGCCACAATGTATGACTGGATGGTTGTATCCGGCTTGGTAACTCACAAGTTGCGCTGGACAGATCCAGGGTGTTGATTGCTACGAGTGAGAGAGACAGTTTGGATTTAAATCAAAGTTAGACAAATCTGTGTGGACACCTTCAAGCCGTTTTATTGTTGAAACCACCCAATGTAGCCATGGAATGAATGCTTTCTGCTCACATCAGCCACGGGCCGTTTTGACAATAATAGTGTGACTTCTGGCAGTAGGGTTCATAATGTGTTCTGATCCAGTCCCTCTTGGGGCCAGCTTTATATAGAATCAAACAGAATTATTTTTTAAATTAAACATCTTGATGGAAACATCTTCCACTGCTGTGAATTAGGAACTACACTCTTCCTGCCTAGGGATCTCTGCTGAAAGGCACATCCTCCTATGTGAATCTGAAAGCCAAATAAAGGTTGTTGAAGCATCTTAAAATCAAATCAGATGAAAAATACAAGGGAGCTCCACCCTGTCCTGGAAGGTTTTCAGAGTTAGTGCTCTATTTTGTGTTTGGGGGTGGAGGGGATTCTATAGATTGTCTTTCTGCTGGCAAAAACCAAAAATACTGATGTTTCTGATTATATGTTTTTCCATTTTTAAAAATGTCTTTGTACTTCTGTCCAGACATTTGGATCCAACTGACCTGTGTTCCCCTATGTGCTAGAGGGAATCCCGCATATGATCCCACTTTTAAAATTGCTGCTTTTGCATGTTGACTTGCCAATAATTCAGCTACCTTTCTACTGCCCTTGCTGTGTTGCTTGCTTGGGTGGATTCACAGCCTACCCAAGAGTACTTGGCTCAAATATTCTGATTCAGGTTCCCCCCTCCCCCCCCCCCCGTAAACATATGGTCATTTTTGCTTATTGCTTATGACAGGCTAAGGGATGCACGGCTGAGGCAATTGAGTGGGAATTCCACTTCTAAAGCTGTGCCACTTTTTAAAAAAATATTTTACTGACGATCAAAATATATATGTCATCCATTTCAAGCTCCCAGATGATCTCATGCTTTCTCTAGGGAATCCCAATTCCTCATTAGACCCTGAGCATCCTTTGACTGAAGTGACTTGCATGAGCCTTATGACTTCAGTGGAACTCTAAGAGCCTCTACTTGTATGTTGTCACCCCAGTGCTTCTGTCCTCTGCCAAGATAAAGTAATCACAGTTACTTGTGAGGGAGGCACACTTGCTCTTTCGCTCTGACAAAAATACCCATCCCACTAGGGCTGTTGGGGATGACATCACACCGTTTTCTGTGACCTGCGGTAAACAAAAGGATGACGTTAGCATCTGGGGCAAATGGTCTTGGATCTGGGGTTGGTCAGGAGGTAGACTAAAGCCCACCAGTGCATCATGGCTGGACCACCTTCTGCTTGCTGTCTTCTGAAAATCTAGCAATGAATGCAGGATTGGGGGACTTAGGGCCCAATCCTATAGCCTCCCAGAACAGGCTTCAGCACCGGTGGTGAGTGCCACTTACAGCACCAGGAGAGCAAGGAGCACTGGCGCTGGGCCCAGCGTCAGGAGGCTGATGCCAAGGAAGCATCAGTGGTAATGCACACTGCTGGCTGGCAGTGCAGGTTTTCTGGGTTGGAAGGGAGTCATTCTGGGGTGGGGGGAGGGTGGGGTGGGGAAGGAACCGGGATGGGAGCGGAATGGGTGTGGTGGAGCCCTGCTCCGCCAGATCCTATGCTCTGTGTCAGGCTGAAAAGTCAATGCAGAGTGGAGAGCCTCCATTGTGGCCCCTGCACCCTTCTGACCTTACTTGGGGGGGTGAAAGTTTCCTTCTCCCAAGGAGGCCTCCAGCAGTCCTGGCAAGGTCGCTGGATACAGCAGTTAGGATTAAGCTGTTAGTTGAACCCAGCAAGTGCACATTCAAGATCTCACTTAACAGCTTTGGTGACACCTTAAGATTGAGAGACCCTGAATAGGCACACTTTCTTGGTAGATTTCAAAACACACTGGTGGTGGTGAGCCATGGAGGGCCTAGTTCGAAACCAAAACAGGTAGAACATGCAGATCAGGCTATACCTTACACTGAGCAACATCTCCCTGCACCATTCATTGACGGTTTTAGGAGCCACAACATCTGCTTTCATTCATATATTTCACCGCATACATTAAAAGTGTATATCCTGCCTCCTGCACACAAGTGACTTGCAAAGAATAACAACACATACTACAAAAAAATAAAGGCAACAACAATGAAAATGTTAAAGCCAGTTAAAAAAAACTGCAACAGCACAAAAAGGAGTTCTGGAAAGTTGGATTGGAATAAATGGACCTTGTATTTTAAAAGCAAGAAGGACAACTCCGACACGTCCTTCAGCAAGTCCATAGTCTTTGGGCCAGGGAGTCTCTGCCTGGCATTAGCTCTGCTTGGTTTCCTTTCTGGAGGAATCAGACCCACTCCAGGTTGAGAAGTGGCATAGCCGGAGGGTGTGTGAAGCACAAAGTTTTGCATGGAGCCTCAGCACGGCGTGCGTGGCCCCTCCCCCTCCCCTTTGGAGCCATGCCAGGTGGGGGAGCCAAATGGAGGCATTCACCTGCATGCTGCAGGGAGGCTCCCTGCAAAACTTGCTGCTTTGCACCCCTTCTAGCTACGCCACTGGGACTGAGTCACATTGTGTTCTCACTGAAGAAAACACATTCTGGAGGCAACTTTTTTGTGTTCAAAAATTGTGACTGCTAGTTGGCCTGGAAGCTTGGCAGAGACTGGGCGGCCTTCTGCAACTCGGTTTGAGAACCACTGAAATAGGATGAGGAGGTAATTTGTACCTCGTGGTGCTCGTGTTTTAGACTTCCCACAGATTTGTGCTGCTGTTCAAGGTTCATTTTCCATAATTGGCACCAATGACAGCTATAAACATAAATGTAAAAGTACAAAAAGGAGAGAAGTGAAACTATTTAGAAATGCTAGGCAAACTGGTAGATAAATGCACAAATTCCCATGCGCAGAATGTCTATTATAGTAGAAGCAGCCAGAAGCAAACAATTCTAATAGCAATAGACTTGCAAAAAAAATTCAGAAGCAGAAGCAGATCACAGCCAATTTTTTCACTTAGCAGAGATGATAAAGCTGCCATTAGCTGTGCCTCGAGAAGTTATTTTTCTTCTGAAAGCAAATGAGTTCAAGACCCCTATTTGTTTAGTGCGAGCTGTAGATAATGCCTATCAAGTTTTAGCTGCCCAAACCTGACATGGAGAGAAAGAGGGCATGTGGTTGTCTGGCATCTGTTCTCTAGCTAATTTCAGAAGCAGGGGAAGTGCTGGCCCTTCACATAATTACAACATTTGTTTCCACTGGGCTGTACTCGGGTATTTCAGACAGTGGCTTCACTCTCAGGTAGACCCTTTTGCCAGGAAAGGGCAGGAAGAGAAACTCATTTTTCTGAAGAGGGGGCATTGAGGGGTGCTTGGTGTGAACTTTCACTCTCCCATAACTTGTTCCTGTGGAAGCATCTCTAATTGGTTCTCTTACTCTACTTAAAACCCATGGTTTGATATGTTTCTGTGTGGTTTTATCCATTTAGGACAGCAGCATTTTTTCCTGACACTGTGGAGATTGGAAGCACATCTCCAAGTGATGTGTCAGAGTGCAGAACCAGAGATTTTATCAATAAAAATGAAGGCATGGAAACCTTGAATAAAGCAGGCACAGTTAGAACAGTTTCCATCACCCCCACAGTGGCTTTTAAACCAGGAAACTGTTGCCCCAATCCCATCCAGGACCTCGCAGTCCTCCTCCACAAATTCCGGTCTGGCAGTGTGAAAGCCACACCGCTGTCATATGCTTCAGGGCCACTGGTGCCAAATACCAGAGGCCCTAAGTGTACAACAGCAGCTCCTGGATACCCTGCCAGAGCAGGTAAGGTCAAATGAGAAGGGGGGGGGGATTTCACATATTGATTTAAACCAACCAGCGCATTCTTTGGCTGAAGGCTTCAAGCAGTCTTTGTGTTTTTTTCATGCTGTCTCCACAGATAATGTGCTGAAAGCCATAAAGATAGGCTTCTTTTCTCCATCTAATTTATTTCACATTCCTAGTAATTTGCAACCAATAAATCCATAGTGGCTTTTCACGGTATGACAGTCACTGCATGGCAAGGAGTCCGGCTTGCTCTTTCCTTCGGAGGGTCTTTGGTTCTCTTTCTTTTGAAGAAGCTTTGTAACGTGATATGATGGGATGGTGTCCTCCCTCCACTGCACGTGGGAAACACTTTGCCAAGTATGTTGAAGGCTGTCTTTTACAAGACCTGTGGATGATCATTGGTGCAATATTAGACACCTATTATTGTCCGGGGATTCCTATAAGGCTGGTCTGTGGAATTTGGCAAAATTAAAAGCTCAGACAGATTTGACCACATTTCAAGACTGAATGCCAAAGCCTTTCTCTCCCTCACCCCAAGCTTCCTTTTCTCATTTCCATCTGCACTGCTTTCTGCAGATCATGAAAAACATACTATCCTGAATTAATTTTTGTTTTCAAGATGGGGACTCAAAAGTGCAGATAAATTCTCGAGAGTCCAGAGCTTTGATCTCAGAATCTCATAGACTGTGGCTGGAACTTAGCCTGATGAGAACAATTGATAGGGTCAAATCAGAACAGGTACCATTTTAAAGGCTGCACTTTGTTCTGAACTGATGGAAACAACCAGTTCTCCATCACCACTTCGCAAGCAAACAGTCAAACCAACCTGGGTTGGATGGATTTGAATGCATTTGCCGAAAACCCTGGCCTTACCATGACACAAACACTTCATCAAAAGGAAACCATAGAGCCTTGCTGAGTTGTGCCTGATCAGGATTTCATCAGAGCATTTTAGAGGTGGAACCACAGCTCTGCATTTGCAGCAATTTTTCTAGAAGTGTAGATTAGAGGCCCATTGACCATATAATTCTATTGGGAAACATTCAGCATATTCTATACACCCATTATTATTACAGGTAGACTACCATTTATACAGACATCCGAAATCTGGACTATTCCAAAATCCAGACGTTTTTGTCCAAGACTCTTTTTTTAAACACTCTGTAAAGTGAGCACTAGGTCTTGTGCTCATTGCCATGTACAGTGCAGGTACAGGCTGTAAGTTCTGTTCTCTGCTCTGTGGTATGTACCTGTACAGATGTGGTTGAAAAATGTCCAAAAGGCCAGCCATGTGGGTAACAGTGAAAAGAGCAAGAGGAAGCATTTCTCATTATATTTATGCGATTATTCTAGTCTGCGTTTTATTTTCACCCAGAACCAACATACGTTTTTAGAGAGCAAATATTTGATAACTTTCTTTTTTATATCCTGCTTTATCACCATGCCTGGAGCTACAGTTCCCCCAGAATCTCTGAGCAAGTTCTAATAAAGGGTCACCTTCTCCAGCCTTCTTTGGAAACCTTCCTTTGAATGTCTGCGCTGTTGGGGGGAGGGCATGCAGCGAATGGTGTGGTGGCACCCAGTCTGTGGCACAGTCTCCTCAGGGAGGCTCCTTTGGGACTGGTGATGGCAAGTATCTTTAGTGATGGCAAGCAAGAATCTTTTTCATTTTTCCAAACTTTTTAATTCCTTACTGTAGTGGCCCCCAAACTTACCTCCATTGTGGAGGCTCTCTGTGCTGCAGGTGTGGAGCTCAGAACCTGGAAGTCGGGGGCAATGATGTTGTCACCAATTGCTTCTGGGTTGCAAGCACCCAACGTGACTCTGAAAATGGCAATATGTGGCACAGGGCAGGAGGGGAGTTTCCCACTCAGCAAAAACCTCACGCCTGGAGTTTTGCTTGTTGAGCCGAGCCTTTGCTCCACGGTCTTCAGCGTTGCGTCAGCTGCTTGCTGTCCAGAGATGAGTGTCCCATGACACTCCTGCACCGTTACTGTGCCTGCCATTTCATGGAGCCACACCTCCCAGTTTGGGACTTTTGCCTTTATGAATTGTTTTGATGCTGGAAACAATTTTATTAGTGAATTGTTTAAATGCACAAACAAGGAAAGGACCTTTCCAAAGAAGCATAGCTCCCATTGCAGACCTCCAAGGAGAATTTGGAGGGGGTGTAGTTCAGGGAGAAGGGTTCAGTCACAGTGCAGAGAAAATCATCCCATCCACTTAGTGATCTGATGGCCATGAATGTTGGAAGACACAAAGGCATTTTGCTGGAGAAGCACCGTCAAGAGAAGGCTGGATTGCATATAGACTATGCCTCGTTGAGAAATGTGAATGAAAAACCAAACATAAAACCATGCACTCTACTGGAGGAGTCTCTGAAAGGCATTATTCCAAGTGCACCACTCCCATGCATGTGAAGATATTTGATGTCACTTGGCCGAAATTAGCATGTCAAGCCTGTAAGCTGATCCGATATTATGGGAGGTTTCATCGCAGGGCGCATTTTTCGGCTCAAGTTTTAAACCTTCTCTTTTGGTTCTCACAAATGGGCACTGTGGAATTGATTACTTTGTCACAAACAAAGGATTATGATGTCAGGTGGAGGACCAGCAGCAGAAGCCAAGACATTTGAATGGAACAAGAGCAATGCTGTTTTTATCCATTGCCTTCATGAAAAGACAGAATGAAAAATGGGAGCCTGCATGTATACACTATTACTGGTTACAAAAGAACTCTTGTTCCTTCATGGGATATACAATTTTTTCTCTCTCTCCCAGGATTTTCCATTAAGCAACAGCTGCTATTTCAAGGGCCACGTTCTGCTCACCGCTTTGGTTTTCTGTTCTTCCAAACTCACACAGGTTGAACTGAGGAAGTGCAGCAGCACGATGACTGAAAGAGTGACCTATGAGCAGGGCAGCCTCCCTGGCCCTCCCCATTCAAACTCTCTGCGGTAAAGAAATTCATTAGGGAGCTCAAGGGAAGCCCATCTCTCAGCACAGCCCCCCATTTGTAATATGGTGATGAGACTTCTGACAAACCTTAGAGAATGGAGATTGTGTGTCCAGAACAGCCAGGAATCACGAAGTATGGGCCTTCCAGGGGTGTAAATCTCTCTCTCTCTCTCTCTCTCTCTCTCTCTCTCTCTCTCTCTCTCTCTCTCTCTCTCTCTCTCTCTCTCTCTGGTAAATTATGTTGTAATGTGAATGCAAAATCTCCCTGGAACTGTTCCATTTCCCTTCTGAAGGAATAGCTTCTCTGTTTCATGCTAACAAGCCTTCACAGAAATAGCAGAAGAGACTCTCAGCGTGTATTCAAGTTTTCACGTGTTTAAAAGCATAATGGTTGGCAACCTTCAGTCTCAAAAGACTATGGTATAAGCCTACAGCACCTGATATTCCCTGGCGGTCTCCCATCCAAGTATTAACCAGGCCTGACCCTGCTTAGCTTCTGAGATCAGATGAGATCAGGCATGTGCAGGGTAACAGTTGCTGCATAATGTGTTTTTGTTATTAATAATAATCAGAATAGTTGGGTGGCTTTGACAGAGTGACTGAGAAATGGAAAGTATTAAGTAACTTTTTTCTGTTGATAGCCAATACGGTGAAATGGAAGGCACTTATATCTCTCCAAAGAAGCCAAGGTGCCAACCACTTTTTGAGGAGAATTGGGCTCAGAAGGGCCTCATGACTGACCTAAAGTCAGGTTCAGGGCACACAGACGAAAAGAGTGCCCTGGAGTTCCCTCTTCCTTCATGAGGGACACTGAGTTACATCATTATATTAGCCTCATTTCCAACTCGTCCATCCTCCAGAAAGTTCAAAGCAGCAGAGAAAGTTCCTCTCTCCTCCTTAAACCTCCTAGAACCCTGTGAGGTCCAGGGCTGGTCCAGCCATGTGGAGGACTCAGGTGGTTGATTCAGGACTCAGGTACCACTCTTGCAGGTGTGTCATAGCCGTTTGAAAATGGGTGAAAAATTCTTCCATGTTGCACAGCTCTGTTTCTAGGGCCACTGTCTGTAGTAATGAATTACTCTGCCAGTGGAGGAAGAGGGACAGACAATTTATGACTACAGACAGTTGCTCGAGAAGCAGAGCCACAGAACCTAAGAGTCTCAAAGAAGCTGGAAGATCACAGCACACAGATCTCAGATACCCTGGCCCCAAGCCTTAAAGATAAAAAACAGCCCTTTGAATTACACCCACAATCAAACCAGCAGCTGGCTCACCCTTGCAGCAGTAGTTGGACAGGGTCCGATAGCCATGCCCCCCCACCACACAGGCCACTGCATTCTGTACCACTTGCAACATGTAGACCAGGGGTGTCAAACATAAGGCCCGGGGGCCAGATGTGGCCCATGAAAGCTTTTAATCCGGCCCTCAAGCTTTCAGCTGCTGAGCAGTGCTGAGGTGTTACTGCAATAAGTACAGCCCACATGAAAATGGGGCTGTCCCATAACTTGAAATATGATCAAGATTTGTGTATTTTCTCTTCTGTCCTTTGCAGCTAATGAGTTCCTACGTGAAAAAGTGCTTATTTTTTGTTATGACCTGAATAATGACATCATTTCCTGCCTAATGACATCCCTTCCAGCCCTCAGCAGGCACCATGAATGCTGTTTGGCCCTTGGTATGAAATGAGCTTGACACCCCTGATGTAGACAGTCGTCACAGGCACTCTGTGCAGAGTGCATTGCAGTAACTGAGCCTTGATGTCACCCGTGCATGGACAGCTGTGATCAGGTCTGACCAATTCTAGAACAACCACAGCAAGCAGGCCAAGCTAAGCTGGGCAAAGACTCCCCTGGATAATATGGCCGCCCCAAAGCAGTAAAGAGTCCAGGAAGACCCCCCAAGTCATGGAGCTGCTGTAGAAGAGGGAGTGCAACCCCCTTCAAAACAGGTTGATCAAGTATCTCTATTGTAGATCGCCAGACCAAGAGGGCCTCTGTCCTGTCAGGATTTGATTTCAGTTTGTTAACACTCAGCAGTTCCCAGGGACTGTCACTAGGATATCCAGGGCCCCGTCCGGTCCCAAACCAACCCCCAGAAAACCTCTACAGCCTCCTTGGAATTTGATGATACAGAGAGGGAGAGCCAAGGAACGGGGACGCAGAATCAGTTCCCTGAAGAAAGCAAATGTTTCAGATGTCACGCCTTAAATGCTCACAAGTTCTCTGCCTTCATCTGTATTCAAGAAGCGCCTCGCTTTGCCTTCCTCACTACCACGGCTGCGCTGATGAGTATAAACAGTATAAGTTTTGTTTCTCAAATGTATTCTTGTTCCATTTCACTCGAAGGTGGAGATAAACACTGCATCAAAAAAAAATACTGCAAAGAGGGGGAGTCATCGCGTAAAAGGAAAAATGCAGAGAGCTCTCAGAAGCAGTTGATGATTGTGACATGCAGGGACTGTAGGCTGGATATATCCTTTAAACAGGGGGAGGGGGGAGGGAGAAGGAACCAGTGGGCAGAATAATCTTAACTGCAGAGGAGCCTGTGAGCGGAAGAGGCAGATAGCAGGGTTTCTCAAAGTGTGCTCCTAGGAATTCAGGGGCTTCCCGAGACCCATTTGGGGCTTCCACAAGCACACCACAAGCAGTGCTGCACCACCCTGCACATGTGCTGCCATTCTGGGGCTCCTCAAGACTCCAAGTTCGTGCTGGTGGGACTCCCCAAGACTCCTTTTAGAAGTGTAAAGGGCTCTAGAGGACAAAAGGTCCAAGAACTGCTGCTTTAAATAAAGGATGGAAACATAAAAAGTACATAGCCTGCACATGTAAATACAACTGAAGTGGAAGTAAAGCAGGATGCAGGGCAAAGTTTTACATACAGTCTGTTCCTATGTAATTTTTCCATTGTAACAATGGACATAAGAATATTGCTTGCATGTTCATCATCTTGGATTGTTGGCATCCTTCAGTCTCGGAAGACTATGGCGTCATGTCTGAATGGTGGCTCTGGAACAGAGTGTCCTCTCCAGTGCGCGAAGTACTGGGTACAGTAGATATGGAGGATAGACTGTTTCCCATGCAGCAAATCCCCCCTCTCCACGTCACTGAAATGGTCCAATGGAAAGGCAGAAGCCAATACGGTTGGTTCCAGCGGCATCGCAGGAGTTGCCAGAACGTGACTGTGTTCAGCCATGAACTGCCTCAGGGACTCCGGCTCTGGATTTTGCCTCGAGGTTGACTCCTGAAGCCTTTTCCATAACTGGATGTAGCCACAAGGCAGTGGAGGTTTGGGATCAGAGTTTTCCTTTTCTTAGATGAGCTGCCTTCCCAGACTGACGAGTCCCATCTACCCGGTGGCTGTTTAGTCGCCTCTTACGACAAGTACAGCCAAACTGAGGGCCTATTCTTATCCCCAGCCCCCAGTCATCATCTTACTGTTACTTTTAATTAAAGTCAGCTATGAATGCTCATGTATACATATGTGTATACGCAAATTGATGGATGGACAACAGGAGAGCCAGGGTGGTGTAGTGGTTCTGGAGTCAAACTTGGGCCTGGAAGAGCCAGGTTCAAATCCCCGCTCAGCCACAAAACATCCTGGGTGACCTTGGACTAGTCACTCTCTCTCAACCTCACCTACCCCACAGGGTTCTTGTGAGGACAAAAGGGAGGACGGACCATGGACACCCCCTGAGCTCCTTAGAGGAAGAGCAGTACGGAAAGGTGATAAATAACAGAGAAAGATTTGAGGTAAGGAAAAGTAGTATATAAATCTTTTTAAATAAAATAAATTTAAATTTAAAAATCCAGAATCCAAATTTCATATTTTTTTTTTTCCAGAAGATCAGCAACATCACACTGAGTTCTTTAAGAACACTTGTGGGGATGAGGACCCAGTGGTTAGTTGAGTTTTAATTTGACAGTCCACTCTAGAACATCTTTCCTTTTCTCTTCTGTTGAACTCTGTTCTTCAGACTCCCTCTGTGAAAAGGTCTGTTCAGGCCCAGATGCCAGTGATTCATTTCGGCTTCCTTCTGCAACCTCCCAGTCCTCTTTCGTGTTCCCTTTTATTCCCTGGTTATCTGATGGTCCAACTGCCTCCCTGACAGCTTGCCAACTTTTGAGGTGTTTAAATATGTTTTTATTGTTAGCCTTGATGTTTTTAGCCTTGCGCTTCTCATAGTCTTTTGTCACATCCCTTATTGTTGGCTTACATTTCTTTTGCCAGAGTTTGTGTTCTTTTCTCTAACTTTCTTTAGCAAGATGTCCATTTTCTGAAGGGAGGATTCTTGCCTTTTATAGCTACACAACTGAGTGGTGCTGACATCTTCCTGGACCTGGTGGGGCCTTCCCTTCTAAGGGCAGACATCCTAGTCGAGCTTCCGTTATTGGGGTTTCAAATAACCTCCACATACTCTGGAAAGATCTGACACTCCTGACTTGTCATTTCGCCTCTTTTAGCATGGCCCTCATTTCTGAGAAGTCCACTTGTATGAAGTCAAAAGTACCTGTTGCCTTTGAATCTTTCCAGGCACATCTGTGTTGATCTGGGTAGTGCTCTGGTCACTGCTGTCTCCCAGTTAAGCAACATATACATCTCACATTAATTAATTCCTTGATGCCTTCTGGGATTGAGTCTAGGTCACGTCTCCTGTAGTCAGTTCTAGGACCAAATATCCTAGTGAAAAGTCATTTATAGCCCAATCCCATCCCCCTTGCCCACCAGCAGGATGTGCCTTCTGCCAGTGGAAATATGAGGAAGCCAGCAGACGTTACATTCCACTGGAGAACACAATGGGGCTGCACTATAGCTGGCTGCAGTGCAATGGCTGATGGCCACATGCACAGACTGGCAGAGAGACCACCATCCACTGGTGCTGGTGGCTTGGCAGTGGGGGCAGGCAATGAGAGGAATGGGGGTGTTTCTGCATGGGGAGGGGGAGGAACTGGCGCCAGCGAGGAGGTGGCAGCAGGTAGCGGCAATGGCACACAACAGATCATCCCCTCTCCATTTCCCTCCTTGGACACACATCGCCCAAATTGGTGGCATATGTCTGAAGAGATCCATTGGTGGCTTGAGGGCTTACTTGCCAGAGTTTACCATGGAAATGTGTCAGCCTGCTAACTCCCCCCCATTTAATTTAACCAATTTGGGGGCCCAATCCTCTCCAACTTTCCAGTGCAGCTTTGCCAACAGGGTGTCAGCTGCATCCTGCAAAAAAAAAAAAAAGAGTTTTTTTTTACTTACCTCCAGATTCTCCCCCACCACAGGATGCAGTGCATGTCTTTTTGGCATTCCTGCATCAGTCCTGGGGGGGGGGGGAGGATTAGGCTGTTAGTATAGACATTTTCTGTCTTTGTCATGGTCTATGTGAAGATGACTGAAGTCACCCATTACTATACTTTCTGCATAGGTGTCTTCCTAGTTTACCTAGCTGTTCCAGGTCAAGATGACCCTCAGCATTTTGATCAGGAGCAGCACATGACTATTGGGTCTGGTCTTTCCACCACAGTGACTCTGTGGAGGAATCTGGCCCCCCTACATGTTCTATGTGCTTGGGTTCTGTACTCTCTTTGACCCACAGAGCTACAACATCTCCCCCATACACCCCTCTCTGTTTTTTCTATGCATATTGCACCCTTTATCTCCTCTTATGTTGCTGTTAAATAACATTCTGAAAAGACACTTTCATCCTTTTGTCCCTGTTTATTTCAAATTTCAAGAAATATCCTAATTAACATTTAGACACAGATAGAAAGGCAGTTTTCTTTGGATTGATTGCAAAATCAATCAGTGGAAAAGGAAGCCAGTGGAAAAGGAAGCCAGTGGAAAGGAAGCTCTTGGCTGGGCAGGAGGTCTGGTCTAGAGGGTAGAGCCTCCATTTGCCTGAAGATTAACATCCACAAGGTCGCCAGTTCGAGGCCACCGGCACCGTGTGACCTTGAAGCAGCTGGCAAGCTGCAGCTGAGCTGTTCCATCTGCTCGGAGCGTGGGAGGATGGAGGCCAGCATGTTAAACCAGATCGGAGTGTAACAGCTTGAATGTGGTGGTTCTTGAAAGAGAGAACCTTCTTTCAATTTGTAAAAATCCCTGTGTGGATTTAATAAGCCTGCCTGTGTAAACCGCCTTGAATAAAGTCTTGAATAAAGACCAAGAAAGGCGGTATACAAATACTGTATATTATTATTATTATTATTGGCTTCGTTGCCTCCCCCCCCCCCTTTAAAAAAATGTGTGTGATCACATTTTAAGTTTGCAAACGAGTTTTTCTTTAAAATAACCCAGCTCACATGGCCAGGCTGCATACTTTCACATATTCGTAGATCTAAACAAATATCAAATTATTAAAAGTTTGCTTCGAGTTTTGCTGAAAGATCACAGTTTACCTACCTGCTTCCTCTGAATGCCTCAGCAGTGATTTAAGTAGGTGTCACTCTTTTGGACTTGAAGTGACCTGCATCAGCTATTTAGCTCCTACTTGTTGCACAATCTCTTTTTATCTTCTGCAGAACTTTGCACACGAGTGCAATACACAATTAGGCAGAATGCAATACACAATTAAGCAGAATCCCTCTTTCTAAGTCCCTGGATCAGAAAAGGCCTCATTAAAAAAAAAAAAAGTCTATTTTCCCAGCATAGGAAGACAACCAAGGCAGATACATGTAACAGTGACAACCTGTTATTATAATTTTGTTGTCTTATTTTTGTCACATACTAATGAACCATTTCAGAGCAAAAGAAGAAGGCAACTAGAAGGGAACTAGGGAAAGGCAATGATAATAGTTGATGCTGTGCTGAGGTGCTCTTATGAGTTAGTCTCAAACACAGCTTGCAATTCAGTGACTTTTACATTTGTGTGTGTGACATGGACAAATGGGGTTAATCTCCTCCTTCTGGAGGATCTAAAGGTCAACCTACACATTATGTTAATTGTCTCCATCTTATACTGTGGGTGGGGTGATCCTAATCAGGGTTACAGCTCACAGGGAGGGAAATTAACCCTTTCATCCTTCCGCAATGCTTAGGCCTATTTGCCCTGAGAAGAAACCTGCCCTTCTGGAGCTGAAAGGGTCCTGATCCAGATCAGGACCATGGTCTGGAAGAAAGGTCAATGCCCATCCTGACATGCCCTGGTCCCAATCCAGGTCACTCCTCCACAACTGATATTCCCGCCCTCTTCCACTCTCAAAAGATGAAGACATTTGGACATATTTAGCATATACTTTGATCCTAAGGCAAAGCATGGAAAGTTTGAGGAAGAAGGTTGGGGGCAATGAAGCAATTTTGACAACTTGAAAAACTGCTGAGATTTTGAACACTTTGGGGCATCTCAAACAGATGCAGGACACTGACAGCAAAAGGGCTGGTGTAGATCTGAGTAAGCTTATAGGGTGTCAAGTCACAGCTGGCAAGGACAATTTTTCTTTACTTACCTCTCCCAGGAGGCATGGTCCTATGCTGGCCCTCAGTCCTAGCTGCATCCTGCAAGCCAGCAGGGAGTAAGATTGGGCTGTGAGAGAAGTCATCAGATTCCTAGCTGCTCTTTCACTTCCCCTCAACCAGAGACCTCTCTGTGAAAGTGCAAAGGGGAAATGCAAGGCTTTCTGGATGGAAGCTCCCAAACTCCCCAGGAAATTTCATCCATTTTTTTTTAATGTAGTGGTTATTTCTACAACCCCTGCCCTCAATATTACAGTGATATTTATTATCTAACCTTTGTAAGCCCAATGAATTTGACATGATAAGGTGGGGTAGAATCTGAATTCATTTCAACAGGCAGTACCTGTTAAGTGGTGATACTAAGTATTACAAGGTACCTCTTAAGGATATAGTTGTTGCTCACTATAACTGGGCAACAAACCTCATATTCTTTCAGTCGTGTAGCTAGAGGGGGTACAAAGCACTAAGTTTTTCAGGGAACCTCACCACTGCGTGCAAGCGGCCCCTCCCTTTCAGAGCCATGGGGGGGGGGAGCAAAATGGAGGCAAATGCCAGAGAAGACTCAGAGGTGCCTCTGTTTTGGGCCTAACCCTACCTTTGCGTTTTAAAAATAAAAAAGTACATCTACTGTAAATATACATATATGGGTCACAAATGTCTGGGTGGCAAAAAGAATGGATGCAAATGTCCAGTGCCAGGGTACACAGTTGTTTAAGTATGCAAGAGAAAAAAAGACTTCCCTCTCACCGTTCTGGTGTGTGCGTCTCCTGATTAGTTCAGTGATTCATCTAAAGGAGCAAGAAGAGAAGCACTCAGTTCCTTATCTTTGGGGTCTTGGCTTTGGCTATGGAAGCCTTGACAGTGTTTGGGAATGAATGTCCTGATCCGCTCAACAGGTGCTTCTGCCCTCCCCCAACTAGCTTTTGAAGCATCCCTTCTGAAACCAAGAAGCCCTGGGCCTGCTGAAATGCAGAGTTCACATCTGGTGCAGGTCTTTGCTGATGTGGGGCTGAAGAAGGAAACTTTCTGCCCCCCTGTGGTCTAATTTGTTTAAAAATGAATGCTGGTCTCTTTCCACCTGGCACCTTCAGTTTGCCTCTTTCACATCCATGGGCTCTAACTTTACTACAGTTAAACTTGGGGTGTTAGGGTCCAATTTTCCAGCACTCATACAGCTGCATTGCAGTCCCCCAGAGAAGGGAACAAATGTTCCCCTACCTTGTGATTCCCCACCCCCGCAGGATGCAGCCGACACCCTGTTTGCAAAGCTGCACTGGAAAGTTGGAGAGGATTGGGCCCTCAAATTGGTTAAATGTGTGGGGGTCAGCAGGTTGACACATTTCCATGGGCGTGGGGAGGAGCTTCTTTGCAGTGGGGGCTTATCCCGTCATCCCTCTGCAAATAAGTAGAGAAAATGTAATGTTGCCCTGATGTGAAAGCTGTTCTCTGCACACAGAGAGGCTGAGGATCAAAATGCGCATTTTGTTAAACAGCATGTGCTTTAAAAAAAATTATTTAACTCACAGCTGTGGGGAGACTCAACTGGGCCAGAACCGTAGAGGAGAGGGAGGTGTGCCCTAATCCTTTTATTTCCTTCCAGGACACGTAACTGGGGAGAGGGGGGTGCGGGAATTCAGATCAGAACTGTGAATGGGACAGAAGGGTAACATCTCCCCTCCCCACCATCTAAACTTCCCTCCAGGACTGCAAGTTAAGGAATAAAAAGACAAGCATGCTGTACTAAGTCCTCTCTTAATGTAATGTGTAGTTGGAACTTATTTCCTAGTAAATGTTCATAGGATTCAGAAAGCCGTGCAGGGCTGCATCCTTGCATGGAATTCAGCTGCTTTAATTCTGGTTACTTCATTTAGATTAGTGAAGGTCCTGTATCATTAATCGGGACATTCCTGATTCAAATCAAACCTCAGCTACAAGATCAATAAATAGGCAAGCCTCTTCTTTTAGCCCTCTGTCGCCCAATAGAGGTCGTATTGACATCACTGAAGGTCCAATCCTTTTCCAGTGCCAGTGCAGCCATGATCATGGAGCATGCACTTCATCCTGTGGTGAGGAGGCAGGCACAGAGGCCTCCTCAAGGTATGGAAACATTTGTTCCCTTACCTCAGGGCTGCATTTTGGCTGCAGCGGTGTTAGAAAGTTGGATAGGATTGGGCCCTGTGTTAGTTACAGTGCAATCCTTTGCATGTCTACTCAGAAGTAAGTAGAATTCAATACTGAATTCAATGGGTGTGTACAGCATTGTAGCTTATGCGTAATTTAAGCAGTCTAACTAGGCACAAAACTGCAGCCTAAATTTCATGCACTGAGGACACTGCCGAAATGACATGCTTTCATAAAGTCCCAGTTGTGACCCATCTTTAGTGTTTAGTTTGCATTGTGCCTGACACAAAAGTGCAACTCCCTGGGCCAGCTTGCCAAATAATCTCATTGTGACAAGAGGGGTTCCTTCTTGTGGAGTGCATGTCTGCTGTAAGTAATCCCTGGAAAACAGACAGGCGTCTCTTGTCATTTTGGAGTGTTAATCCCTTGCCCTGGAGCTGAGAGTGCACATGGATAACAAGTGTGGGAATGACCAAAACTAACATTATGTTTGGATCTTATTTTCTCAACAATGCCACAGCTCAATGGAACTGCTGAGTGTGTCAGATAAGATGTGGCAGGATTAATGAATTAGACTCAGGAAGCAGAAGGGTTTTGGAGCAGGCAAAAGGAATCTCCTTTTATCCTGTTGGTGTGTGACTGTGTTCAGTAATGAAAGTGGCAGGGAGAAAATGCTGAGGTTGTGCTTCACACCAGGGTCAAATCCCTGTCTGAAAATGAAAAGCGGCTCCAGCTTATGCCTGGAATCCAGGAGTAAAATAAACTAACCCTGCAGGTATGCAGTAGCAGTGACATCACCCAGAGACATCATCCTGTGCCAGGAGGGTGACATGCAGACAGTTTTTGGCTACTTGTCAGTTTAACTCCCATTCTAGAGAAGATTCCATGAAATAATAGGCAGGAGGATAGCCTAGCAAGTTCTAGCAAGGCTGGCTCTGGGATGGCTGAATGCCTTTCAAGGTAGAGATGAAATGAGCATGTGGAGAAATTAGCAGAGCTTTAGATTCTATTACATAAATATGAATGCTTCCCCCCCAAGCATTACCAGTTATGGAAACTGTTTGCTGTGCGGGATTTGATCTGAGCATTCGGAAATATTGCTCGACTTCAAATGTCTGCATCACTTCTTTTCAGTTGTACTTGAGGATGTGCAAAGGTGAACTGTTCAAACCAGTTCCAACTTACCCAAGTAAGCCACGCAACAAGCCCTGCTACATCTGCTGTGAGGAAATGGACCATAGCTCAGTTGTAGCATAAATCCTTTGCAAGGATAAAGTCCCCTGTCCAGGCTTGTCATAGGGTTATATGGGATAAAGGTGTGTCTGTCTCACCATGACACTGCTTCATGCGTTCATAGAATGGCTGTTGTTAAGACCAAGATATCATCTGAAGCCACTGTAATGGCACAATGACTTCCTGAGCCATGAAGACCAATCACTGCATCCCATCCCAACAGTAAAAGCAGGTCAACACAGAACATTTTTAAGGATGAGCTTTCCATTCCATTGAAATGGTGTATCCCATGCAAGTCATCCCACTATTCCTGTTGTCTACATAAGAACATGAGAAGAGCTCTGCTGGATCAGGCCAAGGGCCCATCTAGCTCCCTGTATCTTACAGTGGCCCACCACATGCGTCTGAGAGAACATAAGCTAGTCAAAATTACTTCCAGAATTCTGCATCAGGTTTTGGACTGCATTCCTTGCACTGATCCAGTTCTCATTATGTAATCAAAGTGTAATTAATTGATCCATATACTTCATCTGTGCAACTCCTTGCCGCAGGGTGTGGCATCTGGCCTAGGTGTCTTTAAAAGGAGATTGGTCAGATTTCTGGAGGAAATTTTCATCACAGGTCACAAACCATGATGCGCATACACAAGCTCCAGGTTTTAAAAGTTGGCTGCCTCAGAATGCCACATGCAAGGAAATGGGACCAAGATGCAGGGATCTTTTTGTCTTACGTGCTCTCAAGTCATAAGGTTTAGGAATTCAAAAGCACTCCTCATAATCCACAGTCAAAATGTGAAGTTTTTTTATCTATTAATTCCATTTTTTTTATTGCTCCGGAATATCAAATTTCCAGACATTTCTTTCCACACCCATATAGAAGCTTCCTGTGACTTCTTTTGGTGCAAGGGCACTATACTTGACTGTGGATTATGAGTGCTTTTGAATTCCTAAACCTTATGACTTGTTTTAAAACAGTAATGTAACATTAGGTACCAACTTGCCCAGTTAAATACCTTAAAAACGTTTTTCCCCTAATACTGCTAAATGTAATTGGAAAGGAAACACTGAAAACAATTTGAAATGAATTCAGATTTGAAATTTTGAGAGCAAAATTTAAATGAGGATTTTTTTCCCCCTGAGAAATTTCCTTTTCCTAAATGAATTGCACATCTACAGACTTTTTGACTCAAACTTTGAATATAAACAAAATTTCATTTTGGAAGATTCCCTTCGGTTTCTAGATTATATTGAGGTGATGAGAGAAAGAAATCAGAACTTCATCCTATATGATCTCAGACCATGCACCAGTTGGAAACCTCTGGCCATCTTCTTCCACATTCTCTCCATATGGGAAGGTAAAATGGTTAGAACGAGGAGCAGGGTCTTTATAGGACAGGCAGCCCAGTTCTAACCTGCACTGCAACAGGTAGGTCAGCTGTTCTGCACTGTATCCAGCACACGTTAGGAGGTGGCTGCTGCACAACTCAGAGTAAAGGGATTTATCTCCCCTTCCCCGTGTTGCATGGCAGCCACTCAATGGGACTACTTGGATCTGCGCCAGCTAAATCCCGGGCGCAGATCCAAGCAGCAAGGTGTAATGCCAGGCTGACTGGGAGGGTGGTTAGGCTCTGGTGTAGATTGCTGAGACTGGTCCCACTGCCTACAAGGCCCAGTTTGCCCACCAGTCTGCCCTTCCGTGCCTGCCCTCCCCCACCCACCCAAAAACGCATCTGTTCCGCCTTCTCACCACCTTCTTCAACCCCCTTGCGGGCTGCCCTTGGCCAGCACAAACTTACCTTTTCCCAGTGCCGCAGAGGCTGGATTTGGCCTCTGCACTGGCTCAGCAAATTCTAAAGGAGGTGCAGACGTTCACGGCATTCCTTAGTCTGTGCAAGGACTTGCACCAGCCCATCAGGATTGTGCTTTTACCCTCCCTGGAAATGAAACAGTCAGTGCCTCTAATGGCCTCTGAAAAACAGCATAAGATCTGCTCTAAACCAGCACTGGAGATGCATGTGTGGAAGCAGAATTTTCCAGTGCTGGGAAACTCCAGCGGGACTTGACTCGAGTCGAGTCACTGCCCCCCATGACGCGACTCGAAAAAGAGACCTAACGGGGGCACTTTCTGAGTCTCCGAGTCATCCTTTAGTGACTCTAATGGACTCGAGTCGCCCTCCCCTTAAAAAGCCCGCCATGGAAAATACAGGGCTGCTGCTGGGGAGAGTGTGTGTCGGAACTCTCTTTACTCCCTCCCCTGCTGTCCCCGCACATCTGTAAACAGGGCAGGAGGGGTGGGAGGGCCTGCGAGAGAGCAGGGACAGAAGCAGCAAGAGCGAGGACGAGGGTAACTGGGAGGCTTACGAGGACGACCCGATCCTTGGCAGCCCTACTCAGAAGTAGTCCCACCTCAGCTGGTCCTTCAATGAGGCTCCCTCCTCCAAGTAACAATGGAGTCAAGAGGCCACCACAAGGTTAGAAAGCAGAATTGGGCACAAGTTTTCTCCCACCTCCCTGGAGGCAAGAAACCCCTTGGGCTCCTTCTCCTGCTCTCCCTCAGCCAATAAAAATATCCGAATGCCCATCCTTTGTCCAATGATCCATCCTTCCTATCAGAGAGTGGGAAAAGAGCTCACTCCTGCCTCCCCCCCCGCCCAATTCATTAACTCTTTCCTGCCTCCTGGTTGAAACTCCCTGCTGCTTGCTGTCAGAATACTGGCTTCAAGAGGTTTTCCTCGCTGCGAAAACAGTAGCAAGCACACCCAGACACAGGCAGACTCAAGTCAGCATGCATGGGGATGAGTGCTGAGTTGGGGGGGGGGCTGACTTGAGTCTTTTCCAGAGTCTTCCACGCACGCAATTCATGAGTTGCCACCACCAAAAAAACATACATTTTCGCAACTCGAGTCCGAGTCACCTGACTCGAGTTCCCAACACTGGAATTTTCCAAGTGTAACTGACATGGATATGGAGGAAGAACTGCATTGCAAGCCTGATTTGTACCCAGTCCCACTGAACTGGCTGGAGGTGCCTTTCATGCATTTGGCAATGTGCATTCCCTTAGTGCCATTAGTTGCAAGTTAGTGCAGCTGGACTGGGCCTGAAGGCTTTGAGTCTGTTTGCAGCTCTCCTGAAACATTTCATTTCTGATTTCAAGATGGTTTGGACGGGGTGAAAACATTTTCACTCAATGTGAGTACCCTCACGGCCAATGCAGTCATGTCTTCTGCATCCTTGTATTTTACTAGCCTGAAACATATGTGGATAGTTTCATCCTGGAACCATTTGAAACACAAAAGCTGGGGTGATTTGGGGAAGGGGACCAGCTGACTCAGCAGTTTGTCAGGTGACCATGACACAGAAGATGCCAGGCTCCCCTTCCCCCTAGATCCCCAATCAAGGCGACTCCTCAGTGCAGCAGTGCCTTGACTTCCATCTGCTGCTTTGCTCTTTCAGCTGTCACCCACTGGCTTTCCCCTTTCACCCAACTTGGTCCTCTAGTTCTTGGGTTTGGTGTGGGGGGCCTTGGCACACATCCGCACGTGCGGCATAGCTGGCCATGCACCTTTGCTCAGTGGGCTCTGCTTGGACATTCACCCGTCCAGGCTCTGGTCCTGAGCGGAGGAGAGCGCAGGGCTGGGCTCCAGGAGGCTCTTCGGGAGCTGGGGGTCCACTGGTGGGAGCCCAGCCAGGCTGGGACCGGACTGCCAGCCGAGCGAGGGCGCTCCCCTCGGGGGTCTTCTTGCTGCCTGCAGCCCAAAGGCTCCCCTTTAACAGGGGCGGGGGGGGGGACACGCGACCCGCGTTCTTTGGAGAGCCCGCCGCCCGCTCTCGGAGCCCCGCTGGCCGGGACGAGCGTCTCGGGACGCATTCCCGTGGCTGCGGGGTGGGGGGGGTCGTCCGGCGGCGGCAGGCCCTCCCCGCGAGGGCGTCGAGGGCGACCCTCCCCAGCAGAACTTTTCTGCCCCCGCGTGTGCCTGGTGGGTGCCTGCGGGCGGAGGCAGCGCCGCTCCTCTCCCTTTGTCAGCCGGGGGGGGAGGGAGGGGGTCCCGCCCGCCCTCCGTCCCTCCCGCCATGTGCGCAGCCAGGCTGCTGCGCCCCCCGCCCGGCTGCCGGCTCATTCTTCGCGCTGCCGGCCCGCCCGCCCGCCTGGCGCTGAAGCCGAGGAAGGGGCTGGGCTGCGGGGCTGGGCTGGGCCGGGCTGGGCTGGCTCCACGGGCGAGCGCGCAGGAGCGGGCTGCGGCTGGCTGGCTGGCTGGCTGGTGCCTTCCTCGCCGCCGCCGCTGCAGCGCGCACTGCCCGGCATGGCAGGGGCTCCGGGGCGCTCCGGCTGCGGCCGCGGGGACGGCGCCTAGGAGCGGCGCGGCCGCGGGGCCGGCGAGCCTGCCCCGCCCGCCTCTGACCGCTGCCGCTCTCCGTTGCAGGACCGCGCCGCGGAGCCTCGAGGGGACCTGCAGCATGGGCCCGCCCCGCCGCCCCGCCGCCGCCCGCTCCGGGGGAGTCCTGCCGCTGCTGCTGCTGCTGCTGCCGCTGCCGGAGACGACGCGCGCTCAGCGGCCCGGGAGCGACGTGCCCAGGCTCCGGCTCTCCTACCGAGGTAAGCGCGCCGCCCGCCCGCCCCGTCCGGGGCTCCCGGGGGAGGCGCTGCCGCGCGGCCCGGAGCGCACCCCGAGCCCAGCCCGCCCCGGGCCCCTCTGGCGGCGCAGAAGGACTGCTCCCCGCCTGCCCGCGGGGAAGACGGCGGAAGGGACGGGACGGACGGGACGGGACGGGAGAAGCGCGAGCAGGTGGCGCTGCGGCCAGTTGGAGAAGGAGGCGGCCTTCGACGCCCCAGCCCGGCCGAGCGAGGCCAGCCGAGGAGCCCCGCTGGGCACAGGGACGCTGGCAGGCTGGTGCTGGCAGGGGGCGGGGGCTGCGCCTACCCGCTGTGCGGGCCGGGCCGGGCCGCAGAACCACCTGCGCCGAGCACCTGGCAGTGCCGGGCGGAGGGCCGAGCGGCGCGGGGCACACTCCCGGGCCCAGCAAATGCAGCCCCGTCTGACCTCCTGGTGGAATCGGGGCCTGCGCACGTCCTGCCCCAAGCAGGCACCCACGGGGCTCTGGGAATGTGCCCGTCCGTGTGCCAGGAGGAAGGAAGGGGCTGCCACATCAGCAGTGTGCCGCTCTTGCGGAAAAGCCCCCGTCCCCTTTCTCACCCGGGCCCCGTACAAGCAGCTCCAGAAACCCCCCCCCCCGAATGGGGGCTTCATTTCGGATGATCTAATTAACCGCAGCATTCTATTGAAGTGCAATTATACCTACTGCTAGGGTTCTAATTAACTGACTTTAAACACTTGGTTAACAAGAACAATGACTAATGAGAAGCTGGGAGCGCTTTTAGCTCTCCAGTGCAGTGATTTTCAACCTTTTTCACCTCTTGGCACACTGGCAAGGCACTCAAATGGTCAAGGCACACCATCAGCTTTTTGACAATAGACAAGGCACGCTGTGCTGTCAGTGGGGGCTCACATCCCCTAATGGTCCTTTTGATAAATGACCCTCTCCCAGATTCCCACGGCACACCTGGGGACCATTCGCGGCACACCTGTGTGCCATGGCACAGTGGTTGAAAATGGCTGCTCCAGTGTGTAGCAGAGGCCCAGCTGGCTTCTGCCACATCTCAGCCTGAGCAGCGGTCTTCTGTCTGGGTCCTCTGGTTCATCCACATGGATGGGTCTGGGAGAGGAACAGGGTTGTGCGTCAGAACTGCTGTGTTGCTGCCCTGCATTTGCCCTGCATGTGAAGCAACCTGTTAGGTACTTTCCTTCGTCCATAATCTCCATCTCCTTTAGATATCAGATAGGACAGCAAAGATGTTCAGTGTGATCCTATGCATGTTATTTACACTGTAGTAAGCCCAGTGAAGTTTCCTCCTAACTAAGTGTGAATATGACTGAACTCCTAGTAACTTTTATGTAAAAGTATCTCCTGGGGTACTTTTATGTACTAGTTGTGTATCCCACCCTTCCAAAGAGCTAAAGGTGGCTTACCGTATATTTTTCCCCCATAACAACCCTGTGAGGTGGGTCACAAACAGTCACTTGCACAAGGCTACCCAATGAGCTTCATTGCCACTGAAATTTTGCACTTGGGTCTCCTTGTGCAAGCCCAGCAGTGCACCAGGCAGGCTCAGAATCTGACACGTACCTGAACTAAACAAACAGAAGCAGCTGCAAAGAACATTAATGTTCACTACTGCTCAGTTCTTGGTTCTTGACCCAAAAAAGAAGGGGTGCTTTGCCCAGTTAGCAGCAGGGTGAACCTTGTGTGAGCACCAGGCTGGTAACTGCAGTCAGCCTGGGTCCCCGCAGCAGTGTCACTGTCGTCATAAATATCTCCTTACCGAGGGACATGGCAAACGAAAGAGCAGGCGCTAATAAAGCTTTGGATAATTAATTGTTCCTCTAATGCCTCATGCTGCGAACATTTCCTCAGTGCAGTGAGCACAGCGGTGGCTGTAAGTGCTCTCTGTATATTAACAGGGGATGTTGTTCAGCCACAGATTGATATGCTGCAAACAGCGTGGAGGGCTTTGCATGATGGCACCACAAGGCATTTTCATACCCCTGGGATGCCCCCTCCCTCCCGCCCCCCCATGTGCTATTCACAGTGTGGAAATATTGCCCTTTGGCTACCTGGCAGGTTCCTTTTAGGGACAGAATGCCTGGTAATTTAATAAAATAAACTGTGAAATGAACAAGAACATAAACCGGGGGGTGGGGAGGCATTGGAACGTGCCAGGCCATTTTTCCTGCTCATTTTTACCAGCAGTCTTGGCTTTTTTTGTTTTTACACGTATACAGAGAGGTTTTTGTGTTTTTGCTCTAGCAAGTGCCTTCTAGATGTGTCAGATTGTTGTTGCCAACTTCTAACAGGATCTTTTCAGAAGCACCTCTGTTTTCTTGACTAATTAGATGTCAAACATAGTTAACATGGAGAAGAGGGTCACCTGAAAATGGCTGAGAGTGATTCGTGAGGGGTTAAATCCCTGCCAGCCTTAATTTCCGATGGTCACTTGTTTCCCAAGTTCCCCCACTGGCTCTGTCATTTCTCAGCTTGCCAGACAGAAGTCCTAGTGACCTTTTCCTCCCCCCTTGAGTTTCCATGGCTTCCTGTCAGTCAGCCTTGTACCAGAATGCAACCACCCTATATTTTGAGACAAAGTGGTCTAACAAAGGAAAGCTACATAGATCTCTGAAGACATGGACTGTATTAGAAAATCTAGGAAGTGAGACATGGTGACCAGCATCTGAAGAAATGGTTCCAGTCATCTAGGTGGAGATGATCAGCCTTATGTTTCTTAAACAGCGCTCCTCCACGTATATGGCAAACTGCCTTTGAAACTTCAGGGAGTTTTTTTTTAAACTGGTTTAAAAAAAAACTGGTGTTTTGACATGGCAAGAGGGGTAGGCTGTCCTGGGGAAAAGTCAAATATCCCAATGATTGCATTTAGATCCTAGGGTGAGCCTAAAGTAGTTCTTAGCAGTGTAGCTGGGAACTTTGGTCTGTATGTGGGATCTTGTCCACTATCTCTTTTTCTGCTCATTAGTAGTGAGCAGCACAGTTCAGTCTGCTCTTCCATCCTTGTAGTAAGTAGAAGTTCCTTCAAAATCTGAAAGTTTAAGAATGACTTAAAGTGACTCTGTGTTGCAAACTATGTTCACTTCATTCGCAGTGCAAGCCAATGTATGTTTACTCAGAAGTAGGTCCCATTGTACTCAGTGAAGCTTACTTCCAGAAGAGTGTGTGTAGGACTGCACGCTCAGTAGGCTGTGTCCTGATAAGCACAGAGCAACTGTAACAGAACCAGTGGCCTGGCTGATTTCCTAACCTGATTTCAAGATTTGGAAATCTTCTTTAAAACAATTGATCTGACGGAAACCCATTGGCCATACTCCCCTGAGATTTGTGCACAGACTGGGTGACTTGCAAAATGCCCCAGGGGCAGCATACAACCTTTGCCAATGAATTCCAGCATTAGCCTGGGATCAGATGCAGGTGGTACAGACTCTCTCTCAAAACCTTGCCTGCTGGAATCAAGGTGTGTCTTTTTCCCAACGCATGTCATTTCATTTCATTAAGTTGCTGGTGTGCTCATCTTTCCAATATCCTGGAACTGATCTTGGGGGGGGGGGTGTTTAAGGGCTGGTTCACCCACAAGTGAACATCACTCTACTTCCTGTGAACTGAACATCTCTCAGCCCTGAATGTGTTAACATATCTCAGCCTTGACCTGACTGTAAAGCACAGTGTTGGAGGAGAAGTAACACAAAGCTTTTTATGTGCTGTTTGAGCTGTGATGCTCATCAAGTAAAGAACAACCATGTGTGAACTGTGGCTGCCCCTTGATGACACTCAACCAAATCTGCAAACTGCCTCCACTGGAAAAAAAAAATGTGTGCTTGAATTGACATGAGGTGATATGTAAATTTTCTCTGCAGAAATTCATCTGTGATGTTTCACTCAGACATGCCAGACATCGCTTGATGCTGTGCAGCTGACATGATGAATGTGTGTGAACTGAGACTTGGTTAGACATCTACTTCTTTCAATTCAGCAGAGAGAATTAACTGTCAAAAGCCAAGCCTGATTTTTAAGACTAGATGGATTGGGGGAAAAACTCTAGAAGCACGAAGAAAGAATACAGCTTGAACCCTCATTCTTGTGCTTCTGCGCCTGATAGCCAACATTTCCATCCCACTAGCTATATTCCCTGTGAGGAGATGGTGTCGTGTGTTATCACTAGACTTCCAGGTTGCCAAGTTCCTTTGCATTCTGTGACCATGCCAGGGGCTGGGAGGAAACTTCTCAGAAGTATCTATTGTGAAATGTTCTTAGCTTGGTGTACATCAGATTGTCAAATTACTGGATCGCAGTGGGCTGGTGCAGAAGCAATGCTGGCTTCACTTCTTGGGAACCAGCTTGAAGAATATGCTCCTTTCCCTTCACACTCATAAGTAAATCCCTCCCCCTTCCTCATCGTACTCTTCCTCCTCTCTTAATTGCAGTTATCAATTAAAGATAACCTGACTCACGTTCAAGTATGCTGTGGTTTAATGTTGATTCAGATCCTGGTTAAACACAAATCTTGGTTAAGCTTAACTATGTGCCGATGTTTCCCTTAACCATAGTTAATGTGTTTCTAGAAGTACATTATCTCTGAATGCCGGGGGCAAGGGAGTAGCAACAGGATGCAGGACTCTTGTTCTCTTGTGGGTTCCCTGATGCATCTGGTGGGCCAGTGTGGGATACAGGAAGCTGGACTGGATGGGCCTTTGGCCTGATCTGGTGGGGCTGTTCTTATAATGTGGAAGGTGAGATTCTTTCTTCAATGGGCAAAGGGCCAGGATTGATTGATTGATTCATTAACTTTTGATCTCTTATGCAGAGACAGTTAGGAGGATGCCAGAAGCCCACTGTGTGCCCCAGCCCAGTTCATCAAGTTCATCTTTACTTGATAAACTATGTGGGTTTAGCTCTACCCACACGATTGCGTAATTTGCAGGTAGCACCCAAATGTATTGCGTCTTGTCATAGGATGTGGCTTTCGTGTCCCTGTGGCTGCTTCGCGACACCATCCTGGTATCCACTCCAGCTAGAATTCTCCCTCTCCTTTTTCTTGCTCGTTTACTTGTTTTCTGGTTTGTAACTCAAACAAACACTCGTTCCAAGGAATCCAATGTTTAGCAGCCCACTGAGATGGTCTGGCTTGCTGTTCTGCCTTTTGAACACCTCTGATTTTGTGGTCCTGCCTGTGTAAACCAAGAGTTTCCTGAATCCATCTGCCTCATCCCATTTGTTTATTGTATGCTTCTCAATGTTCTTAAGTATGTTTGGGAAGAGCAAATGTGTAGTTCTTCTGTGCTATTTCTTTTGTTTTTGTAGCACCATTGAATGCACATTCCTGCAGGACAATTAACTGGAAAATGATTGCCTGCAGATCCATTCCTTCTTCCATTCAGGCTATTTTAAAATAAAGAACTTTGGTTCAAACTTGCCAGAAATGATTAAAAGATGAGAATCAGCAGCAGCAACAGGGGGTAGCCAGAATTCAATGAAGCAAACACAGTGTAACTTAAAATTAGACAATATATATATATATATATATTTTTCACACGTCAGATGGTTGATCAGCGCAATTCCAAGAGGCATTTCACGGATTATGTTTGTAAATGGATGCTTAAAAATGCAAAGTGCAAATGCAACAAGCCCACATACTGGTCAAGTACTGTATCAGTGTACAAAACCAGGATTAGTTGCAATTCCGGATCTGTGCATATTGCACCATAATGATTCTAATGGCCAGCATTGGGGGCATCCACTCAAAGTGAATGTTGGGAGAATTAGGACAGACAAAATAAAATATTTCTTTATCCAGTGTGTGATTAGTCTGTGGAACTCCTTGCCACAGGATGTGGTGATGGCACCTTAGATGCCTTTAAAAGGGGATTGGACAAATTTCTGGAGGAAAAGTCCATCACAAGTTACAAGCCATGATGAGTGAATGCAATCTCCTGATTTTAGAAGAAATGCTAGAATGCATTTCTCTCTTAGAATGCCAGATGAGGAGAGGGCACCAGGATGCAGGTCTCTTGTTGTCTTGTGTGCTCCCTGGGGCATTTGGTGGGCCGCTGTGAGATACAGGAAGCTGGACTAGATGGGCCTATGGCCTGATCCAGTGGGGCTGTTCTTATGTTCTTAACTACAATTCCCAGGAGGCCTTGCAGGTCTCTTGTTGTCTGGTGTGCTCCCTGGGGCATTTGGTGGGCCACTGTGAGATACAGGAAGCTGGACTAGATGGGCCTATGGCCTGATCCAGTGGGGCTGTTCTTATGTTCTTAACTACAATTCCCAGGAAGCCTTGCAGGTCTCTTGTTGTCTTGTGTGCTCCCTGGGGCATTTGGTGGGCCACTGTGAGATACAGGAAGCTGGACTAGATGGGTCTATGGCCTGATCCAGTGGGGCTGTTCTTATGTTCTTAACTACAATTCCCAGGAGGCTTTGCAGGTCTCTTGTTGTCTGGTGTGCTCCCTGGGCATTTGGTGGGCCACTGTGAGATACAGGAAGCTGGACTAGATGGGTCTATGGCCTGATCCAGCGGGGCTGTTCTTATGTTCTTAACTACAATTCCCAGGAGGCTTTGCAGGTCTCTTGTTGTCTGGTGTGCTCCCTGGGCATTTGGTGGGCCACTGTGAGATACAGGAAGCTGGACTAGATGGGTCTATGGCCTGATCCAGTGGGGCTGTTCTTATGTTCTTAACTACAATTCCCAGGAGGCTTTGCAGGTCTCTTGTTGTCTGGTGTGCTCCCTGGGGCATTTGGTGGGCCACTGTGAGATACAGGAAGCTGGACTAGATGGGTCTATGGCCTGATCCAGCGGGGCTGTTCTTATGTTCTTAACTACAATTCCCAGGAGGCTTTGCAGGTCTCTTGTTGTCTGGTGTGCTCCCTGGGGCATTTGGTGAGCCACTGTGAGATACAGGAAGCTGGACTAGATGGGTCTATGGCCTGATCCAGCGGGGCTGTTCTTATGTTCTTAACTACAATTCCCAGGAGGCTTTGCAGGTCTCTTGTTGTCTGGTGTGTTCCCTGGGGCATTTGGTGGGCCACTGTGAGATACAGGAAGCTGGACTAGATGGGTCTATGGCCTGATCCAGCGGGGCTGTTCTTATGTTCTTAACTACAATTCCCAGGAGGCTTTGCAGGTCTCTTGTTGTCTGGTGTGTTCCCTGGGGCATTTGGTGGGCCGCTGTGAGATACAGGAAGCTGGACTAGATGGGTCTATGGCCTGATCCAGTGGGGCTGTTCTTATGTTCTTAACTACAATTCCCAGGAGGCTTTGCAGGTCTCTTGTTGTCTGGTGTGCTCCCTGGGGCATTTGGAGGGCCGCTGTGAGATACAGGAAGCTGGACTAGATGGGCCTGTGGCCTGATCCAGTAGGGCTGTTCTTATGCTCTTAACATTACATATGATAAGGAATCTTACCAGCTGTCAGGGAGACTTGTTGCACCCACCCTTAGTACTATGTTTAGTGATGAACAACGTTAAACAAATCCATGCTTGGTTATTGCTATTTTCTTATTTGAAGAATGGAGAGGATCTGAGGAACCCCCAGCAAATAAAGGCAGGGCACAAAACCAAGTGTGGTTTCTGAACACAGACAAGTATGTGTAGTATTTCTCCACCATCTTTGCCTTCTAAATACATCCAAAGAAGTGCAGCTTGGATTGTCCTGCCCCTTGATGGAGTTGGCGTTAACCTGCCACAGACAGCGGGTTGGACTAGATGAGCTTCTGGGTACCTCCCAACTCTTTGATGCTATGATTATTGCAGCCTATGTGTAAGTAATCCCAGTCACGGCTGCCCATGCCTGCCGTGAGATGGTCAACTGAGAGCATTTTCAATCCAGTGAAGAATTGGCAGGGGCAGCTTCCTCCCACCTTCCTCTCCCCATCGCATATCCTCCTCACACTCCCTGGATTGGAGGCAGAACCAGAGAACAGAGCATAAGAAGGGAAGCTACAAGAGTGGAAATGGAGGGCTGGAGGAGGAGGAGTGCAAAGGTGAAAGTCAGGGATGCCAGAGAAGAGGACAGAACCCACTGTGCCCTTACAGGTACTGAGAGATCTGAGGTTCATTCTGTTCCAACTGACTTCAGTCTGTAAGGGTTTGCACATCAGCTGGCATAATTCGAGCACAGGTGTTCATATTGTGACAGGGACGAAAGCATGGCTTCAGGTCCTCCCTTGCCCTGTCTGCTGGTGCAGCTGTTAAAGCAGAGACCCAAAAACAAAACAAAAATCCCACCTCTGTATCCCCGGATCTTTAAATTGTAAGAAAAAGCCTGTGCTTTCTTAGCAGTCGAATCTTCTTCCCTGAGTTGCCAAGTTCATGTAGCTGGATTTGGAACCACAAGTTTCTAAGTAGCCTCACAATTCATAAATAATGCTGGGCAAAGAGAAACCAAACTGACTTGCATGGCTGTTTTCCTTGATTAACTTACGTGAGTTTTAGAAAATAAAAATTCCCTGGTCGGGAGACGACCAGGGAGTGAACAGGCCAAAGGAGTGTGTTTTGTGCCTCTGGAGATAATTTGCAGGAGATGGGTGGGTGTTACTGGCAGTGCTCTTTAAAGCAAATGTAACACACACTGATAGGAGAAAAGTAACGGTGTAATAGCCAATGGTGAAACTATATAATTCAGACCCCAGTCCTCTCTATTCTACCCCCACCCCCACAGCAGTGCCAAAAAGACTACCACTGCATCTCTAGGGGGACAGTGGTGGAGGCCTCCACCAGTTAAGAAAATATTTGTTCCCTTATCCTGGAGTAAGCCTCTGCAGTTCAGAGGGGTCTTCTCAGACCTGCAATCTGCTAGTGCCGGTCCATGCGAACCTGTACCAATTTCTGTTAAGACTCTTAGGCTGCAGCTCTCACTTACCTGGGAATAAACATAGTGGGATTTGCTTCTTTGTCAGCAGGCATATCATTGCTCTGTCAAGCTTTTCTTGGAACCCACAGCTGGTCTGTGCATGATGTGACTGAGTTGGCCTGTGTTAAGCACTGGGTCGCAGGGTTTGGTGAATAGACTTGGGGTGTTTTTCATTCTCAGAGCCCTCCTTCCTCCATTCCACCTACCCGGGAAAGAGCTGCTCTGATGTGCCTACTACTTACTTTTGGTCATGCTCCGGCTCCCAACTTCCTTCCTTGTGCAGTCCCTGTGCATGTTCCATGCTGCATGATTCATCAAGGGACCACACGAGGTGAGGGGCTGGATTGCTGCTTTCTATTGGTTTGGGGGAGAGCTTGGCCGAGGAGTGGGGCAGAACTGGTTGGTGGGCAGTCCTGACTGGGCTGTCCCTGACTGAGTCCATTCAGTCTGTTACCAGCAGTGATGATTCCAAAATGCATCAGGCCTGAAACTGTGCAAAGAGTGTTATTTCTTTCATATAATTTTAGGGTTAGGATTATTGCTTTTCTGTAGATGGAACTATGATTATTATTGTTAATATTACAGGTGGAGCCTGTTTATCTGTGGGTTTTACATTTGTGGATCTGGCTCAACATGAGTCCCACCTGCGGCCTCTGCGGGCTTCAGAATGGCCCATAGAGCCAAAAATCAATTATATCCTGCCTTTCCTATACTGAAGCGAATGCCCAGGTTGGCTTAGAATGGATGATGTCAGAAATCCATTACAAACAGAAATGTACTTGAAGATTGAAGCTGTGTTCGAAATCAAGTTCATTGCATACATGAGTTGGGTTATATTGCTAAGAAGGATACCATTTTAAGAAAATTGATGCAATATTCATTTTCTGTAGACCATATTTCCTTCACCAGCTGGATCCAGTGATGCCTTCTGGTTGGGTCTTTTCCTAATGGTGTCAGCATCTTAAAGCAACAGTTCTGTAGCCACTTACTGAAGTCAATGACTCTCCTCCCAGAAGACTTGTTCACCAGGTAGACTAATCAGGTCATCTTCCCAGCCTAAAATAATTTTCTTTCAAATGGCATATGCTGCCTTTTAAGTGATGCAAAACATTTGCATGACCCAGTTTACTGTACTGAGTTTTACCCATAAGTAGGCATATGCATGTGTGCAAACCTACAAGATTTGCATTGGTTCAGTTCTGGCAGTGCAAATTCATTGATTTGTGGCGCAATCCTACCTGGGTCTTATGGTGGCAGATCTCATGGAAAAATAATATTTAAGTTTATAACAAAGTTATAGAAGGAAAGGGAGGCAGAACAATGTTTTGGATCAGCCTGGAGTTGAGTGTTGTATGAATCTATACAGCTATAGACTGGAGCTACCTGAGCAAGGTGTGTGTGCTTGCGTGGGAAGTGTCTCCTTTTATCTCTCACAGAAGCAAATCCACAAATACCTTGTCTCTCAACAAGTACCAGAACACATCTGTTAGGAGTATCTATTTTAGATACGTAGGAGGAGAGCACAAAATGATTGCTGGATGATCTCCTGTCTGTACTTGCTAAAGTTTCTTCACCAACATGAGGGAAATGTTCTCTACATAATTGACAGTCAATTTATTCCCATACAGAACTCAATTTTTACTACTACAGTTAAAGCACAGAGCTCTGAGTTATTTTAGGCTGGTAATGCTAATTAACCTGCATTTGAAATTTACCAAGAAGATGGTTTTTCCCTGAAGGAAAACTTAGTTTATGGTATTTGTTATTGATATGAAAGACTGGTGTGTGTAGGTGTATAATATATATTGTGCAAAGTGTACTTATAGGTTTTTCTTATGTCTTTATTGCAAGTTTCATAAGTTCATAGTAATATAAGGTAGCTCTGGATGTTGGTGATTTGTTCAAAAGCAGGGAATGCATGTGTTTGGTTCTCCTTGAATTCAGATGTATTAAGGTCCAATGACCAGCTTTGTGCCAGCCTAAGGTATGGGTCAGCGATTTTCAACTGGTGTGCCATGAAAGGTCTTCAGGTGTGCCAGGGGAGTCCGGAGCACAGCAGTTGAAAATCTCTGAAAAACTTCTGGGTTCTTCAGCTCTATTTTTGGAAAACTTTCTGTATTAAGGGATTGTCTGCCCCCTTCCTCCACCGCTCTAAGGAGCCGGTGGAGGAAGGGGGACAGACAATCTGTTACTGTAGACAGTTGCCCTGTTTACAGTTGCAAACAGAGCTGTAGAACCTGGAAGAGTCTCCTGGAAGCCGGAAGTGACATCACAGCGGTGGTGAATTTATCCCGCCCCACTCCTGGGGCAAAGATTGGCGATGCCACCCCTGTGCTATGCTCCCACCCCACCTCTAAAGCACAATGGAGACTTGCACGACTGTAAGACCAACTGGGGAAGCCTTCTGAGGGAGCCCCAATGAGGCTTCCTGCAAAGTCCTAGCATTGTACAGTGCCCAGAGCGTTTGCCCAGCACTAGGTCTGTTGCTGCATCACAAGAGGCAAAGGCCATGGAGAAGACCATAGAGGTCGGTGTCCTGTGAGAAGAAAAACACTGAAAAGTGCTGGGATAGATCCTGACACATCTCGCCCATGTGTTCCAAATGCCCTGATACAGCATACACATTTTCCCCTTGGAAAGACACATAAGTCCATTTCCTGTACATGCACACATGTTTAATACTCTCCAAATCCAGATTATCCTCACCTGTTTGCACACTCTTTCCTCCACAAATGCTGCCATGCTTGGTAGGGAACACATAAGGACTTTGCCCACACAGTTCATCCAAAACTGTGGCTGCAGAACATAACTCCCAATGAACAGCAAAGTTTGCATGTCTGGAGCTGTGTTGTACAAGCCTTTTGCACAGCCACATTTAACAAGGCACATTTGGAGACCCTTGCCCTTTCTGTCTGTCCTACTGGCACAACCAAGATCATACTCTCAGCACATGGGGTTGTCACATTTGTTTATGTTATTCTTTAAAGACCATGTAATACTTGATAAGTACCTCAGCAGTAATGACATAAGGAAAATAAATTGCGAATAAGGCACTTTATTACCTTGGATTGCAATAAAACATATTCTCAATATATTTAGGGATAAGACTAATTAGTAAACCAGTAAATATTTGAGTGTACAAGGATGCATTGAATGTATGCATTTACATGAAATTTTAACGTTTGATTTTCAGGAGTTCATGCATGCTTCAAAAATGTGAGAACTGCTTTTTTACTGGCCTGAGCTCAAGGCTGTATGATAGGTATTCATAAACTGAGCTTCTTATTGGAAAAGCAGCCAATCTCCCCTGTCTGCCCCACATACCAAGGTGCTGTGAGGATCACCCTGGGGTCTTATATCTTTTCCCAAACTTACACTGACTAACACCTTGCATATGAATTGACAAATTCCATATCTGTGCTTCAGTGAAGTGTTAATTAGTTTATTTCCAGCATGGTTATAATAACGGAATAAAGGCATTTAGAGTGACAATGCTGGGAGGCAGCTGGATACTTGCGCGAAACCACCTGCTTTGCTATAAAAGTGGAAACCTGATCCACTTTATGGTTCCAGAAATTACTGGGAAATGTGAAGTCATGAATTCACGTGAATCGTGAATAGTCCATAAGACTAATGTTGGCTCCCTCGTTAGATGGAGTTGTGAAAAAACAAATGCTTGCAGGGAAGAAAAAAGAAACTTCATGATATGAGGTTGTCCTTATTATGCTCTCTCAAACCAGTTGAGAGAACGATGATCTGTATTCCTTACACTGGTCAACATACATCTGGTTGTCTTAAAAGATAGGTTTACTGTGGGTATATTTGGGGTGCTGGATCCAAAAATTGGCTCTAGTTTTGGGGGTATGGCATAGCCTCATTTGTGAATGGTTCAGGCAGCTTCCTCCTGAGGAAGTCTGTGCCATGACTCCTCCCCTAGATTGGAAAAGGAAGAGGACAGGGAGGCAGAGGAATGTGGTGGGGAAGAGAGTGCTGAGGTGGAACATTGGAGAGGGGGAGGAACAGAGGCTTGCACATCACTGGGGAAGGGGGACAGCTGTTGGCCTGCTGGCTCAGGCATCAGGAGGTCTTGGGCCAGTCCTGGCAACAAAGGAGATCTGTTTGAAAGAGCAGGAGACCTTCGGGTAGCGGAGAGTGCAGGAGCTGAAAGAGCAAAGGTAACTGACCCTGTGCTAGGAAACAAAAGCAAGAGGCAGTGAGGGACCGGGTCAGGGGTGCTTTGCAATGCAGGGAAGGAAGCTTCAGAGGATCCTTCTCTTCCCCATGCTCTAAGCAGATTAGCAGTCAGAATAAAGACGGGACATAGAAATTCAGATCTGCAGCACTTGCAGATCTCTGTATACAGAAAAAAAAAACTCTCACACAACCTGGGCCGCTGGCTATGCGTTGCGAGGCACACACACTAGCCTATTGTATGCATTTCCTAGAATGGCCACCTTTTTCCATGGGTAGAAATGGTAGAACTTTAAATTTCCACTTCAGGGAGGAATGTAACAGTTGCATCTTCTCCCAGCATGGGGATGTAGCAATGGGGAAAAGTGTTCCTGCTCCATTTCTCCTAATTGCACGTGTATTTAAAGCACCTAACCTTGACCAGAGCTCCACAAATGACTTAGCACCCAGCTGTTGGAGATCATCAGTCTTTCCCTGGTGCCCACCTGCCCAGTCGCAGCACAATCCAAAAGACCCTTCCTGTCCTGTTTTCACATGTTTAATCCATTTCTGCCCAACGCTGCATATACGCAACAGGGACCAAATGTGTACACCTGTGGGCTGGGCAGAAATGCATTAAATGGGGGGGGGGTGTCTCTTGCTTTATGCTGTGCAGATAAAAGACACTGCCCCTCAGCAGAACCTCTGAGGCAGGGGGAAGAATCAGGGGAGGTGAGGGTTCAGGCTCTCACTTTACTCCAAGATTTTCTGACTCCATCTCACTGCCTTCCATTTTTGGAGCATGGCATGAAATGAGAGTGTGGCTCACTTTTTTGCAATGCTTTGGAGGTCCCCAAAAGCAATGGGAGGGATTCTTGGTGCTTCAACTGCAGAGTCTGGGACAAATTGTTAAGATTCCACCTCTTAACCCAATTCCAGAGAAGCTGGGACTCTTCACACTTTCAGGGCCAAGTTTTGAAGGCAATGTAGTAAGAACCTCTCCCCCTCGGAACAGGACCCAAATTGACCCAAACAGGACTCTCGTTTTGCCTTAAGCATGCCGGTGATTCACAGCAGGGTTCAGTGGTGACAACAGGAGTTTTACAATATGTGCCTGACAGAATAAAAGATGTCAGCCCCTCTGGTCCCACAGGAAGGAATTTGCTTCCAAGTGTAGCTCTGCTTTGCAGGATTGGGAGACTGTATTCCAAACAATTATTATCTGACCTTAGTTTAGATACCTTCGAGTTCCCATTCTCACACCCAAGAAGCCTCAGCCTTTTTGCCTTCATAAATTTCAGCGCAGAGTTTGGTCCAGACAGAGAACGCCCAGTTCTTAGATGATTGGTTTGGGTCTCATACCATCATTCTGCTTTATGTCTCCCATGTGCCTTGTGTTCAGCTAAAACTGATTATATTTGCATCTGTGCTTACCTCATATCCCGTGGTGTGATGTAATGGTCAGAATCAAATTGTCTTCCACCAAAAATGCATTGGTTTTCATGACTGCTACACTAAATAGGGATAAGTTGGAGTGAGTGAAGTGGATGAAGATACAGTTAACAAAGATTATTTGAACCAAAGCAGTTTAGATGGACACAATATGTGTTTCTCCACCTTGATTCCCGGAGTTTGCGCTGTCTAGATGTGCAGACTGTAACAAATATAACTGGTAAAGCCAGCGCCAGCCCAAGACCTCCTGAAATCTGAGGCTGCCCCCCTTAACTGCTGATGTGTCAGCCTCTGCTCCTGCCATTTTCCAATGCTCTTGCTCAGGGGTGCCCAAACCTCAGCTCAGGGGCCATTTGCAGCCCTCAGGGACCCCCAATCTGGCCTGCAGGCAGCCCCTACTCTCCAGTGATCCTCTGGCCCTCCAGAGACTTGCTGGAGCCCACCCCTGCCCAGTGCGACTACTGTCAGTGCGCGGGCTGACACTTTGACCTCTCACACAAGCAGCAGGCTAACATATGTGAAGGCTTCAGCAGCAGGCTTCACATATGTGAAGCGGCAGCAAAGGAAAGGCTGGGCTTGCTTTGCGCAAGGTTTTTTATAGGCCTTGAACAATTGAGAGACCTTCATTCACTCATATAAGTCCCATCTCTGATATAGTCATTTATGTAAATTTATGCAAATTAATTCAAGTTTTAAACGTAAATTTATTCCTTTTTCCCAGTCCCCAACACAGTGTCAGAGAGATGATGTGGCTCTCTTGCCAAAGAGCTTGGTCATTGAGCTCTAGCTTAATGCTCTCCTCCCTTCCACACTTTCCCTTCCTCTGTCCCCTCCCTTTTCCAGTCCAGGGAGTGGAAGGAGGAGGAAGAGCAGACAGAGGTGAGCACCCCCTCCCAATCTGCTGCCTGAGGCCATCACTTCAGTTGGCCTCATGGATGGGCCGGCCCTGGTTACAGCTATTAAATAACTACTCTAGGCAAATGTCACATAACATTGTGGCATTTCGGAGTACTGGAGAGTGTTGGGTTTGAACAGGAGTCATGTGTGCAAATTCTTCTGCAGCTGTGAAGCTGTCTGTGGACACACTTTTTATTTCCCAGCCTAATACGTGTCATAAAAAGCCCTCCTGGGTCAGATCCAGGATTCATTGTCCTGAGCATTGTATTTCCAAAAATGGCCAACCACATGTCTCAGCAAGCTCACGAGTAGGGCAAAAAGCTAGTTCTCCTCTCATCCTCTGTTGTGAGGCTAAAATGGCATAAATTCATGCCTGAGTTTCCCTGAGCTTCTTATGTGTAGCTGTTATAGAGAACTGTGAGCCAGGTGTACCTGCCCCCGTGGTGTCAGCAGCTTCATACAGGATTATGGAAAACAAACACACTCCTCTAAGTCTTTTCAGTATAGAAATCATTGAAGAAAATTAGCATCATCGTGTTTAGGCTCACAGTAGACTGGAAAGTGTCCTGGGTGGACCAGACTGACTTCTGCAGCAGCTGCAGTCCCACAGCTGTGTCCCTGAGCTCCTCTGCGCTCCTTCATGGGAAGCGGAACCTCAAGCCGAAGAGCTGCTGCAGCAGGCCAGTTCCCAGATTTGACATGGTGTTAAGGAGAGTCATGTATGCATTTCTTGGCCCAGTGCATGTGGCTTGGGGCAGCAGCCACAAATACGCACCTGCAGTAGAGCCCCCAGCATCCCACGTGGGCAGCAAGTTCGGGTGAGATCAGAAAATGAAAGATCCCAGGAAATTCCTGGGCCACCTTCTTAGACTCCTAGGCCCCCTTTTTGACCCTGGGCCTGGGTACATTACCCCTGTACTCCCATCTCATGGGCCCTGCTCAGGAGTGACTTCTTATGGAGGGAGCTTCCCTCCCCCCACAGTCTTTAGAACCTGACTTCTGAAAGTGTTCTTTGTGTCAGCACAAAGATATTTGGTAGGCACTCCTCCTTCGTGCTGCTCCCAATGACTACGAATTCATATAAGCCATTTTACCTCCTGCCAGACATATGGAGGTGATCAATGCATAGAAATTATATGAGAAGGTGAGGTGGAACTGCTAGGCTAGGAAACGTCTGGTTATAAGATTTTAAAAGCATATTAGGAATGAAACTGTACATTTAAAGGCTTGTAATTTAAAAATTAATAATAATAATTAATGGTGAGTGTTTAAAACAATAAAGAGTCTTATGGCACCTTAAATAATAAAATATTTATTATTGGCATAAACTTTGGTGGACTTGAGCCTACTTTCAGATGCATTTGAGACGTGGTCTCTAATCCATGAAAGCTGATGCTACCTCACATTGTTTGGCTTCCAGGTGCCGCAAGACTGTTGCTTTCTTGGTGCATCGGACTAACATGCTGTAATAGAAATGCACAAGATCCCTCCAGGAGATAGGGTGTGGTATCCCTTTGGGGAGAAGGGCGGGATAAAAATAAAGTTATTATTATTATTATTATTATTATTATTATTATTATTATTATTATTATTATTATTATTATTATTATTATTATCAACAGTGGCGCCTTGCTCTGGCAGGCAAGCTTGGGGTTAACACCAGGGCCTCAGATTGCAGTGAGTGTGCTACACAGCTGCAGCCACCTGGAGGAAAATGGCCCTCAGGGTTAAAAGCAGCACCTGCAAGCAGGAAAAGGGTGTGGGTAGTAGTAGGAGGAAAGCATGGAGAAGGAAGGAGCAAGTAAGGAGATATGATGGATCTCCTATGAACTGGATTAATGAACTGAGGAACTAATGGCTGATGGACTCACTGACTGAAGGACAGATGAGTGAATGGACTGCTGGAGACACTGGAGTTTGGTGTGTAGCTGCAGTGCCCAAGACCAGCTGAGGACCAAGGTGTTGCTGTGTTGGCTGGAGAAGCTGTTGGCAGGAGAGGGAAGGAAGGAGGACCTCTGCAGGACAGGCAAGCTACCCTGGTAGGGAGCTGGGTCCAGCAGTCTTGCAGTTGTTGGGGAACACAGGGGAGCCGTTGTTGGGGAACACAGGGGAGCCGTTGTTGGGGAACACAGTAGGGCCCTTGTTGGGGAACACAGGGGAGCTAATTAGCTTAGAGTGGGCATAAGTTCTCTAAGTGAAGCTTGGATCAGGAATCTGGCAAAACACATGCCCACCTCTCTGTAGCTGATAAATGCCACACAAACTTTGAATCAACTTGTACATGTTATCGGATCTTAAACTAGGACTGAAATCCTACACCTACTTTCCTGTACCCATGGAACGCAGTGGGGCTTTCTTCTGAGTGGATGTGCTTAGGATCAGGCTGCAGGTTCTGTACTCAACATATGAAAACAACTGCACCCTCACATGGTGGTCCTCTCACAAATAGGAAAGAAAGATAGTAGAGACACAAGCTCCTCTGTTTGTGGACATCCAAGTTACAGGTGCCCTTGGGTGGTGCTTTCGCACAGATGCAGTAGTGCTTGGGCTGGTAAGAGTGATGTAAATGGCACAAATGCCCACAGCATGGAGTGGCCGCCAGGCAGGAAGGAGGCACACAGCTTTCTGGCCTGGTGTCTGATGGTGATGCAGAGAAAGGGTGAGATTCTGTGAGTTTTCCTGGACTTCTCAATAGCTTTCATTTTGGGGAAAAACCACTCCATTTTTTTTCTGTGATAGGAACTGAGGGCAGCATTCTGCAGGGTCCCCATTCATTCTTGGGCTTGGCTTCAGGAGGTGGTGCTGAGTGACTGCTGCACCACCCTGTGATCATTGCTCTGCTGGGGCGGGGGAGGGAGGTTCAGGTTTCGTCTTGTCTTCTTTCCTTCCCACCTACCCCTTTTCGTAGGTTGATATTTGAGACCCTGAGCTGAAGCCTGGAATTGGACGGGAGCGAATAAACTGAAGCTTAATCTGGGCAGAGGTGTTGATCTTCAGGAATCTTAGAGGGCAGTGGTGTGCTGGGGGTGTGGTAAGGAGCAGTCTGCAGCCACAATGAAGTCCCAAGGTAAGGGAACAAGCATTCTCTTACCTTGAGGAGGTCTCCATGACTGCGCTTCATCGCAGGAGGCAGTGCACACCTTGTTGGCACAGCTTTGTCAGCACTGGAAGGCTGCCCTTAGCTACTATACCACACTGTCTCCCAACCTGGCTCTTCTGCCTCTTGCTAAAGCACAGCCACTAACAGATCAAATTAGTAGGAATGGTATGAACCTTCATGCTGTCAATTTTTTAAACAATCCTTTGCTTCCAGATGCCACTGAGATCAGAGGCAGTGGAAAGATGTTTCTTATTGGGGTTTTATGTCACAGCTAGTTTGGGTTTCCATATCTAATAGAAAGCATTCTCCTCATTCCGTCCTTTAGATGTCTACCTAACGTGAAATGTGATGGTTTTATGGCCCATCGATCCTTCTATTGCGTGAGATTTGTTGCTCCTGTATGTAATCAACCATCATAAATCTGTGGCTAATAGAAATGTCTGTGCAAAGGGATCCTTGTCTGAGTGGCTGGCAAACAGGATGTTTCTCTCACCACATTATGAAGAGACTTCCAGCAAGATGTCTTGAACAGGTACATACCTGGTCTCTTGCTCCGGCGCTCAGCTTGGATGGATCTCGTGCTGGAATTTCCCGGCTTCCTTATTTAGAAGTTTTTTACGATCCCTTCAAGTATTCTGGAAGCTTTAAGGAGTCTGTGCTGGGAAAGGAGCACCTGCGCTCTTTACTGATGAAACCATCTGGCAGTGGTGACTTTGAACCCCAGTGAGCAGTGCTGCCCAAAGAGACAACTATCTTAAGCAGTTGTGCAGCCACCCAGACAGCTTCCCAAAGTTCAAGAGCTTGTTTCCATTGCTAAGACAAATTGCTTTTGAAACGGAATCCGTGTGCATCAGTCCTTTGCTGATGTTGCCAAGTGGCAATGAGGAATGACTTGTGCCTTCTGTGTGTTCTGCAAAATTATTTAAAAAAAATTCAAAGGACCCTATCCTGCTTATCTAACATTCTACTGCTGATTCAGCTGCAATGCTCACCTTAAGGAGGCCTCTATGACTGCCTCCTCATTGGCACAGCTGCATCAGTACTGGAAAGTTGGATAGGATTGGGCCCAAACAGTGTCATTAATAAGGCTGCAAGCCCATGCGCAGTTTCCTAGGGTAAGCTCCATTGAACACAACAGGACGTCCTTCAGGCTAGACGTACAGAGGGTTGCATTTTGTTAAGGGGAAGAAAGAAAGATGGAAGTAGTATTTAGATGAAGCATGAAAGGACTTAAGCTACACTTTAGACTTCAAGTGTTTTCAAATTAAAAATTCTTTGAATTTTGAAAGTCCAGGCGGAACTCAGAGCTTCCCCTTGATCAGGGTCAAAGGACGCTATTGGAGCCAAGAGAGTCTGTGTCCAGATAAAGAAGCAGGGCACAGTTGATGCTACGGGCAGGAAAGAGGCACTGGTGAATAAAAACCCAGAGTCAGAAGACACAGTGAACTGAGGCTGGTAGAAAAGGGAAACCTGGAATCCTATAGGCACAAGTCTTGCCTACTTTTGGTTGCCAAGGAATCTTCTGCTTCCTCAGTGACCATGCATCACAGTTTTTCACAAGTGTGGCTCTTCTCCATTTAAGCATCACCACGCCTTGGAACTGAACAAGGCACACCCCCATGTGCCCCTCCAGAACAATGACCCCGATTGCCCTGTGACAAAACCCACAGCCAAACTGCACATTATGTCAAGTCTATCATGTCAGCCTGCTTCAAAACAAACAAGAAAGCACCTATGGGGGGGCAGCAGTCCAGATTGAGACAGTGCTGTGTGGGCTTTATTAACCCTTTTTCTCCCTGCCACAGACCTGATCCAGACTGGCCCTTCCAGAGCTGCTCTTTGCCTGGGAGGAAACCTCCCACTGGCTCAAGGGCAAAGAGTTAAGAAAAACACTCTAAAAGCAGTCATGTGCTTGTCCTCTTAGCAGCAGCACCAGTTTGCTCAGACTTCTGGAACAAAATGACCTGCTGTGGTCCCTCCCTTATCCCCTCATTGTAGTGAAAGGTAAATTTTACAATATTAAAATGATGGTGCAAACTCACCCTCTCTGGCTTTTCTGCAACCCTGATGACTTTTTCCAGGCAAATGATATACTATGATGATTTACTCTGAAATGCAGATTTCCTCAGGAATTCCCTATGGAAGGAGGGAGAAAAGCATGGGGGTGGGGGAACTGGCCACTAAGGAGAGTGGAAAGTGGAGATAAGCAACAGGTTGGCCAGCTGCTCCGCCTTCCCTCTAGGAGTACCATCTGCTCTAGCTTTCTGTTTCTGGTGATAGAAAGAGCTCTGAACACTGCTGCTTCCATTCATGCCAGAGGAGAGGCAGCTTTGCCACATCCTGCCCCAGCACATGAGTCTTGGGGCTGGCTCCAGATCTGTGGGACAGAATCTGGGGGTGGGGCCTGAGGCAGGAACTGGGCTGCTCAGTGTCTCTGTTCAGTCAGGTCTGCACAACCCCCACCCAGCCCACTGTGTGACATGAGTGGATCACCTTTGGAGGCCAGGTAGGAATCTCTGGCTTCACTGGCCTTGCTATGGGGCTTCTCTGCCTGCCCCATAGTTACTCAGTGATTTTGTAAGTCTCTTCCAACTAAATGGTTCTATATTGATTTACCTTACAAAGTTGTTTAAAGGGTTATTTTGCTGTTAGGGAAGTATTTTGCTACTAGGAAATGTGGAGTAGGATCCATACAAAAATATTCAGGTGTATTTAGAGATGTCAATAAACCAGAGCCCCCAAATTATCAGGAAATGTATAGGAGTCATGCAAGAAAGACTGCTGTTTTCCAAATCAAGCTGTGAAATCCCCTTGGTTGCAGCATAACTTGTTTCTGATGAATGGAATGGTACAGAAAAGATTCCTGAAATTGTGTTTCCCCCCATGGTGTGGGTGTGTGTGTGTGTGTGTGTGTGTGTGTGTGTGTTTTCAAGGCATCTGCTTATTCTAAAGGAATTGGCCTTTTGCAGGAGTTCTTCTAAGGAGAAGGATCAGCTAAGGAGTTGATCCTTAGTTGCAAAAGATTTCCGTTATTTTCCTGGTGGAATATTCAAGGAGAATTGGTCCTAGACTTGAATTCTGCCTTCCAGGATTTCTGCCTTGGTAGATGCCATTCCTTGACTACAGTATGGTGCATTTCAGTAATGCCAAGTGACAGGCTACGTGTTACTTTGAAACAACTTATGTTATGGTTCACCTCAAATCTTTAGAGACCCAACTAATGTGTTACAGTGTATTAGGAAACGCACAGAAATGTTCTCTCTCATGAATAAAGGATTACATATGAATGTAATTGGCATGTGACTGTAGCCATGAAAATCTTGCCCCCAATTCTTGTGTACTTGGCTGCAAACCTGATCACTTTCAGCCTGACCACTGGTTGTCTGGCAGTGAAACAATGGGCAACTTGAACATGAAAACCAAAACAAAGGTGGGGTACTTGAACCAGCAGGCTTTGTTTCTTCGTGCTTCTGGTACAACTTATAGAAAGAGAATGGGTCACAAAGAAGTCATGAAAGCTTCATCTATTTATTATTTGTCTTTCACATTTTTATACTGCCCTTCCTCCAAGGAGCCCCAGGTAGTGTTCATGATTCTTTCCTTCCTTGTGACAACCTCACAACAATCTTGTGACGTCGCTGAGGCTGCGAGAGAGTGACTGGCCCAAGGTCACCCAGGAAGCTTTCCTGGCTGAGTGGGGATTCAAATCTAGATCTTCCAGGTCTAATGCCAGAACCACGACAGCATCCTGGCTCTCTTTCATGTGTGAAAAGAGCTTTCATGCCTCACCAATGCATGGCAGCTGCTAGCCTTTCCACAGCCTGCCCCAAACCCTGCCCTCCCTGCCTGACTGCATCAGCATACTCGGCAGAATGCTAGGATTGGGCCGTTGGTTTTATGGTCGACCACATGTCTGGGATTCCCATGCTGATTTTTGTTTGAGGGGTAAAAAAAACCCATGACTGTTAATACATGAAAAGCAGAAAATAAGCCATGTACAAGTTTTCAAGATGATCACATAAAGGATTGTGCAATGAAGTGCAGGATGCCAATATTTATTTAAAGGATTCATTCTTTTCTCCATCAGTGTGACTCTGCACTCCAAAACTGGCAGCCTGCTGTGTTTCTTACACCATCTGTTCTTCTTCTTTCTGTCTGCTGGGGTGTAATGAATGAATGAATTAATATTGAGGAAATGGGGGGAAAGGTTAAATCAGGCCCCTCCAGTGCTGCAGCAGGGATCCTTGTCCTTCTAGTAAGGTGCTTTAACCCCCCCCCCCCCCAAATAAAGTATCTGGAGATCCAATCCGCGATCTCCCACATCATGTCTAGTTTGGCTTGGAGTATAGTGGCTTGTTTCAGTGGTGCAGCTAAAACATGCAGCACCCAGGGGCACAAAAACCTTTTACACTCCCCAATGTGAACCAAATTTGGAAGTAACGGTGGTGACATGATCTTGTCACTTCCAATTACTTCTGCGTTACTATGCTCTTAGGACAGTGTGTGCCACTCTGCATGGCTGATGACTTATTTCACCTTTTTCCCCCTGGAAAAGCAAGGGAGGTGAGAGCAGGTCACCCAACAAATCAGTAACCAACAAATCAGTGGTCAACTTGATGGTAGTTGCACAACTGGAGTTCTAGTATTAGCTCTGATTATTAAGAATATTTTTGTGCGCTTTAACAAAAAACGTTCCCGAAGTGGTTTACAGAGAACATCAAATAACTGAATGGCTCCCTGTCCCCAAAGGGTTCACAATCTAAAAACAATGCCAAAGAAACACCTGCAAACAGCCACTAGAAAAGACAGTGTACTGGGTGAAGAAGGACAGTTATTCTCTCCCTGCTAAATACCTTACTGGTTCCCTTCTGTGTCATAACAACACCTCATTGACTCTCAGAACTATCAGTCTCATTGGTCCCTTTTGAGTTAAGGCAGTGGTTCCCAGACTTTTCTGACTGGCAGCTCCCTTGACCGATTGGGCCACTGGCCATGGTTGCCCATCAGGGCTATAATCCTATACACCAGTGGTTCTCACACATTTAGCACTGGACCCACTTTTGAGAATGAGAATCTGTCAGGACCCACTGGAAGTTATGACCGAAAGTGACATCATCAAGCCGGAAAATCTTTAACAATCCTAGGCTACAATCCTCCCCACATTTACCCAGGAGTAAGTTCTATTTACTATCATTGTTAAAAGAATTTACAGAGTAGCTTGTTAAAGTACAGGTCTGTAGCATTTCCCCAAATGCGGTCACATACCATGGGAGCATCAAGTCTAATATATTAAAAATAAAATATTGAAATGAATGGGGACCCACCTGAAATTGGCTTGCAACCAACCTAGTGGATCCTGACCCACAGTTTGAGAAACACTGCTATACACAATATAGGGCAGCTGGTTTTTGTGAGGATTTTGTGGCTCCCCTGGCTGGCTCCCTTGGCTCCCTGGAAGGCAGTTAATAATAAAACTTTATTTTTTTTTTATCCCGCCCTTCTCCCTAATGGGACCCACAACCCAGTTGTGTTTTCCTTTTCTTGTTATTTGGCTATAATGTTTGATAGGACACAGATATTTCAAAGCAGTTTGTTTCATTCCTTTCTGCATTAAATTACCTATCAAATGATATATAATATGATGGTATTGTTCCTAAATACCAAGATTTCTACCATTTGGACCACTAGAACCAAGCTCCCTTACCATTCCTTCAAGGACTGGTACCAGCCACAGTGTTCTACCCTGCCCCCTCCTAGCTAATCCATTGGCTCATTTAATACTTTCTAGGGCAGTGCTTCTCACACATTTAGCACTGGGACCCACTTTTGAGAATGAGAATCTGTCAGGGCCCACTGAAAGTGATGTCATGACCAGAAGTGACATCATCAAGCAGGACAATCCTAGGCTGCAATTCTACCCACACTTACCCAGGAGTACGACCTATTTACTATCATTGTTAAAAGAATATACAGAGTAGCTTGTTAAAAGTACAGGTCTGTAGCATTTCCCCAAATGCAGACACATATCATGGTAGCATCAAGGCTAAGATATTAAAAATAAAATATTGAAATGAATGGGGACCCACCTGAAATTAGTTCGCAACCCACCTAGTGGTTCCTGACCCACAGTTTGAGAAACACTGTTCTGGGGAGTTCATGGCTCCAGTAAGATTTGAATTAGGAACTTCCTGGTTCACTCTTTGTGACTGCATTTTACCGCATTCGCTTCATGTGTATGTTACCCCATCCCAGCACTCCCTGAGAATGACCCTTTCGACAGAGACGGCTGAAGACATTTTGGTGACAGCCTGAAGCAGGAAACCCTTACGGAATCTCCTTCCACACAGTGGCAAAGATCTTACAAACATTAACAAGCAACCAAATCCTACCTGCCCCATGGACAGAAAGCGTGTTTTCTTTGCACACCTAATAGGATTGGGCTGATAATGCTGTTTTCACTTGAAGATCCCATTTGTCTTCCCTGGCAAACGGATAAGGCTTCCACATCCTTGCTGCAAGTTGCCTCTGGGTTTGTTGCTTTTTCTTTATCTAACACCTCCCCCAGTATATTTTTGTTTCTGGAATCAGGACTCTCTTGTTAGATCTGCAGTCGCCAGAAATAGAGGGGGGGCACTGCAGAGGCTCCTTTAATAAACCTCTGTGTTCCGTTCAATGCGTGTGCTTCAAAAACAGCATTCAAGAAAAACAGATAAGACCCTCAAGGTGAAAACCTGGTGTTCCTATCACATATGACCTCTCCAACATGAGAAGCCATATGAATAAGATAAGATGATTAGAAGCTTTTCTGAAAGGTAAGGGGAATCCCGGGGCAACATTAGTAATTAGATTTCTTAGGTTTTGCTCACAGGCTTGCAAATCGACAATTATATTTATGCATCTGAGCACAGAGAATGGAAAGGAATGTTTCTTGAATTTGGTTGGATGAGCTCTGAGTCAGGAAAGCTCTTCTCATGTTTAAGAAGAAACTTTTGGCTTGTTCAAGGACCTGCAGAAACTTAAAATCAACTTAAAAAAAATTTCCTTTGAGGTTAGAGTAACAATAAAAATAGTGTTGCTAGCGAAAATAATTAAAAACGTGTTTTTCTTTTAAGTTCAGTATGTAATTTTTGGTGTCTTTGTGATGCGTGTAGGGCTTTGGGACAAACATTTTGGGTGCAAACCAGAGGTAACTTGGACTGGCACGTCCCTTGCACCAACCCAGGAGGGTCGCAAATGTGCCATGAAGCACATTGGCACCTCCTCAAGAGTCAGCTGGACCAGAGCAGGGATGCATGTTGGCCCGGCAGAGGCTGAATCCAGCCTCCGCACCAACTCTGGGATGGCGAAAAGGCTGGGGCCTTGTGCTCTTCCTGCCTCTCCCCTTTCCTGGCTCTGCCAGCCAGTTTTTGTTCTGCAGCTGGTGTTGGGGTCTGCCTCATCCTCACCTCGAACCCCCGTCTCGCCCTGCAAGCAGCCTGTTCCCCCCAGGTCTCCCCCAGGTAAGTCAGGGGAACCTGACACACAATTCACTTGTGTCAAGTCTCAGTTGTTTCATGCAAGCAGGTATATGCATGCTGTTCTTCCTTGCGCCTAAAATGCTCTCTGATCACATTTTTTTGTTTGGGCAGCAGACTGTGTGTGTATTGAACATCTTAGGAACATTGATGTGCCGTGGGAGTTTGAGGGAGAGTCATTTATTAGTAGGGCCGTTGTGAAATGTGAGCCCCTAGCCAACAGCACAGTGTGCCTTGTAAATTGTCGTCCCCCCCAAAAAAATGGTGTGTTGACAAATTTAGCCCCTTTGCAGTGTGCTCACAGATGAAAAAGGCAGCAAATGACTGCCTTAAGGACTTTCTACCAAGGTGGAAACTGCAAATTCCAGGTGACAACATAAGGTACATTTTTCTGAACACTCAGTGCACATTTTCCAACATTATCAGCCAGGGGAGAGTCTCAGAAACAGGCCAGCTTTTTTCTGACTGCTCATCAGAAAAGCTTGCAAGTCCCAGATGAATACTGAATTGAGCCAGAAGTACGTATTTGCCTGAAGGAGTGCAGGTGAAGAAACCCAGGGTGGAAACTTCCTCTATAGCTGGAGTAGCAACCTCATCTGCAGGGTGCTCAGGCAAGCCCTTTGGGACTTTTGTCAACACACCTGAGCGGAGAAGACATGTCAGGTTCAGCTGGAGGCAAACTGAGAAACAGTCTGCTCTGCCCCCAGATGCGGATGGATGGAGGATAAAGGAGGGGATTCAGATGGATGGAGAGATAGGGGACAGGAAGGCAAGATAAGTGGAAGTAGCTGAGGTCAAACTGGATCAGGCCTCCCAGGGAAGTGGGTGAAGGGAAGGCTTGTTTTCATCACTGCATTGGCAAGGGAATTAAGAGTCACTGGATCGCTGTCCTCCTCTTGCTTTGGGATGGTGCCAGCAAAAAGCTACCAGGTGTCCACAGCAACTTTGTCAGCCTGTTGGCATCTTCCTCTGCCAGCTCTTCGTTGTTACAGAGAGCTACCCTTGAACAGCGCCACAAAACACAGATGAGTTTTTCATTTTTTTTTTTTTCAACTGCTGTGCTTCAAACTCCTGCAGCACACGGATTCCTTTTGTGACACACCCATGTGTCACGGATTGTGAGCCCTCTGGGATAGGGAACCGGTTTCCCATTAATTTTGCTATGTAAACTTCTTTGTAAACTTTTTTGTTGAAAAGTGGTATATATTTTTATTAATAATAATAATAATTAATAATAAACCTATGTAACAGTTTCCATCTGGTCAACAGCAATGCTGTGAATATGGGTTTATTCGTAGGTTAGTATAATGAGTTTCCCCCCTGATGCTGTTTTGTTTAACCTTGTTTATATCATTGAAAAGACTGCTGCAGAAATATTAGTGTAGGTGTATCCAAAGTGGGTCACCTCCTCAAAGGTTAAATGAAGGGCCGGGTTCCCTGTGTCAAAATAATATTTACTAGTCCCCTAAACAGCTGGTAGCACTTAATCGGGAATTGGATAATAGAAGTGCCCATGTAATCAGGTGATCCGGGGGGAAATGATTTCATGCCGTGCATTTAATGAGCTTTCTCTTTTCTGTCCTGATCGTGTTCTCCCCGAGTTCGATTCCAAACAATAAAGGCAAGCAGAAGTTGAAGTGTGCCTGCGATTATTACACCCAGGGAATATAATCCCAATGTCAATATTTGCACAAAGCAGAAAGAATCAATTTCATATTGTGTGGGGTTTTTTTTCCCCCACATGAGAGACATTGATGGGATCCAGACAACGTTTCCCATTCACCGAACCTACAGAACTTTTACAACAGAGCATTGTTTCCTGCCCCCCAGTTTCCAGAGCAGTGCCTAGTTCTAGTGGTGGGCTTTATCTGCCTTTTGAGGAGAATATATTGTAGGATTCTGGTGGCTTTTGTTTATTAAGAACATAACCCCTACTAACTGGGTAAGAGGCACTTTTTAAGTGGGTGCTCTTATTTCATTTAGTGGGGGGAGAGTAACTGGCCCTCCTCACCCCAGCACTGTCTTTTCTAGTGGCTGTTTGCTGGTGTTCTTTTGCATCCTTTTAGATTGTGAGCCCTTTTGGGATAGGGAGCCATTAGTTGTTTGTCTGATTTTCTCTGTAAACTGCTTTGTAAACTTTCTGTTGGAAAGCGGTATATAAATACTGTTAATAATAACAGCCCTGCTGAATCAGGCCATAGGCCTATCTAGTCCAGCTTCCTGTATCTCACAGTGGCCCACCAAATACCTCAAGGAGCACACAAGATAAGAGACCTGCATCCTGGTGCCACCCCTTGCATCTGGCATTCTGTGGTAATCATCATCATGTTGGCAACCTTCAGTCTCGAAAGACTCTGGAATCGCGCTCTGAATGGTGGTTCTGGAACAGCGTCTAGTGTGGCTGAAAAGGCCGATTCGGGAGTGACAATCCCTTCCACACTGGGAGCAAGTGCAGTCTGTCCCTGGTCTGTCTCCCTGGTTATGGGCCTTCCTTCTTTGCCTCTTAGCCTCAGACTGTTGGCCAAGTGTCTCTTCAAACTGGGAAAGGCCATGCTGCACAGCCTGCCTCCAAGCGGGCCGCTCAGAAGTAACTCACTTCTAAAATCAGGAACTTGCACATGCACATCATAGCTTGTAACCAATGATGGACATTTCCTTCAGAAATTTGTTGAATTCTCTTTTAAAGGCATTTATGCCAGGTGCCATCACCACATCCTGTGGCAAGGAGTTCCACAGATTAACTACATGCTGAGTAAAGAAATATTATCTTTTGTCTGTCCTAACTCTCCCAACACTCAGTTTTAGTGGATGTCCCCTGGTTCGGGTGAGAGGGAAAAGAGCATCTCTCTATCCATTCCCTGACAGAGGTACAATTTTACTGAATGGAAGGCCAATGGGCAAATGTTAGTCCCAGTGTGGTTTCGACCAGTCTTAGCAGCCACAGTGCAACTCTGAGGGAAAGGAACATTTGTTCCCTTACCTTGGTACCCTTACCACAACTGCCCATACTATGTTCTACACACACACACACACATGCACACACGCACACACCATCACTATGTCAGAGTTCAGTGTCGCCCTGGGGGAAGCCTAAAAATAAAGTCTCAAAAGGAACTAAAAGGTTTCACCTCCAGGCATTTGAATTGCGACCCATTTCCTTTTCTTTCTGCTCAGTGTCTGCTGCTGTTGTTGGCCACCCTGCCCAGAGGGGGAGTGCAGGCAGGGGGTGCTGCTTGCATTGCCCATGATTGCCACTTGCTTGTCTCTCCTCCTCTGAATAGAGTTAGCTGCTATAATCACTGCTACCTTTTGTCCAGGAGGGCATTGAAGGAGTAGCCAGTGGCATAGCTGAGGCACGTGACAATTGGGGGCACAAAAATTTTTAAAACCCCCATGCACAAAGTCAAATTAAATACCCCTCCCTGTCTTGTCTGAGGTGATCTGAGGCTCCAGCTGCACCTTGTGATCTGCCATCAGGGATGCAGGTTGGCACCCCCTGAAGGTGTGGTACCTGGGGTATTGTACCCCCCTGCCCTCCTTAGCTATGCTACTGGGAGAGGCATAGCTAATATTTGAGGACAAGCCTTCCGTATGGCCTGTTGGCCAAGAACTCTGGGAAACTTGGAGCCAACCCTGGATGCGACCAAAATTCTGTGACTTGGAGTAGTGTCGTTCACTATCAGAAGCATTAGTTAGAACTCTCTTGCCTACTCGGAGACATTCCTTGTTCCCTTCCTGGTTGTTACATAAGCTTACTTTGCCAAGCAATCCACTTTGATTATGAGAACTTTTTCAAATTAATGCCATAATTTATATCCCTGCAGGTTTTTTTTGGCTAAAACTTTTGATAGAATAGAGCAGTGTTTCTCAGACTGTGGGTCAGGACCCACTAGGTGGGTCGCAAGCCCATTTCAGGTGGGTCCCCATTCTTTTTAATATAATAGACTTGAAGCTACCCTGGTAAGTGACTGCATTTGGGGAAATGTCACAGACCTGTACTTTTAACAGGCTACTATGAAGATGCTTTTAACAGTGATAGTAAATGGGACATACTGTTGGGTAGGTGTGGGCAGGATTGCAGTTTAGCATTGTTAAAATTTTTCCTGCTTGATGATGTCACTTCCTGTCATGACATCACTTCCAGTGGGTCCTGACAGATTTTCATCCTAAAAAGTGGGTCCTGGTGCTAAAGGAGTGAGAACCATTGGAATGTATTTCAACGTGGTTTATTCCATTGCATCCTGCATGAAATTGCGCATCAATAGATATGTAACATAATGGTGTTATTTGAAAATACCAAGATTTAAATTTTTGGGGCCTGTAATGGTGTCATCCCAATGTGTGCATCACCTGGTGCACCCCCACACCCCTCTAGTGATGGCACTGGTGCAAAGCACTAAGTTCTGCAGGGAGCCTCACCACAGCAGGCAAGCAGACCCTCCCCTTCGGAGCCATTCCAGATGGGGGGAGCTAAAGGGAGGTGAATGCAGGACAGAGGACATGGGCAGTCAAGGAGAACGCCTCTGTTTTGCTTCTCCTCACCCAGGAGGGCTCCAAAGGAGCTTGCGCACCTAGCTGAGAGTCCCTTCAAAACCTAGTGCTTTGCACCCCTTCTAGCTATGCCATTGCTTGTACTTGAGTCTGCGCAAGTCAGTATTGACCAAGATATGGTCCAGGATGATAAGGGATGTTGCTGGCTGCAGTGGTCTGTTTTCTGCAGTGACATCTTTGAGAACTGAAAGCTCTTGGATAATTCACAAAAGTTGAAATAATAAGAAAGTGCATTAAATTACCTTTGCACGTATTAAAATTGTGTTGAGAGGGGCAGCTCTCGTCAGGGAAGCCCCCACAATGGAAGAGATTGTATTCCCCCTAAAAGCACATTAGTTACTGGATCTTTTAATGTCTTGGCATGTCATGCTACTCTTGGGTCTCATTACAACCACAGTTATGCCCAAAACTTCATTCATCTGATGTTTGAATAGAAAATATGAAGGGAGTAACTGGAAGTGTCCTTTGGTCTCTGTTTCCACAGAATTATGCAGAGCAATTTCACCCTGCTATTCTGCGCACCGTGCTGGTAATATGAGGCCCCTCATGAATTGCCCTTTCATAAGTGTGTTGAATGTGCTTTTCCTTTAACTTGCAAGCCAGTACCTTTGTTCTTTCATGCCCCTTTCCTGAAAGTTGTTGCTTGCAAATACGTGCCATTAAAATGAATGGATTTTTTTAAAGTAAATATGTTCATAAATCAAAAAATTTAAGGGTAAGAACAAGAAATATGTGCACACTCTCTCACCTCTGAAATGAATGTTGGGTAATTCAAAGACAGAAACCGTGAAAGTTGATCTAGACTCAGAAGAGAAAAAAAGACTTCATATCATAGTAACATTTATTACATCTACGAGATTGTCAGCAATGGGTTTGGAATGGTCCTCCCTTCCTTCGTTCCTTAATTGTGTAACAGACATTCTTTCTGTGAGAAATGTGAAGAATGGATATAATTAACTGACTCCATCAGTTTGCTGCCATCGCAGCTCCGCTCACTCCCAGCTGAATCAGCCGGGTTCAGGCTTGTAGTGAGGGTGTTCAGTGATGTCTAAGAGAGATTCAAGAGAAAATGAGTGATAAAAGACTAACAGCTCAGTTCTACCCCCTCCACTCCACAGATGCAGCTGCACCAACCTTTTTTACTCACTTCTCAATAGGTCTTCTGGACCCCTGTGGGTCTCCTTGGACCCACACCAACTATGTAGCTGGCACAAGTCTGAGGAGAGGAAGGGAGCAGGTTGGGATGGAAAACCAGGGATAGGATCCCTGCACAAGTCACTGTTGCCAGGATCCACCCCCTCCAGCCCCCGAACCACCCCACGACCTCTCCCCTCTCCACGGCAAACCTCCCCCTTTCTGCCCATGATCCCACCCCTCTACCACCTTACCTGGTCTGCTGTGACCTGGGTGGGCCTTTGGTGCATGAGGAAAACCACTGGCCATTTCCACTGGTGGCTGCCTTGTGCCCAGTAGTGCCATGCCACTTACGGAAGCAGAATGTGGGTTCTGCAGTCATTACTGTATGACAGGATTGGGTCATAAATGAGACACGTGATGTGTTGCTCAGGAATTTATTTAGTTTTTCCCCTTTCCCCAGAAATCAGGAGTTCAACAACCCTTTCTTTTCCATAGAAGGTGAGCAGAGAAGAAATGACCATTCAATAAGTTGTTAAATGCTTAAAGTGTGTATTAAATATTTGCCTAACAATTATCAAGTGTATACAGTTATATGGAACTTAGGCAATTACATTTGAACTGGAATTCCCTAATCCAGTGGTTCTCACACATTTAGCACCCGAACCCACTTTTTAGAATGAAGTGATGTCATGACGGAAATGATGTCATGACAGGAAATGACATCATCAAGCAGGAACATTTTTAACGATACTAGGCTTCAATCCTACTCAGTCATACCCAGGAGTAAGTCCCATTTACTATCATTGTTAAAAGATTATATATAGTAGCTTGTTAAAAGTACAGGTCTGTAACATTTCCCCAAATGCAGTCACATACCATGGTAGCATCAAGTCTAATATATTAAAAATGAAATATTGAAATGATTGAGGGCCCACTTGAAATTGGCTCACAGCCCACCTAGTGGGTCCTGACCCACAGTTTCAGAAACACTGCCCTAAGCAGACTCCCAAATAACCATGTGACCTGTCTGCAGGAAGAGATAAGATGGACCAAGAGTAATTCTTTGTTTCCTGATATTGATAATGCCCTTGCTTGGCTTCTAAGATCTTGGGGACTTTCCATAATTCACTACCTTCTTTCCTTTTTTTTTTTTTCCTGAAAGAGTTTCTTGTCCAATTCTAGTGTTAGTCAAGCAATAGACTTTCTCACTTCTTCTTTCTTTTGATCTCTACCCAAATTTCTGATAACCCACTTCTGCTGCTGCCAATCTAATCAAGGCTTTCAGATCTTGGGTTTATAGTTCAGTGATTGGAAACCTCTCTTTGCTATTTTTCTCCAGTAGGTTTGAGGAGAGCCTGAAACCTTGTATTGACTAGTAATGCCCAGTCCATCCTGGCTAGTCTATTTCCTTATTTTGTATGGTTTAAAAATAGTTCTTAAGCCTTGATGTGATTTGGGCTTGTGTCCTGCAGAAACAGCCCAATTATATTCTGGGCTTATGATGATGGATCTTGCGACCCACCAGTGTAAGTCGTGGACAGACAGTGTGAAAGCCATATCCTTGTCATGTGCCCTGGGTCCATCAGCACAAATGACCTGAGGTCCTATGTGTACAACAGCAGCCCACAGATGCCCAGCTGGAGTAGGCAAGTTGATGGAGGAGGCATTTCAAGGTGGGGAGCAAGCCAGGCAGGGGGTGAGAGGGGGCTGGGCAGGAGAATTTCAGCAGCAGCCATGCACACCAAGATCCTCTCCCCCTTTCCCCTCCCTGATCACACCCTGAGTCTGTTATAAAGGCTGGTAGGGAATGAGGGCCCTAGGGAATGCCAAGGCTGTTGAATGTCAACATTTTGAAGGTAAGAACATAAGAGCTCTGCTGGATCAGGTCAAAGCCTCATCTAGTCCAGCTTCTTATATCTCACAGTGGCCCATCAGATTCCACAGGGAGCACACAAGACAACTAGATCCTGGCATTCTGATGTAACCTACTTCCCATGGCTTGTAACCTCTGGTGGTGGACTTTCCATCCATAAATCCGTCCAGTCCCCTTTGAAGGTGTTAATTTATTCTCCTACATTCTGAAGCAGACACTGTTAAAAAAAAAATTGGTCAGTGCTTCATTGTAGTCATCACTATCTTGATTTATAAAAAAATTAAGTCTTGTGTCATGGTAGAAAAATCGTTAAAGCAATTGAACCTCCCACCTTCCTTCGTCTGAACAATGTGTACATTTCCATCATCAGAACAATGTCACCTCCTCTACACAATTGTTTCTCTGCTACTTACAACATTGCTTGAATTAATGTGCAAGTTTGTCCAGTTGCTTCAGATAAAAGGACGAAGCGGCATGAATCAATAGGAGAAGCAGTGTCAGAGTGTGAGCTGTGAAAAGAACAAAAAGTGTTTTTCAAAAAATCAAAATGCGCTTACAACTTAATGCAAACTGTTGGAATCGTGTTGCACCAATCTATAAAAGGAGGATATCTAATCTTTAAATGCTACATGCTCTCTTGTTCCTGTGTCATGATTGTCACGTTTACTGCCTTTTAAAAACATATTGAATTTTCTAATCCATAAACCCATTCTACCTTCAAATGTTCTATTCAAGGAGATCTCTATAATAATCCAAAGTCACTTAAAGATTGCCTAAAAGCAGGCCGCCCTTAACACTATCCTTCCTGTTTCTTTTATGTACACTGGGTTTTAGAGCCCAATTCTATCCAACTTTCCAGTGCTGATGTAGACGTACCAACTGGGTATGTGCTACATCCTGCAGTGGAGGGCAGTCACAGAAGCTTCCTCAGTGTAAAAGAACATTTGCTCCCCTCACATCAGGGAGCTGGAGAGTTGGATAGGGTTGGGCCCTTAGTGTCATTGCAAGTCCCAAAACCAGTTTAGTCCAGAAATTCATAAATCTATTGAATCTGTGGAAGCACAGTGGCTGCGGCTATGGCTCGGGTTAAGACAGCAGAGGGTAGATTCAAGCCTGAAATATGTAATAATATAATGAGATTTTGTGCAATATTGACTTTTACTTTAAAGTTTAAACTTTAGTAGTCTTAACCAAGCCCTGAAAATAGATGGGTTAAAAAAACTCAGAGAAGATGAAATCAAAATATTATCTTTTACTTACTCTTTCCTTACTATTATCAGCAAACTATCTGCAGCATAACAATAGTATTGAACTATGGGGAGAGGAATGGGGTAGGATCCTATTCTGCCTGCCCAGACATTCCCTGTTTCTCCCCACCCCGTTCCTCCCACTATTCACCCTGTGTGCCAGTTTACCTGCACTTCTGCAGGTAGCCAGCTACGGCAATGGGCCTCTGACACCACAGTAGGTGTTAATGGCATGCAGCACACCACCACTTGCCATTTACAGTAGCGCAACTGCTGTTCCACTGTCATAAAGCCCAGTTTGGATAGGCTTCGGTCTGCCCCGTTTTAATTCACAAAAGTGAAAAAAATCACAAGTTGTCACTGAGATTGTTTCTAGATTTTTGTCAGTGCAGCTTCCTAATGTGTCCATGTTTTGGACACATACTCATAATGCATGGAGGGGCATATGCCTGCCTGCCCCTATTTGGTAGCTGAAAGGTCCACCATCACTTAGGCTGAATCTAAACCATGGTCCAGACTAGAAATCACTTCAATGATTTGAAGAGATCACAGCAGTGTGTATGTTACACACAAGTGTTCTCTCTTCACTTTAGTGTAGGGAGACATATGTAAATGAGTCGCAAGGTGTTCTCTTGAACTCCACTGCATTTTTTTTTTGAGCTCTGATTTTTACTGCACAGCTTGCCATGATCTTGCTAAACACTTCACTCCTCCCCAAAACCCAGTGAGCACCAAGCTTTGTATGGGTTCTGCTAGCATTTCATTCCAATGTGCTCCCTGAATGCTCCGTCCCACACATATTTAGTGTGGCTACTAGCACCCCAGCAAGAGGTCCATTCAATCCACAAATTGCCAGTTTATTCACACTGTGTGCTTATGTGACCAGCAGCATATACATGAGACAGCCACTGTATAGAGACCTGCATAGAGAAGTGCCACTGGTGCAGCATTAGCCCATTGGAACAGGATCTCAGAGCTTTGAACGTGGTGACCACAATTTTTCAAATAAATTATTTTGGCTGAGACACTCTCCAGAACATGCTCTTGAGCCCTCCTTTTAAAACAGGCAAGTTGGCAGGAGACTCGGTGGAGGGGGACTGTGTGCTGCGTGCCTCCTTGTAGTTTGTGAGTCCCAAAGGGTTTGTCAGGACCTCGCTGAGATCAACATTCAGAGGCAAAGGGCCACCAACATTTCTGTTGCAGTTCTTGCAGTAGGTCTTGATTCCTTACACACTCAGTGATTGACATGACCTTTTTATTTAATAGAGTGTCTGTGTCCTGATGCTCTCTGTGACCTGTGGGCAGACTGGCATTGGGGGTATAGAGAGGTTTTCTTATGTTCTGATTGTTAGGGATGTATGTGGTGATATCTTGCAACTTCTCCCATTGCACTGCAATGTCTCCCCTTGCGTTGCATCACAAGGGGTGTGTGTCCAAACTGTGCTTCATCTGAAGGTTAACTACTGCTTTAGTGTTCAATTATGAGGCCAGAGCTACTTCAGGGGAGCTCCCCCCCTCCCCCCAAAAAATAAAAATGTCAGCAATTAGTTTTTGATGGAGCCAGAATGTGTGCACTCCATTGCATGAGAGTGGAGCCAGTCAGGAAGTACTAACCAAACCAGCAGCTTGTGTTACCGTAACCCATGGCACTCAACATGACTGAGGAAATGTGGGCTTCGAGGCCACCTGAGAAAGTGAAATCAGTGACTGTAACAAAGAATAAGCAGTAGAGACCTTGGCTGACACCCTCTACTTGCAGATCTACATGCAGATCTGATGAGCAGCCAAACCGGAGTTTTGCTGCTAAGGAAAGCTCAATTTTTGGTACAGCAGGACTTCCAGTTCTGGCATTGCAGCAGAAAGTTGGATGTATTTAAAAAACACAGGAAAAAACCCTGAAGCAACCACAATGACTGTAAAATAAGCTGGGTGGTAAAACACCAATTCCCTGTGTGTTTTTGTAGAAATGATCATGACCCAGTCTGATGTTAAGTAAAGTCTTGGAACTTTACTGCATTAAGATTTGGTCCATTGATTTATTTTGACATTCTTTTTTATGATTTTCTATTTGTATAAGGGGGAGAGAATTTTTGCAAAGGTTGCTGCTATTCCATCAGTGGGAGACTTGAATCTGAACTCTGTCTGGAAGGCCAAGCAGTAATTACCCCAGCAGGAAGAAACTTTTGGCTGACTTTCAGCAGGGACCTCGAAATACATTTCAGAGAACCCTTCATTTCTCTGCTGTCCAGTGGAAATTCAGATTCAACTTCATGTCCATTTGAATGCAAAACTTGGTGATTCAATTTGCTTGATAAATCCAGCATCAAAATGCAGCAGGCAGGTCCTGTTGAAAGACCAGGCAATAAAGTGCCATGCTGAGCAGATGGACTAGCAATTCATTACTCCATCAACTGTAGTGGCTGGCTGGCTGGTGGGAAATGGAAACCACTGCCAAGAATTTGTTAGAAACATCTTGCTATATGCTCTTTACTGGTGTTAGTGAAAAGAGGTCTGCTGTATCCAGATAGAGTCTCTGCAGTGCTGGGGCATAGGGGAGGGTGTTCACCACCCATGCAAGTCATTGTGGGCCCTCACATCACCTGTGGAATATTATGTGTGAATTAGCTATAAGGCATGTCTATATGGGCAATGCTCAGCACATCTGATCCCCTGGAGCAGGGGTCTCCAAACTTTTTGGCCAGAGGGCCGCATCAAATATCTGGCGTGGTGTGGAGGGCCGGAAAAAAATTTAAATATAAAATTTAAATAAATAAATTAGAGATGGAGCTTAGATGAGTGAACAAATGAATGAATGAGCTCATTCATTCAACCTCTCTGTTCCTCAGAACACCCTCCAGACACAATCAGAGCACAGTTCTGGTCATGGTCAGTTGAGTGGGCCAGAGGCTTTCAGGGGACAAGAGGTTGGCTGCGGGCCAGAAAGAGGCTTACTGCAGGATGCATTTGGCCCCTGGGCCGGGTTTTGGAGCCCCTTGCCCTAGAGCCGGAGTATCTAGTTTGTTTCATACTGCAAGCCGAATAGCATTCATGAACCTACTTAGGGCCAGAAGTGACATCATTAAGCAGGAAGTGACGTTATTAAGCAGATGACAAGAAATAAGCACTTTGTTCTCACTTAGGAACTCATTAGCTACAAATGGCAGAAGAGAAAACATGCAAACCTTGATCATATTTTCAAGATATGAAAGAGCCCAATTATCACATGGGCCAGATAAAGGGCTTACAGAGGCCAAATTGAGCCAACGGGTTTGACACCCCTGCCTGGAGTCCTGGCGGATCCACACACAGTCCGTATGGCTCACCCAGTAGCCCATTTGGCAGACTGAGACAAGAGGTGTAACTGTGGGGTCTTTGTGCAGTAGAATGTGTAACATACAGTGGAAAGGCTTGCTGCGGGTTGCCCCTTCTGTCTTTGAACTGAAGAGGCTGGAGAACTAACTTGCTTGTAGATACATAGCAAAGAGGAACTCCTGTTTTGGCACCTTGCAGCCAGGCGTCAAGCATCAGGCTTTGCTAGTCTGTGGGAGATGTCTCCAAATTCCATTTGATGCTTCAACTAAAATATTGAAGCTTTGGAGAAGCAGACTTTCTGTTCACTGGATGTGATTTGAAATGCCACAATCCTCCTAATTTGACTAGCAAGTCTCCAGCCAGGAAAAGGGACAAAAAGGCCTGTGAAAAGGGACCGAAGGTGGCTGTGGTCTGCTCTGATAACAAGAAACAAACAGAAGAGGTGGGGTTGACCTTCAGGAACGAGGCTAGGTGTGGGGGACAGCTAATCCACTTGGAGGTCTCACTTCAACCAAAGTGAGAAGGGGAAAACTTGAAAGAGCAGGGCAGTTGTGCAGGGCATTTTCCTGAGTTGCAATGACCTGCAGGCTGCAGCGAGAGCAAAAGAAGAGGTGCAGGAGGGTGTGGGGACAGAGGCAACTGAATGGCCGTGCTTTTCTGAGCTCTTGAAAGCTCTTGGGAAAGCATGCTATTTCCTGCCAAAAAACCGTGGATCTGATGAGATCCAAGGATCTGTGATCAGGAGAGATTCAATCCTACAGATGTACGGTTTTGGAGAGGAAGGGTCCAGCCAGGGGCTGTTTTTTCTCTAAGGGAACCCAGCCATCAATGTCGGTGTTGGTGAGGATTCATGTTGAAACTAAGTCGAAGTCCCCAAGCAGGGAAGGACTTTGGAAGAACTAAACTATCTCCTGCAACGGAATGCGGTTGATATAGCAACAAACATAAGTAATAGAACCAAGATAACAGAATAAGAAGAATAGAACATCAGGGACATCTAGTGGATTTAAAAAGACATTGCAAGGATAAGAACAGGACTTGACAAGTGAAGTAAGGAGGACGATACCCTGAGGATATCTAGTGGTGTTAAAAAACATTGCAAGGCAAAGGTTTATTTGATTTAAAATTTCCCTGTGTTGGTTTTTATGGGCAAACAGTTGATTTTTTTTGATGATGTGATGTGATGTATGGGTAACTGATAGTGATATATGTGATAACAGATATTTGAGTTTTACGGGAAAGAAGATATAAGGAGGAAGGATGACAGGAAAAGGAGCAAAAGTTAAGGGCTCTCCAGCCCTAGAGTCAAGCTTGGGAAAACTAACACAAGAGGAACCAAAAGGGAAAGATTGGAAGCAGACATTACAAGAAAATATAGAAAAATTATTGGCGATGGGACAGCAGCACACAAATCAATTTTTGCAGGTTCAAGCTAGTCTGGATGTTTTAACTACACAACTAAATGATCTTAGTGTGCAACTGAAAGCCGTTAAAGACCAAGCAGATGAGAATACACAAAAGCTTAGAAAATTAGAAAAAAAGGCAACAAAAGATCAATCTAGAATATTGGAGCTAGAACAAAACCAATATGATGGAGAGGCAACTTTAATGGAAATTCAGATGGAGAGTGCAGCTCAAGTGGTGAGAATACAAAATGTACCAGAACAGAAAGGGGAAGATACATGGCGTCTGATTGGTGATTTAATATCAGAGTGGATTGACACGCCAACAGAGGAGATACTCATGGATCTGGATTCAGCAAGAAGAGTGAGCACTTTCTATCTAAGAAAACATGAACTACCGAGAGAAATACATGTGAAATTCATCAGAACGTTTTACAGAGATAAAATATTGAAGATCTCACAGGAAAAAGAATGAATGGTGGAGGGTAGCAAAGTGAAAATTCTGAGACATGTCCCGTGGAAAGTGAGAAAGAAGAGAAAAGATATATGCCCGCATCTGCCAACAATGTGTTTTTGTGGGTTTTTTTTGTTTTTGTGTGTGTGTGGTGTTTTTTTTTTGTGTGTGTGGTGTTTTTTTTTTTGTGTGTGTGTGTTGTTGTGGTGTGTGTGGTGTGGTGTGTGTGGCGTTTCCCCTGGGGGCTGGGGATAAGAATAGACCCTCAGTTTGGCTGTACTTGTCTTAAGAGGCGACTAAACAGCCACTGGGTAGATGGGACTCATCAACCTGGGAAAGCAGCTCATCTGAGAGAAGGACAACTCTGATCCCAAACCTCCACTGCCTTGTGGCTACATCCAGTTATGGCAAAGGCTTCAGGAGTCAACCTGGAGGCAAAATCCGGAGCCGGAGTCCCTGAGGCAGTTCATGGCTGAACACAGTCAAGTTCTGGCAAATCCTGCGACGCCGCTGGAACCAACCGTATTGGCTTCTGCCTTTCCATTGGACCATTTCAGCGACGTGGAGAGGGGGGATTTGCTGCATGGGTAACAGCCTATCCTCCATACCTACTTTACCCAGGCTTCGCGCACTGGAGAGGACACTCTGTTCCAGAGCCATCATTCAGAGCGTGACACCATGGTCTTCCGAGACTGAAGGATGCCAACATGATGAGGTGTATCGAGTTTGTGTTTGTTATGTGTTTGTTTATATTTGTTGTTTGTTTTTATTTTGGAAAATAATAAAAAAAATTTTAAAAAAGAAGAGATGCAGGAGCAGGCTAAGGTTGGTGTGATAAGGAAAAGGCTAGTATAGACTAGGAGGTTGAAAGGGAGGGTAAAAAGAGTCCAATCTCTCCAGAGTGCATGGAGGCTGCTTAAAACAACAGTAATAGAGGCCCAGCAGAGGTGTATACCACAAAGAAAGAAGGGTTCCACTAAATCCAGGAGGGTGCCCGCGTGGCTAACCAGCCAAGTTAGGGAGGCTGTGAAGGGCAAGGAAGCTTCCTTCCGTAAATGGAAGTCTTGCCCTAATGAGGAGAATAAAAAGGAACATAAACTGTGGCAAAAGAAATGTAAGAAGGTGATACGGGAGGCCAAGAGAGACTATGAGGAACGCATGGCCAGCAACATTAAGGGGAATAATAAAAGCTTCTTCAAATATGTTAGAAGCAGAAAACCCGCCAGAGAAGCGGTTGGCCCTCTGGATGGTGAGGGAGGGAAAGGGGAGATAAAAGGAGACTTAGAGATGGCAGAGAAATTAAATGAGTTCTTTGCATCTGTCTTCACGGCAGAAGACCTCGGGCAGATACTGCTGCCCGAACGGCCCCTCCTGACCGAGGAGTTAAGTCAGATAGAGGTTAAAAGAGAAGATGTTTCAGACCTCATTGATAAATTAAAGATCAATAAGTCACCGGTCCCTGATGGCATCCACCCAAGGGTTATTAAGGAATTGAAGAATGAAGTTGCAGATCTCTTGACTAAGGTATGCAACTTGTCCCTCAAAACGGCCACGGTGCCAGAAGATTGGAGGATAGCAAATGTCACACCTATTTTTAAAAAGGGAAAGAAGGGGGACCCGGGAAACTATAGGCCGGTCAGCCTAACATCCATACCGGGTAAGATGGTGGAATGCCTCATCAAAGATAGGATCTCAAAACACATAGACGAACAGGCCTTTTTGAGGGAGAGTCAGCATGGCTTCTGTAAGGGTAAGTCTTGCCTCACGAACCTTATAGAATTCTTTGAAAAGGTCAACAGGCATATGGATGCGGGAGAACCCGTGGACATTATATATCTGGACTTTCAGAAGGCGTTTGACACGGTCCCTCACCAAAGGCTACTGAAAAAACTCCACAGTCAGGGAATTAGAGGACAGGTCCTCTCGTGGATTGAGAACTGGTTGGAGGCCAGGAAGCAGAGAGTGGGTGTCAATGGGCAATTTTCACAATGGAGAGAGGTGAAAAGCGGTGTGCCCCAAGGATCTGTCTTGGGACCGGTGCTTTTCAACCTCTTCATAAATGACCTGGAGACAGGGTTGAGCAGTGAAGTGGCTAAGTTTGCAGACGACACCAAACTTTTCCGAGTGGTAAAGACCAGAAGTGATTGTGAGGAGCTCCAGAAGGATCTCTCCAGACTGGCAGAATGGGCAGCAAAATGGCAGATGCGCTTCCATGTCAGTAAGTGTAAAGTCATGCACATTGGGGCAAAAAATCAAAACTTTAGATATAGGCTGATGGGTTCTGAGCTGTCTGTGACAGATCAGGAGAGAGATCTTGGGGTGGTGGTGGACAGGTCGATGAAAGTGTCGACCCAATGTGCGGCGGCAGTGAAGAAGACCAATTCTATGCTTGGGATCATTAGGAAGGGTGTTGAGAACAAAACGGCTAGTATTATAATGCCGTTGTACAAATCTATGGTTGGGTAAGCCACACCTGGAGTAGTGTGTCCAGTTCTGGTCGCCGCATCTCAAAAAAGACATAGTGGAAATGGAAAAGGTGCAAAAGAGAGCGACTAAGATGATTACGGGGCTGGGGCACCTTCCTTATGAGGAAAGGCTACAGCGTTTGGGCTTCTTCAGCCTAGAAAAGAGACGCTTGAGGGGGGACATGATTGAGACATACAAAATTATGCAGGGAATGGACAGAGTGGATAGGGAGATGCTCTTTACACTCTCACATAATACCAGAACCAGGGGACATCCACTAAAATTGAGTGTTGGGCGGGTTAGGACAGACAAAAGAAAATATTTCTTTACTCAGCGTGTGGTCGGTCTGTGGAATGCCTTGCCACAGGATGTGGTGCTGGCGTCTAGCCTAGACGCCTTTAAAAGGGGATTGGACAAGTTTCTGGAGGAAAAATCCATTATGGGGTACAAGCCATGATGTGTATGCGCAACCTCCTGATTTTAGAAATGGGTTAAGTCAGAATGCCAGATGTAGGGGAGGGCACCAGGATGAGGTCTCTTGTTATCTGGTGTGCTCCCTGGGGCATTTGGTGGGCCGCTGTGAGATACAGGAAGCTGGACTAGATGGGCCTATGGCCTGATCCAGTGGGGCTGTTCTTATGTTCTTATGTTCTTATGACTGTGCTGTGTGCAGAGAATATGGATACAGGACAGCCATCAATCACTCTGCAGTCTGAAGCGGTTCCATTCATTGCTTGAGTCTGCCGATCATATGTGTTGGCTCTTACAGGGCTGTGAAACTCCAGGTTTTATTCCGTCCCACTCCCACTGTCCAAGAAGTTGCCAGCATTTGTTGTGTTGGTAGCTGAATGAATGTTGATTATCCAAACTGAAAAAGGGCGGGCAAGCTGGTTTCCTCCAAAGCCTCTGAAAAGTTCTAATGCGCACAGCGCAGGAAGTTTGTGGTTAAACAGTCTGTGGAAGGAGAGCTCCCAAAACCCACAGGCTATTACCTTAACCGTCCTTCATCCCTGATTCCTGTTTTACACCCTGTCACATCGTTGATTTTCCTTGATGTCTGCCTGGTGCGCCAGCCTTGTCTTCTTAATAGAGAATTAAGTCAGGTCTCCTGGCTTGAGGCTTGGCGTCTGAGTCCATTCATGGGAGGTCTGTGATGGAAGAGAAAAGCCAAGCTCTTTTGTGAATTGCAAGTCAAGTGTATTAACAGAGAAAAGTGGGCTGCTTTGCAAAGCCCTCCTCCGGATTCAGTCGGGGCATTCAGTCTCCCCGCTGCTGACACTCGTCCAAATTCTCTCCTGCTGTAACTGAGAATATGCAGGGGCTATCAGAAGGCTTGGAAGATGTAAATTTCAGCTGGCCTTCAATGTAATTGGAAAGGACACTTTCTCAACGTGCTGGAGATGTGATCAGAGAGCATAGTGGGGATGGCTGAATCAGGGTCTAGCTGAGGAAGGAAGCAGTGCTGATAGGTTCTGAAGAGGGGAAGTATGAAGTCAAGACCTGCACTCTTGGGAAGGAAACAGGACATGGACCACTGAAACCAGCTGGTTTGTGGAGAACAGTGATTTGTCTCCAGGCGAGATGAGTGGTGACCTTTTTCATCATACGGATTTCATAACTTGCCCCAAAGAATTGTTCAACACATGTGCATCTCCCATGTTCCTCAATGTAAAAGAAGGATCTTTTTTTAAGCAAATCATCACTTGAAAGACTTATACGAGGATATACATATATTACTGAGGAATAAATTCCTTTTCTCCACCCCACCCCCAATAAGGCACAAGACAAACAAGTTTGGGTTGAGACAGGGCACACTGTACAGGCAGGTGTACAAGACAACAAGATGCCTGCACCCCATTGCTATTCCCTTGCAACTAGCATTCTGAGGTAGCCTGCTTCTAAAACCACGAGGCTGCACAAACCTATCATGGCTTGTCGCCTGTGATGGAATTTTCCTCCAGAAATCTGTCCAATCCCCTTTTGAAGGCATCTGGGTCAGGTGCCATCACCACATTCTAAGGCAGGGGTGCCCAAACCCCGGCCCTGGGGCCACATGCAACCCTCGAGGCCTCTTAAAGCTGCCCTCAGGGAGCCCCCAGTCTCCAATGAGCCTCTGGCCCTCCAGAGATTTGTTGGAGCCCACACTGGCCCAACGCAACCACTCTCAGTGCGAGGGCGACTGTTTGACCTCTCACATGAGCTATGGGACGAGGGCTTCCTCCACTGCTTGCTGTTCCACATCTGTGATGCAGCAGTGGCAGCAAAGGCCAGCCTTGCTTTGTGCAAGGCCTTTTATAGGCCTTGAGCTATTTCAAGACCTTCATTCATTCATATGTTCATCTTTAATATATTCATTTATGTAAACTTATGTAAATTTATTCAAATTTTAAACATAAATTAATTCTTTTTTCCCCCCGGCCCCCGACACAGTGTCAGAGAGATGATGTGGCCCTCCTGCCAAAAACTTTGGACACCCCTGTTCTAAGGCAAGGAGTTCCACAAAGTAATTACACTCTGACTAAAGAAATATTTTCTTTTGTCTGTTCTGACTCTTCCGACACTCAATTTTTGTGGATGTCTGAGCTGAGGGATGACTGCTCCATGTTTCTGTCTGTGGCTGAAACCTTACATATCTAATTTTTGATGGAGAACTTTCCAGTAAGAGAGCATCACAAGATTACTCTTTTCCACTTACTTTGTGCAGGAGGCCATGTCCTTACCTGCTATCCTACCTATTGTCACAAAGATTCAGAACTGTAGGATCGGGGTTTTTATTTTATTCTATTGTTGTTATTATAGCACTAATTCCTCCGCCTTTAAGAGAGGGAGGTGCGTGAATAAGAGCGAACTCTTGCCCCGTGCTGCTGTTCGAACTCTGCACGCAGTGGGGGACCTCGAGTGTGCTGGCCTGCTCTTGTTACTCTTGTCTAGTTGCCAGCCCTGCCTGCTGCTCACTTCTTGGAGTTCATGCTGCCAACAGGCCCAGCGCACAGAAAGTCCAACATGCTTGGAGCCCATTTGCATAGTCTGTACACAGCAAAATCAAGAACCCCGTACAGGCATTCATTGGGGGTTGGACAGATGCTGGAGAAACAGCGTCATGGTCACAGGCTCTGCCCCAATCTACACATGTTTGTAAGGTGACCCTTGTGAAGGTTGGGAGGCAATTCAGGCACAGATCCCTGGGTGCTTCAATGCTGCTTTGCTCCACATGTTCATTTTACCCCAATGAATGGCTAAGCAGCACTTTTTCAAGTGGTGCTAATCTGCTGTTCAGTGACAGAACCTTTGCACCCTGGATAACTGTGACCTGGTCAAATGCACCCCAATTTTGGTCATTCACATCTGCATGTTTTGTTTTGTTTTTGCATTCCAGACGTTTGTGACCCAATATATAAATAATATATATATTTATATTAGATGTACTTTTTATTTTTTAAATGCAAAAATAGGATTAGGGTTAGGGCTGGAATAACAGGCTTAGGACATATAGCCTGAGGTTTGTTGCCCAGTTATAGTGGGATGGAAATGACCGAGACAGAAAACAAGCACAAAAATGCTACGGTCCAGGGAAGCCAGGAGACATTTGAACAGGCCACAGGCAGGCAGGGAGCTATTTAGTTAGTTGAGTTTGTCTGTAAACCACTTGGTGAACTTGTTTTGTTGAGAAGCAGTATACAAATATTCTTAATAATTCTAAGGGGCCATATATCGCATGCTAGTTATCTGGAGAATTTGAGAACTGTCTGGTAAGACAAACATGTGCACAACAGGTGGGGCCAGAGCAGCCTGCTTCTGACACCCACCTACCCCCACCAACTGCAAAGCCGGGATGTCGGTATGGGACTTGGAAAAAGCCTTGGATGTCGGTATGGAAATGGAAAAGGTGCAAAAGAGAGCGACTAAGATGATTACGGGGCTGGGGCACCTTCCTTATAAGGAAAAGCTACATGGTTTGGGCCTTTTCAGTCTAGAAAGGAGACGCCTGAGGGGGGACATGATTGAGACATACAAAATTATGCAGGGGATGGACAGAGCGGATAGGGAGATGCTCTTTACACTCTCACATAACACCAGAACCAGGGGACAGCCACTAAAATTGAGTGTTGGGAGAGTTAGGACAGACAAAAGAAAATATTTCTTTACTCAGCGTGTGGTCGGTCAGTGGAACTCCTTGCCACAGCATGCAGTGATGGCGTTTGGCCTGGATGCCTTTAAAAGGGGATTGGACAAGTTTCTGGAGGAAAAATCCATTACGGGTTACAAGCCACGATGTGTATGTGCAACCTCCTGATTTCAGAAATGGGCTGTCAGAATGCCAGATGCAAGGGAGGGCACCAGGATGAGGTTTCTTGTTAATTGGTGTGCTCCCTGGGGCATTTGGTGGGCCCCTGTGAGATACAGGAAGCTGGACTAGATGGGCCTCTGGCCTGATCCAGTGGGGCTGTTCTTATGTTCTTATGACTTCTGTGCCCCTCAGCTGGGTTTGTGGGCAAGAAAAGGAGGGTCTCCTTGACAGCACTGGGTTCCTACTGAGGCAGGCAGCACTCACCTCCTTCTTGGAAGAGACTTTCTCTTCCACCATCCCTGCTTCATTAGAACCTGTTGGTTTGCACTAGTTTATTATTTGTGGCTTTTATGGTTCAAAAGAAAATGTTGTCTTTGTATCTGTGTTGGGTGAGGCAGACCTGAGAGTCACCCATTCTTGGCAGTAGTTAATGGCAGCTGTGAGGATAAAAGAAGACCCCCGGAAGGTGTGACTGAAAAGCTGCAAAAGTCTCTCCCCTCCCCCACTGTATTTATTAGATGATTGAAAAGGATCATCCCACTAAAAAACACGTGTTCTCAGCTCTCAGGGTTTGATCAAAGTTTGCAGGTTTTAGCCTTTTTCTCAGGGGAAGATGTGAAATCTGAGAATACAGACTGCTGGAATCAAGAGGGGAAGGCGATTTTCTGCTTGGCTTCAGAAGTTTTACCTTTACCCTGCAAAGTAAATCTGGTTCCACCCTGAAGTGCCAGGCAGAGCGAGGCTTCTCTTCTGCCCCACCAGGTGTCAGCCTGTGCTCCCGGCACGGTCTGTTCCTCTCTCAACAGACTCTGGGCTTCACCCTTGGGGTCCGAATCTGACCCCAAGAAATCAGGCAGCTCTGTCTCCAGGTCCTACTGATTTCAAACGGGGGCTCGTGTTATGAGGTGTTGAGGATTCCTTTTAAATATTTCTGAACTATGGTCTTCAGGTTTTTTTTTTTTATTCCTCACCAAATTCTGATAGTTGTGAGACAAGTGGGTGAATGTGGACTCTAGTGCATATGCATATGCACCGCCTCTCTGTGCATTGCTTCCATGGCAATTCGCAGTTCCCTCAGACTGCAATCCTATACACATTTACCTGGGAGGAAATCCCATTAAAATCAGTGGCACTTACTTCTGAGTAGTCATGCACAGACTTGCACTGCCAGTCACCTGTTTGGGTAGTAAGTATTGTTGATTCTGTCTGAGCTGCAGCTATTCTGTATCAGCGCAGTTAGTTCTGCGGAGGAATTCCATTTTTTTAACTTCCGTAAAATGGAAAGAAAGAAACGTTTCACTGACACCACCACCCCCTTCTCCACTGCAGGATCAGCTCTTAAGGGCACAATCCTAAACCCTTATGTCAGTGCTTTCCAGCACTGGCATAGCGGTGCCAATGGGACGTGTGCTGCATCCTGCAGGTGGGTGTCACTCACGGAGGCCTCCTCAAAGTAAGGGAATGTTTGTTCCCTTACCTGAGAGCTGCATTGCTCTTATGTCAGTGCTGGAAAGCACTGACATAAGGGCTTAGGATTGCTCCCTAAGTAATTTATTTTTAACAACTTTCAACAATGAGAGGAGGGGTTCGCAAGGTAGAGGTGAAGGAGGAGGAGTTAATTTCCTTTGCACTGCTTAGTCTCCTGCAGAGCATCTCTTTTTCATATCTTTAAGCTCAGCAAATGGTCAAGGAGGTGCTAAAGTCTAATTTGCACCTACAGAAATCTAATCTTCAGGCAAAGCTACACTTGTTAATCTGCTTAAAAATCTTTCTGCATATCAAGGAAAGTGAAGCACCATTGGATACAATGGAGAGGAATTTTAGCAGAGGGTGCAAAGTTTCTTTTGGGCCCCTTTCCTTCTCCATTGGATCATAATTTCATGGGATCTACAAATTATGATAAATAAAACTATGTAGGCTTACACCAAATGTGAATGCCAATCTTCACACAATACATGCAAACATTTTCTGAGATCCCAGGAAATTTCCGACTCCTCTCCTTTAGCACCCAGGCCCCATTTTTTACCCTAAGCCCAGATACGATGCACCCCTCTGCGCCCCTTTTCTCATGGACCCTGGTGAAATCAGAAAATGTAAGATTCCATGAAATTTTGGGGCCCCTCTTTTAGCTCCTGGGCCCCCTTTTTCACCCTGAGCCCAGGTAAGGTTTACTCCCCTCCCTTCCTATCATGAGTGCTGTCTGTCTAAAGAAGAAGGCTGGACATTAAAGAAGGGAATATTTAAATGGAAAAAAATATCTGAAGCAATTCTGTAAAGTTCCCTGTGATTGCACAATGATATTTCTTGGCTCATCCATGATCTAATATTAGGAGACAAATAATGATGACAGGATATGACCCGAGGCAAACAGCGATGATAGGTGGATTGGTGCACCCAGCAGCTCTCATTTGGGTTCTAAGCAAGTTCTGACACAGACACCTAATATTGAAGGCTGTCATTCTGATGAGCAACAGTAACAGGTTTGGAAGGGGATGTTAATTGTGCTGGTAAGTGGTGTGGTCAATGCACACCTTAAATGTTTCCAAACCTTGGAAGTGAATGGGCAGAGAGAGAGAGAGAGAGAGAGAGAGAGAGAGAGAGAGAGAGAGAGAGAATTGAATTCAAAGCTTAAATTTAAAAAAAAAAATTTTTTTTAATTCAAAAATTAAATTTTGAAATATTTTGAATGTTTGCTTTTTGGCAAACCCTTTATGGAGTTGCATCAAAACTTGCCTTGAACCATTTCTGTTCCCATTCCGTCATATCCTACAAGTCTCTAATTAGTCATGTGCATAACAATCTTTGTTTTTAATTCCTTAACTTCTTTTTTTAGATGCTTCTGTTATCAAAATCGTTGAGCCCATTGACTGTCTAACAATGTAGGACGATAGCGTATACTCACAAAAATCTTAATTTGAATGGGATGGATTCATGGTCCTTTTTTGCTATGCTGAGCTAGAGACAAGTTTAGTACTGGTCCAGAAAGGTGGAGGGCTTGCAGCTCCATTCTGCAACTCAAAACCAACAAAGTCTCAAATATCTCTCAAAAGTGTTAGGGATTTACATTGCATTCCTGTGGGTGGCAAGACCAGGCATTTGCGGTCACCAGACCCATTCATGGGCCCATGTGAGGTGGCCAGCCATCTTTGTATGTTTGTTGGTATCTTCCAACCTTTCTGGGTTCTGGGCAACTTCACAGCCCCTTTGCATCTCACTGGTTATGCTGAAGATACCTTTTTTCATGTGGTGCTACTACCTCATTGCAGACATATATCTATAAGTAAAACAGATGTACATAAACAGAGTGAAGGAATACTAACTGAAAGGAGAAATCCTTGATCAGACCCACTGTAAACTGGTAGCTTAATGCAGCTTACTCAATATGGGCACATTTTGAATGACAGTGGTCAAGAATTAAGAGCACCCTTGCTTATTGTCAGTTTATTTTAATTCTGCTGTATTCAGGTCCTCTGAGAGCTGGCACTGGGCCCTGGGCAAGAGGCTTGATTGGGACCTCCTTCCTAAATTTTCCTACAAACCAGATATCACTGGTTTGTTTGCTTGTTTGTTTAAACAAGTTTTTAATTGCCAGCGTTAACTGAGCAAGCAAGTTTGAAATGAAATGAAAACATTTATCAGAATGAGACCATTTCCTTATTTTGAGTAGTGCTACTGCTTTTCTTTTCACCTCAGTAAAGTCCACCTCATTTGTTTTTCTTTCTTCCAAATAAAGCAGGGGCACCCAAAGACTGACTTTCACTATCTTACCTAATTACCACGGGATGATTTTGAAACAAAGTCCAGGTGCAGTAAACTTGCCTGGTCTTTTTGAATTTTTCTTTGTTCCCTCTTTCCTCATTTCTATGCTCCAGACTTATATTTGTACTCCATACTGCTAATTTCACCTTCAAACAATACCAAAACATTCAGTACATTTTGTTTTGTGCTGTATACAGTAGTTAGTTTTGTCATGGCCTGGGCCCTCTGGAAGACCATGCCCCTGGGATTTTGTTCCTCCTACCCCCTCTCTCTTCAGGCCTGTATTACTAATATTTAAAAGAAAATATTAAAGCTAACCCTTTCATTCTAACAATTAGTGTAGCATATTACATTATAAGATATATTAACTGAGGAAAAACTGAATATGGAGTACTTGCCACCACTGAATATAATTTTCACTTTGCAAAACAGTTCATCCAAAAGGACATTAAAGAATCAAACATTATTTGATAAACTTTCCCTTGGGTGTTGTGTTTGAAGGGCATTTTGGCCACTGAGTAGTGACTGCAGTTTTAGAAAGAAAACTTTCTAAATGATGATGATGATGAGAGAGAGAGAGAGAGATAAAAGATGATGATGATGAGAGAGAGAGAGAGAGAGCACGCGCGCGCATGCGGAAAGCATGTCTTAGGTAAATGAGCTCTGAGCAATTATTCAAGGAACAGATCTTGTCTGTATGCCGTAAGTGCTGGAGTAGAGTTACAATCTTTGTAAGAGAAATAATCAGGAAAGCATGGCAGGGGAGCAAGTGAATAATTATGCAAACAGGTGGCTATTGTTGTACAAGTCATGTTCGAAGCATGTCTCTGCCTTTAAAGTGAAGTCTTTAGATCAAGAAGATCAGCATTCTTTTCATTGACTATTTGGAAGTATTCATCATGTCAAGACCTTTCCTGATTTGGTTCTCTTTATAAACCTGCTTTAGTTTTAGAGCCCATCTTTGTTTGTCCCAAACACATCTTATCATAGTATTTGAGACGTCCTTTGGTGCCGTTTCTGACTGCTCAGCACTAAAATCAGTGCTCAGTAATAAACACATTGAAACGACGAGTGTGTATTGATTAAACCAACGTCATTGTAAAACACTGCAATACCCTCCGTGCGTGTTCTACTAGATATTGATTGCACAACTATTTTCCAAAGAAATAAATGTGAAATCTGAAAGATGATCACAGAAATAAAGATAATAATTTTGTTGTGGTGGGCAGAATGCTGGACTTCAACTGTGGATATCAGAATACAAATTCCTCCTTACGTGGTGTCTGATAAATTCTTTGAGTCCAACTTGGGTAATGTCATTTTTATATTATTTTAGCTTGAATCAAGGTCTTTGTTCTTCAAAACAACTAGAAGTTTCTTTTGTTTCATCCCACAGAAATGTATGAATCCAACAATATCATCACTTTCAATGGACTGGTCAACAGTTCCAGTTATCACACATTCCTTTTGGACGAAGAGCGGAGTAGACTCTACGTAGGAGCCAAGGATCACATATTTTCTTTCAACCTAGTCAATATCAAGGAATATCAAAAGGTACCTTCAGTCCTTTAATTACTGGCCACAGTACATTTTTGTTTAGATAAATGAAGGTGACCAAGGGGGAATTCAGAACTAACTGCTCCCATATGGCTTTTTGGCAAGGGCTCAAAATATTTCTGTTTTGCTGGTATTATGGGTGATGGGTTGATGGCTGTCCTCTATGCCTCAGTAATAGTGTTCCGGTTCTGCTAACTCCTTTGTGGACCAACTAGTTGTCACCTCCCCCCAATGGTGTTATAATTGTTCTTAGTAATTTTACTCATTGTTTGTATACATTGTACATTTTATTATGGAACAAGGTTGCTTCCTGTAGCATGGAAGCAACCTTGAGCATTTATTTCAGCATAAGAAAGACAGGATATAAATTATTTAAATAAATAAACATTTAAAGAATTTATCATGTTCAGGGTACATGATTATGACTACAGCCAAGTTTGCAGAAGAGGTGCTAAAATATGTGATTTGACTCTTGCACTTCACATTGCAGATCTGAGCATATGCGCTCTCTCTCTCTCTCTCTCTCTCTCTCTCTCTCTCTCTTTCTCTCTCTCTCTCTCTCTCTCATTCACACACACTGACACATGCACACACACATTCCTGTACATAGGGAAAAAGAGCATGTCATGGAGAAAGCTAAGCTAGAAGACTTCTCCTGTGTTGAGGATTTGGGGGAGTGTGTGGAGATGCATTCAATCATGTGAACCCCACCGGAATGTTGCCCTGTCACAGGTTTACCACCTCAGTAAAAAGTAGGTTTGTATCTCTGCAGCATGTTGGTTTTTGAAGAGATGAATTTGTCCCCTGGGGTCAGTCCCGGCACCTGTTTTCATCTGAGGTCTTAACCCTGGAATGTATGAAGTCAAAAGAGATGTGCCATTTGGCTGCTGTGGATCAGCACCGGGGTAAGCAGTCTCTTGTCAACAACTCTTTAGCCACTGTGTGCCCTCGAACATGACTCTCTTATCAGTTAGCTAATCAATCTCCACTGGATGTGGAAGGGCTCTCTGCTGGAAAGTCTCTCCTTCTTCAGCCTCCTGGGTTAGATAAGCATCCAGACTGTGGAGGACTGTCACCTGGACAACACCATTTCCCTTATCGAGCACTGTGCTCCATTTGGGAAGGCACAAGCAGGCTAAACCATATCAGCTCAGCTCAACTCTTGCTTACACATTCTATTAAGCAAAAACTAATTGCATAGTAAAGGCTGATTCTTGCAATATGGCCCCTTCGCCAGAGGCCATTGAAAATGCTCATGAGGGGCAGAGTTCTTCTGTTGGCACAAGTTCCTGACCATGCTGCATTTGCCTGGTCACTTGAAGAGACGTTGCACCAGCTCTGTCCATTTATCCTGCAGACTGGACAACTGAAACATTCTCTGTGGTCAGTAGGCAGGTTGCAATTGTTGTGGTTGTCATTTGGAGCAATGGTAGTTTCTGCTGTGTGGGCCATAATATGAGAATCTGCTCAACAGCAATGGGAGTCTATTTCCCTTGACTTAAAACTAGCTTTTGGACGGTCTGTGGTAACGTTCATTGCTAAACAAAACCTGCTGATCAGAACTGAAGGTTCTTTCAAAAGAGGATAAGCCCTGGTTGTCTTCTCCCCTGCTTGACATCAGCTGCCTCCAAGAAACATTCAAACAGTTCCTGCTTTTCATAAAGCATAATAGATGGGGCACGAATAGAGGCCTGACAGATCCGTAAAAGGCTTTTTTCTCATGATGGAAGACTCAGCTTTGACTACATGAAGTGGACCTTAATTAGAAGCTGATGCACTTCTGAGCAGCGCATATCAGTGCTTTGGGGGGGAAAAAACCGCAAATGGTTTTAAAACCATTGCATTTATTCTAATCAGCTAATATGTGGATGAAATACAGTGATTTTACTTCATTCAGTCCAAAAACCCTCTGTATGTGTGTTTGTGTGTGCGTGAGAGAGGGAGAGAGAGGAGAAACAGGGAGAAAGGACAGAGGGAGAGAGAGAATCTATGAAGCTTATTACAAAAGAAGTATTGCTTTAATACTGCTGAGGTTATTTCTGACTCGGTCCTGACCTTCGGGCCATTAGCTTCTTCAAATGATAGCAATAAATACTTTGCTCTTATGCAATGAAAAAAGACAGGGGCATTCGTTTGCATTCTCCAAGGACGGGGATCAAAGCCAAGCTAGGTATTTTCTATTCTCTTCAGAAAACCATAAAGGAAGCTGGTTATTTATTTGGATGCTCTGTGGGATTCATCGTGTAATGCAGAAAACATCTGGAGCAATTAAAAAAAGGAGGACTGCTATAGGAGGAAAGAGCCCTCTGAAGTGGGGAGAGTTAATTCACACAGGGGACAGTTTCCACATCTCTGGTCACAGACCCCAACTGGTGGGTCTGGACAGAGATGAGACAAATGCATGGGAATCTGCTCCATCCAGATAAAATGCTAGGTGCTGGGGTGGGAGCTGCTGCTTTCATGTTGTCTTTGGGGCATTCAGGATGGCAACTGCCAGAAACAGAACTCTGAACTAGATGTACCTCTGGTCTGTCTGAGCACAGAGAAGCAGCAGCAAGAGATCTGCAACATCTGGTCTTCAGGGCCCAATCCTATTCAGCTTTCCAGCACAGATGCAGCTGCAGTGCGGCCCCCAGTAAATAAACATTCCCTTCTCTTGAGGAGGTCTCTGTACTAATACCCCCCACCCCACACACAGGATGCCGTGTGTGCCCCATTAGAACAGCTGCATTGGCACTGGAAATTTGGATTAAATCGGGCCCTCAATCTTATCCTCCTTCATTGACTTGCTATTTGACGTGCATAACTAACACCTGTTCAAAGCCTCATCCTCCATGAAGGCATTTCAGCATCTCACAGGCTGGGACCACAGCAGTGCCTGGGATGTGCTGTCTCCTACCTGTCCCTCTGCTGCAGTCTGGCTGCTCTTAACAAATGAAGGTCTGAGCCTGTCAGAACAGGCAAATGGCACTTCAACAGCCCAGCCCTGTCCCCTGCCGTGCTGTAGCATGGGACAGCATTGCACGCTCTGGTGGAGCAGCAATCAGGAGGTCTGCAAGCATATTTGTCACTCACCTCTGCATTGGCCCCTTGAGAGCCTCTGAGTCTCCTCAGACCTACACCAGCTGTATAGATGGCATAAGTTCGAGGAGAACCAGGGGGCAGGCTGAACAACGGGGGAATAGGCTCCAAAGTCTGCAACTGCCTCCAGTCCCCCCTCCTCTACATGCCCTACCAGTTTCTCCCCAAAATGCCCTGTTACTCCCCCCTAGCTGCTTTCACACTGTCGGCCCCGTGGCGCACATCATCACTGCATCTGCAGTGCCAATGGAAAGGCCTTCCTCTGTTGGAAAGCTGGCTCTGTCAGTTGGACACACCCATTGGATTGTGCCCTAAATGTCACCTGTGGCATGGCACATTTTGTGGCAGGGAGATTCACATTCCTATTCATCCTGAAAGGGGTGTCTTGTTGATGTCCCGCAGATCAGCTGCACGTGTGCAAACCTCTTTCAAGACACAGATTCTCTTGCTGGAATGGTACAATTATATTTTCCAGTCCAGAGTTAATTTGTTTTCTCTCTCTCCATCTCCATCATTTATCTGTGTCAGCACTTCTTAAACCGGGAATAGAAGCACATCTTTTCAGATTCCTTCTTCTCATGAAATTGTCAGACTGATTTTCGGTGCTTACAAGGGTCTTTTGTGTGCATTCAAGTATTTTGTCAGAGCTATTCAAACATTTAAATCCAGAGCGAATTTCCAGACTTCATGACAGAGTTCTTCTGCATTCACTTGCATTTGCTGCACACACACACCCCTCCCCCAATAAACAGTCCCCTACTGCACCACTAAACTGTTTTCAAACTGAGGTTACGGTCCAGTCATGTCGCCATTCATATTGCATTATCCGAGGTTCCCCACTGAATCGCAGCCCAGCAGTCTCTGAAGATCATGTTTTATTCTATATGCAATTCCTAAAAGCTTTTTGAAGCACATGAATAATTCACAAAGAGGGTCTTTGGGCTTTTGCTGTGGAATATGAAATAGAAGTTCCAGAAGAACTAGCACTGGAAACAAATCTGAGGCCAGTCTGGGAAACTCTATAGCATTGTGGGCAGCAAAGTCACCAGAACAAAAGAATTGGCTGACTGGATCAGCGCAAGGGCCGTGTCTAATGTAACCAGCCAGATGCCTCAGAGAGTTCACAAACAGGGCACCCTGAAGGTAATGGCCATGGTATCCTTTAATGGACAATGGTTCACTTAGCTGCCATGGATAGAAAAATCCATGAAGGATAAGCAGTGGTGTGGAGCTACATTTCAAAGTTCTGGCACTTGTAACAACACACCTCCATAATCATGGCCCCATTAAGACTATAACCAAGTAGTAGTAGTAGTAGTAGTAGTAGTAGTAGTAGTAGTAGTAAAAACTACCAGCCGCTTCATTAGAGTGCTTATTTTTACTTGGAACCTGTCACACTTCATATCAAGATCTAGCTCATTTCATCTCAAACTCTTGCAACAGTTTTCAAATGCATGTATAAAATAAGATTACAAAATAACCTGGATAAATATAAGTATATGGCAGCCCAATCCTGTGGTTCTTTTGCATCAGAAGAGCCTTGTGATCTGCAGGCACAAAGGCCCAGCAATGGCCAAACTTTGTGCTGCTGTTGCTGATTTCGTGATTTGAATAAAATGAAACAGGTAGAAAGTGGTATTATGTGTTTTTATTCCAAGTTCTCAATTTATTTTATTTCATTTCTCATTTTATTAACTTTAAATGCTTTAAAAGTGTACTAGGTAGGTGATATAGGTGATATAATGTCAGCAGATGCAGCCACAGTATTATTTCTAACTGGAAAAGTAATCTATTTTAACTTCTGGAAAACAGCTTAAACAGCCAAATGCTGTGTTTGGTGTTTTTGTATTGTTATCAACAAAAACAAACACCACTCCCTATGGGTTTCCTTTGACTCACACCAGCTATTTTGCTGGTGTGTGTCCAAGGAGAGGAAGGGAGGGGACGGGCTACAAAATGGAGGATAGGATCCTGCACACGCCTTTGCCACACAGTTCCACACCCTCCAGCTCACTACTTGCCCCCTGCCTTCCCTCTCTTGCCCTAAACCTCCTCCAAACCACCACCACCACCCCATGACCCACTCCTGCCGCTTACTTGCCTGGGTCAGCACGGACTGGGCTCCTTGGTGGTTGATGTGCAGAGCGTCCATCCCTTTTGCTTTGGCAGCTGCAAAGTTCCTGGCAGCAACACACCATCTGCAACAGCACAGCGACATTTACAACAGCAGAAGGCAACTTCTACTGGATAGGATTGGGCCATATGACAAGTGTATGTTTTTAGCTTTTAGTTCAGCAATAATAGCAATCACTCCAGTAGGCCTGCCAAAGATAATGAAACTTCTGCCGATGACACCTCTGCTCTTGCTAGGGGAGAAGCCCCAGAACTCACCTCCCCCTTGATGATACCCCCTTAAGAATTTCAGCTACTGGATTCTAAAACTCCAGTTGCTCTGTGGGTCTTTTCTTTTTGTGTCTGGGTCATCTATGAAAGGGTGTTGGGTATACACCTGCTATAAATGTGTGGGGCAGATCTGCTTTGCAGTCTGGTTCGGAATTCTCTAGCACATGGATCCAGAATCTTATAGTTTTCCCACTGCCAAGACTGGCACCTCATCTGTGGCCCTGGTTGACCTCTGGAACGGGGAAATGGCCAGGGCTCTGGATGAGATTGCTCCGGAGCGACCTCTGCCACGTCGCAGACTCGGAGCGGCTCCTTGGTTCACTGAGGAGCTGCGAATGATGAAGCGGCAGGCAGGCGTCTAGAGCGACGGTGGCAGAAAACTTGTGATGAATCCAATCGGACACGGAGTAGAGCTCATTATAGAGCCTACTCCATGGCGGTGGTAGCAGCGAAGAGATCGTTCTTCTCTGCTACCATTGCGTCTGCTGATAGCCGTCCGGCAGAGCTGTTCCGTGTGGTGCGGGGCCTCCTTCATCAGGTCCCTCCGGTAGTTCAGGAGGAATACACGGTCAGCCGCTGCGACGTGTTTGCCCAACACTTTGCAGATAAAATCAATCGTATTCGTCGCGACTTGGATGCCACATTGACAATGTCTGATGATGTCCCCTTGGCAACTGCTTGTCCGGTGTTGTGGGATTCTTTTCAGCTTGTGCAGCCTGAGGATGTGGACAGACTCTTTTTGGAGTGTGAGGCCGTCTGCCTGCCTGTTTGATCCTTGCCCAGCTTGGCTGATTAGAGCTGCCCGGGGGGGACTGGCTGAGTGGACGGGGAGGGTGGTCAATTCTTCCTTGGTGGAGGGGACGTTGCCGCTCGCCTTGAAGCGGGCGGTGGTTCGCCCCCTCCTGAAAAAGCCCTCCTTGGATTCCACTGTGTTGAATAACTACCGGCCAGTCTCCAACATCCCGTTTCTGGGCAAGGTAATTGAGCAGGTGGTGGCGGCCCAACTCCAGAGGGTCTTGGATGAAGCGGATTATCTGGATCCTTTTCAATCTGGTTTCAGGCCGGGCTTCAGAACGGAAACTGCCTTGGTCGCCTTGGTGGATGACCTACGACGGGGACTGGACAGGGGGAGTGCGTCCCTGTTAGTCCTGCTGGACCTCTCGGCGGCTTTCGATACCATCGACCATGGTATCCTCCTGGGCCGACTGGCCGAGTTGGGAGTTGGAGGCACTGTTTTGCGGTGGTTCTGCTCCTACTTGGAGGGTTGGTCCCAGATGGTGGTGCTGGGGGATGCCTGTTCGACACCCTGGCCTTTGAGGTGCGAGGTGCCACAGGGTTCAATTCTGTCCCCCATGCTATTTAATATCTACATGAAACCGCTGGGAGAGGTCATCTGGGGGTTTGGAGTGAGGTGCCATCAATATGCTCCCAGATGACACCCAGCTCTATCTCTCCTTTCCTCCAGACTCGATGCAGGTGCTGGATTATCGGCTTGCTCTGAATGGGGTTGCACTCCCTCTGAAGGAGCAAGTCCGCAGCTTGGGGGTCCACCTGGACTCGTAGCTGCTCCTGGATTCCCAGGTGGCGGCTGTGGCTAGGGGGGCCTTCGCTCAGCTTCGGCTGGTGCGCCAGCTGCAGCCATACTTGGATCGTGCAGACCTGGCCACGGTGATCCATGCCACGGTGACATCGAGGTTAGATTATTGTAACGCGCTCTATGTGGGGCTGCCCCTGAAGACAGTTCGGAAACTGCAATTAGTGCAGAATGCGGCAGCCCGTGTGGTCACTGGAGCTAGGCGGTTTGACTCTGTCAGCCCGCTTCTCCGGGGGCTACATTGGCTGCCCATTCGTTTCCGGGCCCAATTCAAGGTGCTGGTTTTGACTTTTAAAGCCCTATACTGCTCTGGGCCAGGATATCTTAGAGACCGCCTACACCCATACAATCCGGCGCATCCTCTCAGGTCATCAGAGAAGGCCTTTTTACAAGTGCCGCCGCCTAAGGAGGTCCGGGGGGCGGCTGCAAGAAATAGGGCCTTCTCGGTAGTGGCACCAACATTATGGAACTCCCTTCCCCTTGACTTGAGAATGGCTCCCTCTCTTGAGAGTTTCCGGCGAGGCCTGAAGACACTGCTGTTTACACAAGCCTTCTGATTTTTTGGCCTTTTTAACATTTTTTACACATTTTGTAGTTTTTACAGGCCTGATTCCTCTGTGACATGCTCTTTTGTACTCTCTTTTATTCTGTCTTTTAATCTGACTACTGTTTTTATGGTCTCTGTTAATGTGTTTTTAATGTTTTTATCTGCTATTTGTCTTAATTTATGTTTTTAAATGTGTTTTTTATATGATGTTAGCCGCCCTGGATCCCTTTAGGGAGAAGGGCGGGATATAAATATGAAAATATTCTCCACAAATTCTGCTGTGACAACACTGATAGGCTGGATGGTGTCTCAGAAGATATTTCAGCAGCAAAGTGAAGGGCCTGGGTCCAAGCACTTGGGGACATTGTGTACAATTTTGAATTGCTGAAGCATGAAATGACATAAAGTGATTTTTATTTTGCATCCTCAGATTGTCTGGCCTGTATCTCCTACCCGTAGGGATGAGTGCAAGTGGGCTGGAAAAGATATTCTGGTAAGTACAAATCTTTATAGTTTTTTTTCCCCTCCCTTCATTGTAAAATTAGTCAATATTTCATGAACTCTCATCCTTTTAAATTTTAAAGCTTTGGGTGGTTGTTTTGCTCTGTCTTTGGCTTAAGAAATAGCTCTTTATAGTTGATTGAAATGTGGGCCGTTTATTCTCTCTCCCCCTATGTCAACCTGTGCGGGTTGGTTTACACGTCAAGGAGTGAGTGTGCAGTTGTCCCTTATTTAAGGCCTCTTAAAAGTTTGACCTCATTTTTGTAATGAGGGAGGCCCACAATTTGCTTGCCATCATTGAATAGACAGGCGATTGTGAATGCAAGAAGTTCCCTGGAAGGCCTCAGGGGTCATCCTTGACAGGAACACATTGATGCCTAAGTGATGTTAATTTTTTCCTTCTATTGTGGTTTCTCAAAAAAACAACAACAACAAAAGGCCCCAATTATTTTGTGCATACATTCTTGTACCATCACTATTCCCTTTCCTTCATCCCTTCCTACAAACCAAACTATTCAAGAGAAACCTAACAAAAATTGCAGAAGGATCGACAAGGAAAAGAGGCACAGAACACTTACTAACCACAAGGAAAACGAATGCATTCCAAACAGGCCAAAAGGGAAATCTCTGTGCCTGCAAGAGCAGAAGAGAGAATGGAGTTTACCCCCCAGTGTATAGGTCGAAGCCTTGATATTCTAGGATCGTTCACTAAAATATTCATAATGGCAGCTGCTGGAGGCCAGTATCCTAATCCCTCCTGAGGTCAGAAGTGAGAATGGGTTCACTAACCTTAACCGAGTCCCTAGTGGACAGTTGATTCTCCATTTCTTTGTATCTGGAAAAAGGAAAACAGAATTTCCAGATCCAAGGCTGGACCAACTCTAGGAATGTTTTTGCTCTTTAGCATATGTTTCCGTTGCTTCAACACTTTCCAGCTCAAGATGGGAAACCTTCACTTTCTTGACTCCAAAATGGCCCCCCAATTTGCCTAAGGTCAAGGAAAAGACTGGATCCCTAACAGGAAGCATGGCAGTTCTAAAATATTTCTCCTCCCCAAGCCAATGCTGTAGCAATGACACTGAAAACTTCTATAACATCAACAAAACTACCGCAGGTATCTTCATTTTTCAGTATTTAAATATTAAAAACCGTAAAGAGTCTCCTCCCAAACAAAGAGGCTGTAAAGGTTTTAGTAACAATAAAAACATAACAATTATTTCCTTTTCAAAATACTATTTTTAGCTTATGACCAAGTAAAACTTGCAGCTTAGAAGTAGCACAAATAATTTTTTTAAGGTTTTAGGAAGTTCTAGAACTAAACTAGAAGCACTTCCTAGTTTACCCGAAAGAAGAAAGTGTTGCCAAAAGGTTATGAAAAAAGTTGGGCAAAAAAAGAAGCTTCTCTAATCAAGAAAACCTTAGAAAACTTTTAGCCCCAAATCGGTGGCGTCACTAGGATTTGCGTCACCCGGTGCGGGAGGCCTGCGCGTCACCCCATGCAGTGGGTGGGGCAACACCCCAGATGGTGGGCGTGGTGATGTACCATTGCCCCACCCCCACTGGTTTTTTGGTTGTACCTTTTGTTAGAACGCAGATATTTCAATGTGGTTTGTTTCATTGCATTCTGCATGAAATGACCCATTGATTGATATATAACATGATGGTCTTATTCCTCCAAATTCTGATTTTAGTGATTTTGAAAACTTGTGGAGTCACACACACACACACACACACACACACACCCCTGTGTCAACTTACTAACACCTTATTGCAGCAGTTCTCATACTTTTAGCACTGGGACCCACTTTTTAGAACATAAGAACAGCCCCACTGGATCAGGCCATAGGCCCATCTAGTCCAGCTTCCTGTATCTCACAGCGGCCCACCAAATGCCCCAGGGAGCACACCAGATAACAAGAGACCTGCAAGGCCTCCTGGGAATTGTAGTTAAGAACATAAGAACAGCCCCACTGGATCAGGCCATAGGCCCATCTAGTCCAGCTTCCTGTATCTCACAGCGGCCCACCAAATGCCCCAGGGAGCACACCAGATAGCAAGAGACCTGCAAGGCTTCCTGGGAATTGTAGTTAAGAACATAAGAACAGCCCCACTGGATCAGGCCATAGGCCCATCTAGTCCAGCTTCCTACTCACAGCGGCCCACCAAGTGCTCCAGGGAGCACACCAGATAACAAGAGACCTGCAAGGCTTCCTGGGAATTGTAGTTAAGAACATAAGAACAGCCCCACTGGATCAGGCCATAGGCCCATCTAGTCCAGCTTCCTGTATCTCACAGCGGCCCACCAAATGCCCCAGGGAGCACACCAGATAACAAGAAGACCTGCAAGGCTTCCTGGGAATTGTAGTTAAGAACATAAGAACAGCCCCACTGGATCAGGCCATAGGCCCATCTAGTTCAGCTTCCTGTCTCTCACAGCGGCCCACCAAATGCCCCAGGGAGCACACCAGATATAGTTTAGAATGACAGTCTGTCCAGGACCCATTGGAAGTGATTTCATGGCCAGAAGTGACATCATCAAGCAAATTAAAATAAATAACTATAAATAGTTAAATGAAAATAAAAGAAATAATTAAATAAGGGGGAGCCAGCCCTGTTCCACCAAGTGAGTTTTCTCTGTAGTCTGCCTGCAATAAGACCCCCCCCCCCCCAAAAGAATCAGTGAGATTTCCAGCCCTCCCCAGTGCCCAGTTCGAAGTCCTTCTATTTCAAGCATATCAATACAAATTCCCACCTGGCTTTACAAGTCTGAGAGCCCAATCCTATGCCTGTCTACTCAGAAGTAAGTCCCATTACAGTCAGTTGGGCTTACTCTCAGGAAAGTGTGGGCAGGATTGGGCTGTGAGGGAAACTTTGCAAGTCCAAAATAGAAAACTTTCCCCTTACCAGTTCAAGCCTCTTTGTTGGTCCTTTCTAGTGGGGGGGGGGGGGCTGCCTTCTGTGGCTTTTGTTGCACTCCAGTCCCATCGGATCGGGACCATTCTGGTGTCCTCACATTCTTTGCCTGGCCTGACCAGCAGCCAAGGCACGTCTGCCTACTTGTGAGTAAATGCAGCCACATGGCTTCCTTTCCCTTCCCATAGAGCTGAACACACTCACAGCTGGGAGGGGGAACCGCCTTCTTGGGTGTTTTGGGGGGGGGCTGCACTCATTGGATCAGGACCATTCTGATGTTGTTGAAGTCCTCTAAGCCTGCCCTTTCCGACGGACTAAGGCAAGTGCACCTACTCATGAGTAAACGCAGCCACGTGGTTTCGCTTGCTTTCCATAGGGCTGAATAGGGACCTCCTTCTCGGGTGTTTTTGGGGGCTGCATTTACTGGATCGGGACCATTCTGGTGTCGTTGAAGTCCTCTCAGCCAGCCCTTTCCGACGGACTATGGCAAGTACGCCTACTCGCGAGTAAACACGAAATACGGCTCACTTTCACTTTCCATAGGGCTCCATGCATTTTTTCCTTCTGGTTTTTGGGCCATAGCTTTTGAAGGAAAGGAGCAATCTCAACGGGGTTTTTTGTACTGTGTTCCGCTGGTCATTACACATCCAACGGTGTATGGCATGACATGGTAGCTCATAAAAACGCAGTTTTAGCGCGTCACCCCCCAGGGCACGTCACCCCCCAGGGTGCGTCACCCAGTGTGGTCCGCACCCCCCGCACCTCCCTAGCGACACCACTGCCCCCAATAACTCTATGTTTTAAGCAAGTGTTTAAGTTATTAATAAAGAAGTAGAGCTGCACAAGGCCCCCTCCACACACACACGCACAAGCCTACCTTGCCTGTGTCCCTGGGGTTCCTGGTGAGATGTCTTGAGTCTCAAGAGGACTGCCTCCCAGCTCCCTTTGCAAGTTCAATTGCCATTTATAATTGGTAAGACAAATGTATTTACAGAAAGGTCTGGGAGAGAATGCCGTGCCACAGAAATCTCCTTTCCAATACTTTAAGTGCTCTTTGCTATTGTAATGCACGTGAAACTGCGAAGAGACATGGAAGACCATCTTTTTTTCTTAGAGGGGGGTGCTCAAGAAAGCTAATCAGGTTAAGGGGTTCAGCAATGATGGTGAAAGTTTCATATCAGTGAAATCTTATGCCTTTTTACTCAGAAGTAAGGCCCATAGAATGCAACTCATAAGATTTTTTTTTACAAATGTTTTCCTGAGTGCACAGAGTTCTTTGTTTCTTAACACTTTCAGACCAACCCTAACCTGTCCCCCAGCATTGCCAATGATGCAGCCTTGCCAATGGGGGGGGGGGGAAATGTTGCATCCAATGGTGAGGAGGGTAACAGGCGTTTCTGGAGGGGCACAAAACAGTCAGCTTCTTCAGCCACTTCTGAGCCAGCCGCTGCTACAAAAACAAAGTGGAGGTGTCTTCTCTGCTTTGCTCTTGCCTTCCCAAATCGCTTGGGGGTGGAGGGGCCCCTTTACACAGGTGTCCCAGCGCCTGAAGAAACTTACTGTTTTGGCCCCCTCCAGGAATGTCCCTGGGGGATGATAAGGAGGTCTGAGAGAGGTCAGGAAAAATATTTCCTTTCCTCGCTGTAGGCCGCCTGGTGGCCTGTGGCTTTCCCCAGGAAAAAAAAGGAGGGTGAGTTTAATAAGAGGGGACATGATCCTTATGCCCACTGCTGTTCCAACCCCTCCCTCCCCCAGCACACCCTTATCGACCCCCTGCAAGCTCTGGCATTTCCGGCAGCACAGGGCCCAGACAGGACAGGGCTATTAGGGCACAGTCCTAACCCACTTTCCAACACTGACATAAGAGCAATGCAGCTCCTAGGTAAGGAAACAAACATTCCCTTACTTTGAGGAGGCCTCTGCGAGTGCTCCCCAACTGCAGGATGCAGCACACGCCCCATTGGCACAGCTTTGCCAATCAGGAGGCTGCACATGCACATCATGGCTTGTAACCCGTGATGGACTTTTCCTCCAGAAATTTGTCCAATCCCCTAAAAAAATTTGCCCAATCCCCAAAAAACCTTCTTTTTGCTCAAACCTTCTGAGATTTCTCCAGAAGTCTCTAAGAGCCCAATCCTATCCAGTTTTTCAGTGCTGATGCAGCCGTGCCAGTGGGGTGTGCGCTGAATCCTGTAGTGGGGAGGTCAGTCATGGAGGCCTCTTCAAGGTAAGGGAGTGTATTCTGGGCTGTCTTATGGGGCTGTATTATGGCTGCATCAGCACTGGAAAGTTGAATGGGATTGGGCCCTAAAATCTTTAAAAAAAAACAAAAAACTGTTCCTGAGTTACAATTGTATCATATTACTATCAGTATATTCTTATTATGATAGTAGGTGTTACATATTTGTGATGGGCTAAAACATCTTGCATAAAATTCTCTGGGTTTTTTGCAATAGTTTTTATTTTAAACTATGTGATTATTAATCTCAAGGCAGAACAAATTCCACACTGAAAACTCAAATTCCCCAGCAACAGACCAGCTGCAACAGCTGCGCAGCTTGTATGAAATGTATATTAACCATGTGTAGCTTGTATGAACCCCACTGGTAACCTCAAACATGACCTGAGACTCAAGGTTCCTTTTGTAACTATATTGGATAGTATCCTGTATTTTCACTCTGTTGGAGTCCAAACGATTCCTTCTACACTGGTGTCAATCACATAGTACCATGAAACTGATACAGTCAGGGACCTTGACATTTGAAGGGTCAGGGTTATACTACAAATTGATAAGTATGAATACCTAAAACAGTTGGCCAAGAACCCCAACATCTCAGCTTTAGTTTACTTGGAGGATGGTGGTTGTGGAAGAAAGAGATTCTACTTACGGATTTGGAGAAACCTTGAAAACAGGTACAGCAAGTCCTCACTTAAAGTCATTTTGTTTTAAGGCATTTCATTATAAAGTTGATAAGAAAGAAAATCAATTCCCTGCTGGGGCCACTGTCTGGGTGGAGTTTGCACATTCCCCCCATGTATGTGTGGGTTTTCTCCGGTCCAGAGGAAAGCTCATATTTATTTCAATATTTAATATTAGAAATGTTTTGAGGTCTTTATTTAGAAGTTTGATTATGTTTTTGTGACCAGAACTATGCTGTGGGAACATAAATCTTGTTTATGTATATCAGCCTGTGGTGAAATTGGTTTCATTATAAGCCATTTAATTTAAAGGTGCACTTTCCAAGAACCTACTGACAACTTTAAGTGAGGACTTCCTGTAATTTGGTTAAAGGACCCAAAACCAGAGAGGTCCAAATCCAAAAAGAAAATCAAGGGGAGAAAGACTGGGCTGCACTGATCTGTACTACATCCTATTCTCTTTGTGTGTATCTCAGGACTTGTTCATAATGTGCAGACATCACTTCACTTGATTATTTGTAGCTGACTCTACCAGAAAGTTCTAGATAATCACGGGCAGTCCAGTCCTGAGCTGCCTGGGGGGCGCGGCTGTGCCGGCACCGAAAATGGCTACTGCCGCATCCTGTGCACCCAAGGCAGCCACCAGCGGCACCTCGGTTGAAGAGACTTTCATCCCCTTCCTCCAGTAAGCGCAGTAGCCTCGCAATGGAGCTACTCGATTCACCGCCAAGCTAAAGGTGGGCAGTGAATCAAGACCTTCCGTGTGAGGTGACAAGCCCTACACAGAGGCTTTGGATCCCTTCCTCCCCGTCACGCCTCCCTCTGCTCCCTCCCTGCCTCCCACCTCCCCAACACACCTCCTCCCCGGCCTCCACCCACCTTCCGCTAGACGCCCCCGCTTACCTCTCCACTGCTCAGTGGTCTGTGCGACCACTGAGCGGTGGAGTTCGGGTGCCCGCCTGGCACCGGCCAGTGCTGGGCTACCACCAGTGCTCACCCGGCAGTATGACCTGCAAATGGTCCTTACAGCATTTTTGCGATAGTGCACACCGGCAGTGAGCTGGTACGCCAAGCCCAGGATTGGGCTCTGGCTCCCCTATGCACAATGGGGATAAGATTGTATCTTCCCTCACTACTCAGCTGGTATACCTGCCTCACTTCCAAAACCACAGAACATCCATACATAAGCCATGATATGACTCTATTATTATTATTATTATATTTTCACACAGTCATAATAACAACAGCAGTATTTATGTACTGCTTTTCAACAAAAAAATTTCACAAAGCGCTTTACAGAAAAATCAAACAATGTAATGGATCTAGATTTTCCTACTCAGTTCTGGGCTGCCACAAGCTGCTCAGTGGTTAGTGGTGGGGAGGTAATCTCTACAGGACCCTCTCGGGCAATGCAGCCCACCTCTTCCTTACCCGGCCCAATCATAGTTGTTGTTCCTGCCATTCTGTTTTAATCCCCTGGCAGTTTCTGCTTGAAGAAGTTTCTTCTTTTGCTTCTCAAATAAGTTTCTGCTTGAATGTATTATTGAAATGTATGTATATTTATCTTCACCTCACAATGTGAGATTTTTAACTGTGTGATTGTTTGATTGATTGGATTGCCAATTCTAAGTATCCTGGCGAAATGCACTGAGGTGTGTATAGTACTAGGTCAAAATAAGTATATGATCTAATAGGCTACTTGTGACACTTCACAACTCCATATGGATTTCTATATGAGGAATTTATAAACAGCATTTTGTAAAGATTATATACATTTTTATCGTTGCATTTTAAAAATCCTTTAAAGGTTTTGTAAATCATAGTATTGTTTCTGGATCCATGCTGTGTGGAAGAGCCTGGCTTGTTTCGCAAATACAAGCACATCACTGGATTGCTCTCGATTACTGTATATTTGATGAATATGTGAGCTCACCCAGCCGACAAGAATCATGCTGGAGGTGAAGTGAGGTGAAATGTTCATATCTCTCTCCACCAAATGAGTTTTGATTTGGAGTCAGCCCTACTTTCCAATGCCCAAAGGCATAGCATGTGGCATGAAACCTGCAGTAGCCACACACAGGCATGTTGTCTGTCCCTAAACACCCAAATAGCCCTAGTCATTGACTGCGACATCATGCAAGGGACATTGTCAGGGTTAAGATGTTCTGAAGAGGGATACAGAACTGGAGTCAGCCTCCAGACACCATCCCAAGGGAGCAAATTCCTAAAAAGATCAGACCTCACATCACCTATGAGCCTTAACAAGGGGTCATCTCCTGGTATTCAGAGAATCTCTTTTAATGCTTGGATTATGAATGAAAGATATTAGAAGGATTGGGGATAAAAGCTGCATTTTGCTATCTGTGGATTATGTTTCTATTCATGGGAGTGACCTCAGGGATTTGTTTCCTAAGAGTGTTTCACATTCATTGAGTAAAGCTATGCTTAAAATCCTATAGACTAGAGAGTGATGCTCCATGTTTTAGAGATTATTTGTCTTGCGGCCTCTAAAATACTGTTGTTTTTTTTTCAATCCGAGCATCAGCCATAGCACTGTGTCCTCTTTGTCTTTATCTGTGTCCAGTCTGTCAAGTACTGGAAATTTACTTTTAAAAAATCCATTTTGGTTAATACTATAGACCAGAGGTTTCCAAACTGTGGCACCCCTGGGCAGTTTGGCACACTCACAGGTGTGCCACATAGCCTCTTCGTCCTGGTTAGCAAGGCTATGATTGTGTGAAGTTTCAGGCAGACTCACAGCCCAATCCTATGAATGTCTGCTCAGAAGTAAGTCTCATTAGAGTTAGTGGGGCTTACTCCCTGGAAAGTGTGGATAGGATTGGGCTGTCAGCCCGGTGTGAAAGACGCCTTGGCTGTGCTGAGTTTTGGAAACCACTGCCATAGACCTGTCCTCTGGGAATTCATCTAGTTTTTGTTTTTAAAACTCCTCTGTGACCACCCAGCTTCTTGTGGCAATAATTTCATGCATTTGGAGAAGTGCTGCCTTTCCTTTTGTTCACCTTGGACCCCCAATCAGCAGGTGAGCGTTGGAGAACGTCCAGCAGAGTAATGACAGTTCAGCTCCATTCACGCTTCTCCAAGAGCAGCGGATTATCAAAGTTGTTCTGTAGATCTGCACTTTCAAGAAAGCTCAGTAAACATTTCACCGGGACAATATTTGATCAGTGACAGCTGCTCCTTTGCCATCTGATAATACTTATTGTATCTAAATTTGTACTTCATTTAAATCAATCAGCTTTTGCAGTCTCCATTTTATCAAACAAGGGATAGCTGAGTTCCCCCAAGCCTTTCCTTCAGATACCCTTCCTTCTTTGTTGGTGTGTGAAAGGAGGAACCAAAGAAGAAACCTCCCAGGTTTTCTTTCACAGCCACACTCTAGAATTGTTGTCTCAATTTCACATTGGAAATTTAAAAATAGACTGTTGCAGTTGGAAGAAAAGAGCATTGTTGGTCCTGGGAGTTTTCTGTTCCAAATCTAGAGATGTGACAGTCAGGAAAGGTAAACCGATCATTCCTATCTCCTTCCTGGCAGAACAACCTGGTCTCTCTTGCAGCAAAACCCACCTATGGCTTCCTGTCTCACAGGGGACAGGCCTTCCTGATGAACTGATTGCCACCACTCTAGATCCTGGGAGGTGTCACAGGCGTGTTTGAAAAAGCAATTTGGCAAACCCTGCTGCACAGATGTTACTGTGTGCCAAATTTTAATTGAAGGGAACGTTTAGACTTCCTGCAGTGAAGGTATTTTGTCCTAATATTTCCGATGGGAAGAGGAGGGGAGGCAAAATCAAAGTTGCTTCAAAGCAATGGATTCACAGAGAGGGACTCAGGCAGTTTTGTAGTCTGGGCTTCTGCGGTTTGTTTGCTGACAACATATACGTGTTGCTAAGCAACTGCATCTTATAGATCCAGCAATCTGTCACCCCCTTTCAACACTTCCAGTCTATACTGGAATACTTCCTCTCGCAGAGGAGGACTTTTAAGGACGTTTATCAAGAGCGGCTGCAGCTGCAAATTGTGTCTACAGGACACAAAGTCTGGCTGACTGATACAAAGTCCAGCAGTTTTGTAAGCACCCTAAGGGGGGGGGGGTCTCATCCACTCCACCCTGAAAGCAGGTGATGCCTTCTAAAAGGAGATACCACCATTAATACTGGCATGTGATGTATCACCCCAGCCACTCATCAAGCCAACAGTATGAGACAACACAAGTTGTCCACATTGAATTTGAGCCACAGTATGAGACAACACAAGATTCAACTCAGCTGGAAAACCTGATAAGCAGAATGCATTTATTCGTCATTGTGTTTAGCCTCTTCTTATAGACGCAGTACATAAAACATTATAAACAGCAGTCCCCAAACTTACTGTGGTCATCATGACATTCTTCTTTCACGGTGACCTTTTCTTCCTGGTGATCCAAAATGGCAGCAACCAGGAAAGTCAGGAAGAAGAGGCAGCTGGGGACATCTTGCAGCATCCCTGTGAGTTTGCCATGGCACACAGTTTGGGAACCATTGCATTATAAGAATAGATTTTCTTGTGGGGGAGGGGAAGCAAGTATTCCTGAGAAACTGGGCAAAGTCATGGCATCCATCATCACAGCTTTGGCAGATTTGCATTTCAGAGAGTCCTGGGGCATGTGAACACAGACACACTGTGTGTTCATGGGGTTGTCCAGAGAACACTGGGCAGGTGCAACCTTGACCTCAACAATGATTCCAAGAGCAACATGTTAATTTGTTGTCAAACCCCCAAGGAATCTCAGGGGCTGGTATCTGCCCTCCCTGTGGCACAAGGCCAAGTGTGGTGAAGATAACCCAGGGAGGTAATCAAGCCAATGAACCAGAGCTGGAACAGGTGTTTTGGCTGTTGCCTCAGTTTGTTGCACTCAGTGTGTGTCTGGCATTTTCTTTTGTCTATCCTAACTCTCCCAACATTCAATTTTAGCAGATGTCTCCTGGTTCTGGTGTTATGTGAGAAGGGAAAGAGTATCTCTCTATCATAAAAACATAACATAAGAACATAAGAACAGCCCTACTGGATCAGGCCATAGGCCCATCTAGTCCAGCTTCCTGTATTTCACAGCGGCCCACCAAATGCCCCAGGGAGCACACCAGATAACAAGAGACCTGCATCCTGGTGCCCTCCCTTGCATCTGACACAGCCAGTTTCTTAAATCAGGAGGTTGCACATACACATCATGGCTTGTACCCTGTAATGGATTTTTCCTCCAGAAACTTGTCCAATCCCCTTTTAAAGGCGTCCAGGCCAGACGCCATCACCACATCCTGTGGCAAGGAGTTCCACAGAACAACCACATGCTGAGTAAAGAAATATTTTCTTTTGTCTGTCCTAACCCTCCCAATTTTAGTGGATGTCCCTCTATCCATCCCCTGCATAGTTTTGTATGTCTCAATCATGTCTCCCCTCAGGCAGTCTGGTATTAGCTGGTTGTCTTAGGGGGCTGAAAAAGATTTTTTTTTTCTCCTTTACAGTTTACCCCTACCCCAGTAGGCAGTGAGTACTCAGAAGTGCTCACCTACTCTGAATTGTCTAAGCAGGTGTGAGCCTTAGCCAGGTGGTCAAACTGGCAGATATAGTGTAGCCTGGGATTAGGTATAGGGATTGGTATATATCCTGAGAAAGTAGATGGGGCGAGAACTGATCTCCAGAAGTTGCTCAGCTTGAGGATGCACACTGGGCAATCTTGTCCAAGAACTGTAAAGTCAGTCTCAAAGTCTACTCCATTTGGGAAGGGTTGGAGTAATCCAGGTTGTAATGTAATGTAATGGTGTAATGCCTGACAGGAATTGGTATTGATAAACTGGGTTTTTCATGGACAGTCTACAGTTCAGAGTGTGAAAGGGACCATTTGTAAGGGGGAATAGGCAGCAGCTGGCTGTCTCCTCGATGGAAGAACATCTGCACTGAAAGGGTGATGGAGTTGTAGGAAAATTAGGACCACTGAAAGTTGATGTTATTAGAGTGAAATAAAGGTTGTGGCCCATTTCAAGTCCAGCCAGCTTGTCTTGGTCCTCGTTGGGCAGAATGTGGGCATTCTCCCTTTCAAGTCCCTTTTATTTCAGCGGGTGAGTTAAGTACCTGTTTGCATCACTCTCATTTGAATTGCTGGGATTAAATTGCCCGGTGTCAGTGTGCTCAGATTAAAAGTGAGCAGTGTTCATTTTTTATAATTTTGGGACATGTTGTCCAAATCCTAAACACACTAATTAGAAAACTAGAAAGTCAGTGAGACATTGAAAAATTTGACCTGAGGTGCACCTAGCTCTGTACTGGACCAGGTTAATTTCTCGGGCAGACCAATCCTAACCTGCCCTGGCAGACTAACCTGCCCCACATCCAGAGCAGGGTTGGGGCTGTTTGCAGCTCAGCCGGGGCAAGGGGAATTCCTTTCCCTTACCCTGGGTAAAGCCGAAGCAGCCCAAATGGGTCTACTCAGGTCTGTGCCAGCTAAAGAGGTGATAAAGATCTGAGCAACCCAGAGCTGATCTGGACTACCTGGTAGTGGGGTTAGGATCTGGCACAAGTGCCAGAATCCTGGACCCCACCCCCGCTCTCCTGCGGCCTGCCACGGACCCACCCATCACTTGCCCTCCTCCCACCCTGGAACACCTCCTTCCTGCCCTCCCCATGCCCTCCCAGACCCCCGCGCCAGCCTGACTTGGAACTTAACCCTTCCTGTCAGCGTGGAGGCCAGATTGGCACACGGACGTGCCCTGGCCCGGCTGACTCAGGAGGAGACGCAAATGCGCTTTATGGCATGTTTGCAGCACTGGGATTGTATTCTAATACTATTACTTAAGCCTGTTACGTAAGCCTCTGGAGAAGGTTCTTTTTCCATGCTTTCCCTTTTTCTCCCTTATTAAAAAAAGAAAAGAATGCATTTGATAGAATGCATTTAAACTGGCTAAGTGTAATATAGTTAGAGAAAAGAAGTCCAAATCTTCCCACTACCTCAGTTCTATCAAGAAATCAAAAAGATGAGTCACTCTGATCAGTGAGCGCTCATTCAGAAAGATAACAAGACTCAAAAAGGATGTGTTAGACTACCAAAAATACCTCATCGTTGTTCACACCCCATCAGCAGCTTAGTACTGAGAATTCCCAGGAGTCATTCCAAGATGGGAAGGAAATCTAATTCTGTGGTTATCACTTTGGTGACTTCCCCTTCCATAGTATCCATCATGCCAGGGAGTGAAGCCATTACTGAGAGATGTCAAATATTTTGAGTGGTCTCTATCATCCTGCACCATCTTTGTCAGTTCATTTGTTTGCTAGCTGCCTTTCCAATCATCACTTTCCAAATCCTTAAGGCCAACACTGGAACATTTGGGATGTGCAAGACCAGGTCACAAAATCAGGCTTGCTCGATTGACACAATCTAAAGTGTTTTAATGATGCCTCTTGCCTAGTTCACAGAAGGTAGTATAGTCCTGTCAGAGCTGTACCATTACCAGCTACAGAGAGGGGCTTACTTGATGGGATAATAACTATTTTTTTAAAAAGCTAAACACATTTTCCGCATTGAAAACTGCATGTTAGGGAAAAGGGTTCTTATCTATTCTTCTGCCTGCTGTGCTAGTTTTATGTATGTGTGTGTGTGTATGTCGAGAGATTTTGGTCTCTAGTATCATTTCACACTGCAGGTGGGGGTGTCAAAATTTGAATTTTTTTTATGTGAGAATAAAACTTGCCATACACTCAGGGAGTGCCATAAGAGGGAGAATACCAACCTAGAAACAACTTCTTGAGATGCTACTTGACATGCTTGACTTCTTGACATGCTACTTTGTATATGCAGTGAGTTTTCTTATGGGGTAAGCATTCAGACATTCAATCCTTACCTAAATCTAGAAACATACGAATCATGTGAGGCTGCTAGCAATGAAGATGCATTGAGAACCAGGGTTTAGTGGTTCAGGAATTAGACTTAGACCTGGAAGGTCCAAGTTCAGATTCTGGCTCAAATTCCAGCCTAGCCACTCTCTTTCTCTCTCAGCCTCACTGATGGGGATGAAGGCTGATGGGGAATGTCTGAATCCGGCTGTTCAGCACACAGCAGAAGCTCATTCAAATGGATACATAAACCAGTAATGCCCAGCACTGGGTGGGGGGGAGGGGGCTACTCAAGAACAAAACCCACATGACCCAGCCACCCCATTGCATCCCTATATTAAACCCAGTACAGTTGGCAGGTTGGGCTTGGAGTAAAAAGTCCAAACAAAGCAAATTCCTTTATTGCCCTCTAGCTATACACAGTTCCTGGCACTGGCAACTTACATTTGTCCTTAGAATCTCTGGTCCCTGCACTTTCTCTCCAGTAATTGGGGGTCTGCTGGATGCCAGCATTGGGCTTCCATACGGCAGACCAACATAAAAAAAAAAAAAACCTCAATAACTTTAGTTTGTTGATGTCATCAAGTTCCCTGTTTGGAGGAATGGAACTCACTGCCACTCCATCCCTCCCTTTTTCCGAGGTGGACAGGTTTGACTGTGCCACAATGAGGCAGCTATGATGATTGCTGGAAGAATAGCTAGCTACTCTAGGCAACCTTCTCCTGAATCCACAGCCCCAGGTGATCTTGAGCAATGGAGTTTCAGAAAGACTAAGAACAAAAACTGCTTGCAGAAAGATGCCCCAGTGGCTGTCTAGGCTGCTGAACTGCACACAAGCTTCTTGGGGGGGGGCAGCGAGTAGGAATTTATCACAGCAACAAAATTCCAATATGCAGCTTTGATATTAGTTGTAATGAGGAATTGTCTCTATTGGTTTTAAAAGATAATTATTGAAATCTTGTGTAAACACCTAAGTTCTGGTTTAATTTTTTCCCCTGTATTCGGAGCAGGTGTTTTGACAGATGGGTAGACTGTATATTTGTACTTGTCCTGGAAAAGTCCATGTAACAATGCATAATCAGGATTCTTTGGCTGGTGCGTGTGTGTGTTCAATCCTTCTGTGCATGGCTCCTGCGCTTCTCCCTCATAAACAGTTGTTGTTTGCTCAGACTGTTCTCTTTGTGTGCATTTCCTTCTATCAGTTGAACCCACAAATTTTGGATCATTAAATACTCACCATACAGGGGTTTTTTCTAGTGAGAAAGACATATTGATTTTCAGATAGTGACATCTGCCAGGAAAGTTCAACATTAACAGTTCATTCTTTCCTTTGGAATGATTCTCTCTAAACAAGAATGGAAATTTTGGAACAATGTATAAAACCACTGAACTCAAAGGAAGTCCTCAGTAAGGGTGAAAGGGTGGGCTGCTCAATGGCACAGGCAGGGCCAGCTTCAAGCAAATTGGACCAAGTGCCTAAGGCCCTTGCACTAGGGTAATCTAGTCGTGTCAAATACACACCATAACACATTGGAACGAACACCATATGGCAGGTTTTATATAGAAAAGCAACCATTTTAATTGTCTTCTGAAATGCTAAGTATTTTTAATGCAAAGTATTTCTTCTGAAATGTTAAATGTTATTTGTTTCCAAACAGGAAAGAGGCCTCTTTCAGCTCTAGACAAACAGCTCATTTCCACATTGAAGGTGTGGGGTTTTCTACTGAATGCCCCATACTTCAAGCCAAAAAGGAGGGGAGATCGTTCTTCCTTGAAAATCAGTGTGAAAAGGCCAAAATGTCTGGGCTAGAACTCTCTTCTGTGGCATTTGTTTTATATGCAGGGAAATTTTCTATATAAGAATATTCAGTTTGTGATTTCCCACTTGCAGTTCAAAATGATATAGCCCAGAAACAGGACTTTTCCCCATGAATTGAACTGTTTATGTAGATCCCCAGTCAGCGCCCATGAACTTTTTCAAAATGTTGTGTCTCATTCCTTACTGAGTGTTAAATTCTCCGGTCAGCTAAGTTTCAGTTCCCCTGCAAGATATTTATTGATAAATGCACTCATCTTCTATATTGAATGGAGATGGGGTGTGTTTGTGTGTGTGTGGCAATCTATCTCCAGATATAGATATAACCATAGATATCGTAGAACACTGTCTATGCTGCTTGTCAGCATCTGACACTTGGTGATCACCAGCTTTCAGCTACTCTGCTTTGTTGGCTCCGGCTGTCCCATTAAGAACAAATATCCTGCCGGCTGCAGGGTAAGGCAGCGCTCCTGAGTGCCTGCCAAGTGGGAGAAGCCCGGTTTGAGACGGGCGAAGTCATTCCAGGCCCGGAGCCAGCAAGGCGGGAGCAACTGCTTTGTACTGAAGTCAGCGCACTTTGTCACCAGCCTCCAGACTCACGCTGTGTGTGCCAAGTTTCACAGCTAAGACATGTCTGAATGCCGTCATGCCACAGCTCCACTGAGAGAAAGGGAGAGCCCTAATAAAACGGGCAAAATAGTCCAGCCTTGGCTATGTCATCATAAACCTCCTCCCCACAGGGAGGTTTTCCTGGGCCCGCTTGGCAATCAGTTCACGAATGCAAATTTAATTAAGCTTTATGGCAGCCCCTATGCAAGGAGTGCCAGGGCCAGTGCAGTGTTACTTAAGCGCCTCTTGTTTCCAATGAAATGTCACCATTTGGGTGGCCACTGCTCTCAGGCAAATGAGACTCACTCCACAGAGATGTGCAAGAGACAGCACAGCGGTTTTTGAACAGGAATCGTGGTCCTGTCAGCTAAATGGCAGCTTTCAAACAGGAACAGAGCTGTGCCATCTAGACTTTTCTTAGTTCTCTGTCAAACAATGATTAAGCCCTCTTCAGGAATTGCTGTTCAGGGTATAATGAGCCTGGGTAGAGACAGAATGGGAGTGTGCTGGTCAACTGGTGCACCCCCAAGGTCAACACTTGTCTGCAGAGGCAAAAGTCAAGCTCAGGTGGATGATCTCCCCATGTTCTCAAACCTTAATGAACCCAAATTCCAGAAACTGGGAATTACATACAGATCTCCCTGGTTTCAGTGCTTGTCTCTGCAGACAAATGCTAAGCATGGAGACAGCATGACACAGCCGTTGAGCACATCAGTGCAAGGGTGTGGCTAGCCAGCACCCCCCCCCCCATTCTCTCTCTGTAGGGAACCACACACCTGTTTTGAGATCACATGAACAGGGTGCCTTATAGCTTCTTAAAGGCTAATTGATTCATTACGCATGTATTTTTGTGGACTAGAGCAGCAGTTCCCACAATTTTCCTTGCTGTGACCCACCTCATCCTGATACTCCTAGTGGTGCCAGGGAAGCTGGAGGCCCCTTTGAGGTTGCACCATTTTGGTGACCCGCTCTACAGACCTCCGCAAGCCAAGAACGGCCCGCAGAAGTGTCTAGAAGCAACTTCCGGAAGCATCAAGAAGCAACGAACTGGAAGTTGCCTCCAAAAACTGAACGTCGCTTCCAGATGCTTCTGTGAGCCATTCTGAGGCCCATGGAGACCGATAGGAACTCCTGATCCTCCCCAAAACCGAACTGCCCCTTCCATCACCTTCCCTGCTGCAGCCCAGCACCTGTGAACCTCTGGTCCATGCACAGAGACTCCAGCCATTTGCACCAGCACCTCCATAGTGCATGATAGTGAGCGGCATTCAAGACACTATAGCAGCACTTATGGTGGCAGAGCAGGAGATGCACCGCATAGGCATACCTTCCCAGTAGGATGAGGCCATAAATCAAATAGAAGAGTGAAGAAAATGTCACTTTCACCTCTTTCCTGTGGCCAAATTTAAATCTTTATGTTGTTTTTTTGTGTGGTTTAATATCCTCTTTTATTCATGTATTTGTCCAATTGAAGTAAAATTGCCTCTATGCAAGAACCTGATCTGCGGTGCTCGTTTAGGATTCTAACAGAGCTTAGAGGCTTTTTTAAAACAGCTGTAAAAGCTATTTTAATCATTGTCCTTAGAATGGGAACTTTCAATGGTAAAGGAATACATTTTATAGTTGCAGGTTTATTCCTTTTAGTGGCCCCTCCTAGTGTTTCATTAGCTCTTTTCTTTCTATAATCTCTAGTTAAAATACGATGCATTGTAGATGAGAGAGAATGAAAAAAGAGAGGGAGGGGCTACACATATTACTGTCAGTTGTGCTGGCATTAATCTGGACAAACTCTGTTGACATTAATAGAGCAGCACTGTGTAAATCCAAAGTAATTGATGGAGGAATTTAACCTAAAGGGGCCATTCACATACTACAGAGCTGCTTGTGGCCTCCTTGATTTCACTGCAGCTGCAGAAATGCAAAGCACTCTCAAGGAATTCTCAAGGCACAGGAGCAATCAAGACATTGGCTTCCCACTGAAAGAACTCTCTTCTTGCGCGTTTCAGGCTTGGAACGGAGAGCAGAATATAGATAACAGGCTAAAGACAACACAGATACCATGTTTTCAGGACCGCAGTGAGCTGCCTTATACAAGCTCTACACAAAGTGTAGCTCTACACAAAGATTCTACAGAACTCGGCTGTGAACCTGAGGGGGGCCTGCAAAACATATTTCCCATTGGGTTTCACAGCTCTTAAGGCTGACCCTGCTTCAGGCAGTGTTGGGCTTGTTGAGCTGGGAGGGCGTTTGTTTTCCTTGTATCTCAAATAAGCCATCAATTGGCGTGGCTTTTCAGTGTGCATCATCATCATCATCATCATCATCATCATTGCCATGCATGTCAAGTGGGGACACTGATGAGGAACAGGGTCTCCTTTACCAGTATTGCTCTGCTGAAGGTCGAAGAGGCTTTGTGCTTGTGGTCTTTCGGGACGATGCAAAACCTATTTATTCTAAAAGTCCTCTGGTGGTTTGAGGACTGTGTTTTACTGTGTTTTATTGACTATGTTTGCGGAATGCCACCTTGCGCCTTGGAGAGGCAAAGTACAGATGTTGGAAATGAATACATAAGAAACAGCCGTGGAGTGCAATCTCTCTCAATTTCCAGAATGCACTATTGATGCTAACTTGATTTCTGCTCAACATTTTGTCTCTTCTAGAAAGAGTGTGCCAACTTCATCAAGGTGCTGAAGGCTTACAACCACACACATTTGTATGTCTGTGGAACGGGGGCTTTCCATCCTGTGTGTACGTACATTGAAGTTGGGGGACATCCTGAGGTAAGCGTGCTTCTAAATATATCCACCTAAAAAAAGCTTGTTGACCTATTTCTTCCCCCACCCCATTCCCAAGGGTGTGTTGCTGCCGAACTGATAGTGAGCTGTATTGTAAGGGTGCCGTATTGCTAATATATTTGTGGATGATGATGTAAGGTCTCACTTTTAGTAACAAATCTGGGGCATGAGCCAACCAAGACCGTTTCAAGTCCATTTTAGTGGGAGAAATCTAAGGATACACTTAACGCTTCCATTGAACAATGGAACATGAAAGTCCTGAGCTCTGGGTGGGTCACATCTATAAACCATTTGGTGGTCTCATTAACAACTGACTAGGTTGTTGTTGGCATCCTTCAGTCTCGGAAGACTATGGTATCGCGCTCTGAATGGTGGATCTGGAACAGAGTGTCCTCTCTAGTGTGCGAAGCCTGGGTAAAGTAGATATGGAGGATAGACTGTTTCCCATGCAGCAAATCCCCCCTCTCCACATCGCTGAAATGGTCCAATGGAAAGGCAGAGGCCAATATGGTTGGTTCCAGCGGCGTTGCAGGAGTTGCCTGAACGTGACTGTGTTCAGCCATGAACTGCCTCAGGGACTCCAGCTCCGGATTTTGCCTGGAGGTTGACTCCTGAAGCCTTTTCCATAACTGGATGTAGCCACAAGGCAGTGGAGGTTTGGGATCAGAGTTTTCCTTCTCTCAGATGAGCTGCCTTCCCAGGCTGACGAGTCCCATCTACCTGGTGGCTGTTTAGTCACCTCTTACAACAAGTACAGCCAAACTGAGGGCCTAGTCTTATCCCCTAGCCCCCAGGGGTTCAACTGACTATATAACTAAGATTTTAAAATGCATGAACCCTCTGTGTGGTTTTCCAAAGCAGTCGTCCCTTCTTTCTCTGTTCTAGTAACTGGGAGGTTACTATCTCTGCATGGGAGCACTGTTTATTCAGAGGGAAAGGCAGGTTGTTGAGATAAATAATGAATTACTCATATTATCAGCACCTTCTTCTAGTGCCAGTTTCTTGCTTAAGTGCTACTTCCACTGCCAGTCTGTGGAGTCTGACACCACAGCAGTTTCAGTTCCCATCTGGGGCACAGACAGCAGACCACATGAATGCACTTTTCCGTTTCCAGATTTCTATGGCATTTTTTATTTTTTTGGTTAGAAATAAGACCTGGTTTATTTCATCTACATTATTCTTTAAAACACACACGTGCGCACGCGCACACACACACAGAGAGAGAGAGAGCTTTAACAATTCTAGCCATAGTCAGGGTACTAAAATGGTTGGGAGGGACCTTCTTGCACAGCTCCCAAGGTTTTCAGGGGATCTCAAGCAGGAGAGTTTCCTTGCGGCTTGTGCTACTTGTTCTCATACTGGCCACTGTTTGCCCAGTGCTGCCAAAAGGTGCCAGCAGGCTCAGTCTACAAGCCAGCAAAGCCACATGTTCTTAATCGGCTACTTCCAATTGGGCTGGTTCTGTCTGGCCTCTGCAACCCAAAGTCTTAGAGAAAGGTCTTTCCCAGTCCTGCTGCTTGAGTTTCTCATGTGGAACATGCCAGGAATTGAACCCAGAACCTGGAACCTGATCTACTTCTGAACTGTGACCCCAACAAAAAACAACATAACTGCAAAATGTTCTTTCATTTGTGATCAACATGACCAACAGAACAATCCCATGTTTCTATCCTCAGAAGTAAGTCTCAGTGTTCAGTCTCAGGAAAGTGGGTTTAGAATTGTAGCATATTTGCATCGCAGGACTTACTTCTGAGTAAACATGAATAGGATTGTGCTGTTAGTAACTCAAGCTGGTGTTTCCTGTTGACAGGAGAGAGCTAAGGATCAAACTACACATTACAACAGTAGTGTGTTCTGGCCCAGATGTTTTCTGTTATATTTTTAAGTAGCACACAGGGGGGTTTGCAAAAAGTGTCAAATCTGTAGGTGGGGGTGTGTGTTTTAATACTATTTTCCTGCCTTGGATCACAGTGCTATGAGTAATAAGTAATATCTCACTTATTCCCAAGAAGTTATGTATAGGATTGCAGTTCCATGCACCAACTCAATTAGAAAAATGAAAGCTTCCATAGAATAGATTTTTCACCCCTATTTACAGTAGTGCACACCTTGGGGTACGTGGTCAGGATCTTGACAGAGGTGACATATGAAAGCCTTTTGCTCCCTGCGGTGGTTGGACCTTTTCATGTGTGCCTCTGCATTCCATTTAATAATTTAACTGAAGAAAATGGATTAAAACATGTCTTTGTTGCAATGTGTAGTTTGTCCCGGATTCACTTCCAGGCCCCAACAAGTGTTCAGTATGATTGCTGACAAGCCTGTCTGTGCAGTGCAAGTCAAGGCCTGAGGTGGGAGAAGATACACTCAGCCGCGGATGCACGCTTGTTCTCTCCATGCACGTTCTGTTCACCATGGGATTAAACTTTAATGTGCTCATAATGTTTGGTGGAAGAACTGCTGGGATCAGTTTGTTTCCTGTTTTTTTGCCTCCCCTCGCACTCAGAGCGCTATGTGGATATGAAAAGGAAGCCACTTGGCTTTGATTTTCAGTGTGACTTTTGGAGTCGTAGTTCCAAGGACATTTCAGATCCATAAAACAGGTTTGTCTGATCTTTTCTGGGAAGACATGTGTTTAATTTATGGAGGTGTTTTTGAGTAGATCCTTGTGTTTCATTTGCTCGCTCTGATCTCAGAAGCACATTTACTCAGAAACTGCCTTATGGATTTGACATTCATATTTGCAAATTGCCATAAAAAATAAAGACCTCATTATTCAAGTGAATGAGGAGGCACTTTAAAAATCAGATTTCCCTCTTGTAGAAAAATTAACATATTCCTCCAGTACTGACTTAAAGAGCTTGGAGATTGTTCTTCCACCTCCTTATGAAATGTCTATTAATTTTTAAAACAAGCTTTCACTAAATGATATTTCTTCTTAACATGCAGTTGTATATGCAAGGGAGATTACCTTAAGGAGTGTTTATACTCTTGAATGCTTTATGTCAGTGTGGTTTTTTGGGGGCAATTAACAATTGTCTCTTGACCACACACACATACACACACAGAGTATGTCACTGCTTACTGTATTAAAAAGATTTTCCCTTCCCAAGTTCCATTTGGGAATTGGTAGACGTATTAATTAACTTAGCTCCGTAAGACGCATGTCAATCTGTTATTGGGAATCTGCCAAGAAGACTCTCTGCAGATAGATGGCAAACATGAGGTCATTTACTCCTACAGTTCTATGAGCATGCAAGATAACCTGTCCCTGTGCACCCATGTGCAAACTCATGTGCACAAACACACACAGAGTATATGGACAGAAAGATGAGACATAAACACCTAGCACATCTCTTGACATCAATTGGTAACTATTTGATAGCTGCTTGTGCTACATTATCTCTCTTTGATGCCTTCTGTTTGCTGCAAACGATGTGAAGGGCTATTATGGCAGAAGTATTTGTTAGAAGGAAATCCCTTCTCTCAAGGGCTGCAGTGTTTAATCAATTAATAGAGTAGATTAAGACTGCATCCTAAACAGTCTCCCTAGGGAGTGAGCTCCATTGAGCTCAATGGGCTTCTGTGCGAACATGAGTAGAAATGCATTACAAGGAACAAAAAAAAAAAAAGCAAACCCCTCTGATTGATCCAAATGCTGCCTTTGGTTACTGGTCAGCAGAGTTTTTTCAGCAATTTTCAGTTGGCAGCGGAGTCCTGGAATGTGGGCTATACCATTGCCTCCAACTGGAGCCTATCCATGCAGCTGCCACAGCTTGCTTGAACTTAGCAGCCCTTTACCCGCAAATAACGAGACCAGACTTCGGCTTGGATGCAAATGGGCCACTTTATTGAATCTCAAACTGCAGCAGGGCAATAAACAATAACCCCAAGCGTGCGGGGCCATATGGGGGAAACGGTCCTAGCCGTCTACCTCCCCCTACAAACTCATTGGGCGTACCGCCTGGCTCGATGCCCCAGCTTTCAGTTGCCAGCCTAGGTCTTTCAACGCCACCCCCAAAGGGGGCAAGGCAGCCGGACTTCAGACCAGTCGACAGAGCCTCACCGGCCTGACTGTCCAGGCAAGGGGTTTGCCTGCCTGCGTCCTGGAGCCAGTCAGGCATCATGGGAGCGGTTCAGGCTCACCCCTCACCCTGCTGCCAATCGTGGCAAGCCTCAGCCTGGTGCCACGAGGCGGGGAGGGGGGTAATAGAGCTGGCACCAACAGCTCGGTAATCAACCAAGCTGGCGCCAACAGCTTTTCTTTGAGATGCCCTGATGGTTTGAATTCTGGGTCCTGTGTATGCATGCTGTGCATCAGCGATTTTCAACTTGTGTGCCATGTCACGCTGGTGTGCCACAGAAGGTCTGCAGGTGTGCCACGGGAGTTTGGAGCTCAGTGCTTGAAAATTGCAGAAAACTACTCTGGGTTCTGCAGCTCTGTTTCTAGGGCAACGGTCTGTAGTACTGAATTGTCTGTCCCTCTTCCTCCACCGGTGTTACTCCGCCATTACTACAGCCAATTGACTCAGAAACAGAGCTGCAGAACCTGGAAGAGTCTGCCAGAAGCCGGATGTGACTTCACAAGAAGCAAAGACCGTAGAGGTCAGTTTGCTGTGAGGATAAAAATGCTGCAAATTGCTGCTCTACTTATATTAGCCTACTATCCGTACTGGTTGAAAGTCTCCCTTGAAATGAAACTAGGAAAGCGTCAATGTGTTTGACAAGATAAATGGTGTGTCGTTATATGAACCCCGTACCATTATCCATTATTCATGTCCATTCAGAATTTTAAATTGCCTAAGGAATGTGGAGATGTTTTATGTTTAGATATCACCCATATCTAATAACAAAGAGGCACCATATTTTCTAGTCGCTAGAGTTTTTTTTAATAAATAAACTTGGAAAGTAAAAGAACCTGGAACAGAGAAGGTGCTTCTTATACGACTAAGGGCACAATCCAAACCTGCCGTGGCCTGATTTGGATCGGGCCCTTACAGTGCAACCTTATGCTTGCTTTGAAGTAAATCCCACAGTGTCAAGTGGGGCTTACTCCCAGGTCAGTGTGCCTAGGATTGCAGCCTCAGTGGTTTACACAGTTCTGATGTCTTACTAACTTTCCTGGCATCAAGAATGCGACTTTCACTGCTGATATTTGCAGCACTCGGTGACTCTTGGCCAAATGTTTCCATAGAAAAGTATTGTCTTAAAGCTGATATTAGGATGAATAGAAGTTCTGTCTGATTTACACACACGTAGCAGTTGACACTGCAGCCATTGCGTGATGGGCGTGACATTGCAAGCATGCCCAGGTTCCGTTTTGAATGAGAAATTCTTTGGCCAGTAGACATGCCGCATATGCAGGCACTTCCGACCCATGGCATGTCTCTGCTTTGCCCCTCTTCATTAGTACATGGGACCCGCATAGTTCAGCCACAATAGCACAAGAATAGGAAGTAGCACCAGGTATATTCAAATTCAGTTTCAGGATAGGCACCCAGAAGGTTTGGAGGACCTTAGAACAAGTAAGATGTAGTTCACCCAAAGCTGTGTGTGGTCTGATTCCAAAGCAGATGCAAAATCAACTGGAGACCAGCAGGTTCATGGTCTGCTTCAAGGCTTAGTCGTCTGTCCCCCCACCTTCCTCGGGAATCCAGCCTTAAATAGAGCTGGTGCAGAATTCAGCAGTATCCGAAGTGCAGGTGAGTTTCCCACCCTTTCAGGCTTCTTGGCCATATCTTCAGCTGGTGTCGATTTGTGACGCTACATTAACGTGGTCAAGGCTGACTGGTGTTTGCTGATGATTTGTTGCTGCCTCTTCCTTTTGCTCCCAACTTAGGTAGAACTGTTTTATTTTGCTGCTAATTTCTATTCTGATCAATAATAAAAAGTTTAGATTTATGATGTACATAAAACCTGAAGTTCTTGGCTCTGAAGTTATGTAATATCACCACCTGAAACATATTTGCTTTTTCCGGGCTCTGAGCAACATGTTTTGTGCAGCTCTCAACATTTGGCTATACCATGACCTCCATTACAGACTTTCCCCCTGCTTTAGATTAGACGAAACCGCAAATGCACTTCCTGGAAAAGAAAGATCCACATCCTGTTCTGCATATTTTAAATTTTATAGTGAGCAGTGCTGATGGGCCATCCCTCGGTTAAGGGGAGGAGCCTGGAAACCGCAAGCTCATATCCCTATTCTATGCTTTGTCAGATCACAGAGCTTAGATCACAGATCATCCACTCCGCAGTGCAAAGAACCATCGATCGAAGTCAGTGCAAGTATCACAGCTCCCGCCTCAGGCTTGTGAATGAAGTCTTTGCTCAAAGATGTTCAAAATGGTGTGCTGCGGTTCACATGGGGTGACACTCACCTGCTTTTAATTTACAGTGCTTCTATATCAGCATTTATGACACTTTCCAGTCATTTCTGTAAGCAAGTAATGTTAATGGCTCCAAGATTAGAGAGTGCTGTTGGACAAGAACAGCATCCTTGTGACATTCCCCCCCTTTTATATATATAAATATTCTCTCTTTCTCTTTTAAAAATATACATACACTCTATTCATAATTATAGCTAGCAGAAAAGGCCAATCAGCCTTCAAAAATGATACTGCTTGCTACTTATTACAGTTGCTTCTTTATATCCTGATATCAAGTATCAAACCTAATGACCAACCTCTCTCTCTCTCTCTCTCTCTCTCTCTCTCTCTCTCTCTCTCTCTCTCTCATGAACTATAGAAAAAGTCAAGTTTTATTCTGTGTGTGTTTTCATGCCAGACCCTAATTAGAAAGGCAAAAGTTTAATAAGCAGAAAAAATAGGAAAACCACCCAAAGCATTCCTATTTCCCCTTTTTGGATCTAGAGACTGGCAGTCTAGTTTTGGCAGAGACTGGAGTGTTGTTTTCTGTGAAGTGGCAAATGGATACTGGGAACAATATCTGGTGAAAGAGGCTATTTGGAAGAGGATTAGCAAGCCCTGGGGGAAAATGATGTGGAGCTCTGCTAAGTCCAGACATGCAGTTTGGGGATCAGAGGAAGTCCCACCCCAGGTTTCTGCAGCTCAGCCAAAGCACCAGCAGTGCTCAGGCAAGGAGGGCTCAGCCAGCAGCGCTGCAGCTTCTGTGGAAACTCAAGTGCAGTTGCTCGTCGTGGCTGGAGCCATTGTGAATACAGGATAGAACGGTAACCTAGAGGGTCAGGACTAGGGGAGGAATCTTCAGGGAGTGGAGGCCGGGAGATGAGCGGAGGAGACTGACGGTCAAGTGGCTGTATGATGAGCAAGTCGGCAGTAGGGCAGTCTTCGCTGCAGGGCCAAGACTAACAGAGAAGCAAGTTTTGATGGAGTCGGAAAATGTCTATGTTTTATATGTAGTTTTGTCAACGTTGCAGCAGGGGTGGGAAGTGGGTGGAATGGAGCAAAAACTGTGGTGGAGGAGGGGGGATTCGGTTTGGGCAGGGGGAGGGTTCAGCAGCAGTGGCAGCTGCCGAATCCTAACCCCCATCCTGGACCTGATCCCATGGCGCAGGTTCATGTGGACCTACATCAGCCATTTAGCTAGTGCAGGCCTGAGTAGACACCCCTGTGTTGTGGAGGCTTAGCCCCAGGTAAGGGAACGATTGTTCTCTTACCCAGTGGAGACCTCAGCAACTGCCCCGCCCCCCAGAGGATGCAGCGGTAGCCATTTTGCAGCACTGCATCAGCAGGGGGAGGGGAAATATTAGAATTGGGCTCTTAGTCTTTTGTAAGTGTGTTTAGAATTGCAGCCTAAATCACCTTTTCTTGTTTGGGTAACCGCTGTGGAGTTTTTCTATTAGTCTTTATTCTTAGTTGTGTCTTATTGTTATAATTTTTATTGTTAGTTGTGCCTTATTAGCCACTTGGATCATCCCATAACAAGGACAGAAAGCCAGGATAGAAAACATTCCAATAAAATAAATAAAGGATTTGGGGAGTGGGGAAGGTGAGGAGCAGGTGATGCCAGGCTGTGCATGTAGACCTGAAACCCTCAAGAGAAAGAGCGTTACATAAAACACTTTACTATGTCATCAGATAAACATATTCCAAGCCCACATTTAAGAAAGCAGTGAAGCTGCAGTTCAGGTACAAACCACTTTTGGCATAATGTGGCACGAAATACAGTGAGGGTGTCCAGTCGATGCTGCTGCTTTGTGGGTGCACACGGTCTGTGAGCCAGCATTCCTTGACTGCAGCCATTGTTTCCGGAATGTACACTGTGCTCTGATGCTCCGCGCCTGAGAATGCTTTTCGATTACCGCTATGAGTTGTATACAGTACGCCACAGCTGAATGACTTCCGTGAATGAGAAGCGAAAGCCAGTCAACAGACTCATTAGGTTCAAAGAAATCAGCTCCAGAACTGTGGGAAAACTTTTGTCCAGGCTAATGAAGAGGAAAAGAGGAGGAGGAGGAGGCAGTCCTGCCATGGAAGCAATCTAGTATCTTGGGATACACACAGATCTGCTGGGCTCGATAATTTTTTCCCCATTCGTTTCCATGCATTATTCTGTGTTTGTGTGAGGCCTGGCTGTGCTGCCCTAATGGCTGCAACATGGTGAGGAAAATGATGACACTTCAGTATTCTCTGAGAATTGACATTTTTCTACACTGTACTATTGCCTGCTCGTTCAGTTCTTCTCCCTTCAATTGCTTTTCCTCTTTGGTGCTCCATAGTAACCAAGAGAGGAGAAACAAGCATTTTCTTTCTCCCTTTCTTTTCCTCAAATCAGTGATGTAGCTTCAATGTCTTGCTGTAGTGTCCAGCAGGACGGAGTCTCGACGTCTTTATCTTCAGATCTGGCAGCACTCGCTGGTCACAGTTTCAGCCTTGCTTATGTTTCCAAGCAATGATAGGTTTATAGTTTTGCCTGCTTACTTCTGGAAGCGGAATATTCACTGCATTCTCCCGGTTATCTCGTGACATTGTGGCACAACTGTTGTCTGATGCCTCCCTGCATCATACTGATCACACACGTGGGAGCCACCCCAGTTCTCTTGGTTCTTTGGAACCCGTGATGGAGAAGACACTGCAGAAGCTTTGGCAGAAATACCAAGACTCTTGCACAAAATGTCAAGTTGGAAGGCAGCCTAATTTATTGGCACAAGTGAAATCCTTGGCATCTCCCATCAAAGGATTGCAAGAAATTGCAAAGATCCTCATCAAAGACTTTGGAGAGTTACTGCCAACTACGGCTGAGCTAGAGGGTCCAGTGTAAGGCCTATGCAGAGCTTGTGAAAATATTATGCAACTGTGTCAATCTGTCAGTGTTGTGTCCTCTCCTCACTCTGGAGGGAGAGTCTTTGCCAGGAGCAGCAAATGGAGAGAATATTCCAATGATTTGGAACACTGAGATCCCAGCATTTCAGACTGCAGGCACCTTTTCTCTAAGGCAGTCATCTTCAACCTTTTTCACGCCATGACCCCAATCAATCAAAGCTGAAATATGGGATTGGGGACCTCACCAATCCTGTCCCCCTCTCAGAACCTGATCTGTCCCCATCACCACCCACTGCCTGCCCCATTCCCCACTACCTCTTGTGTCCTCACAACAACCCAGTGAGGTAGTAGTCTAAGCAGGGTTGGCCTGAGGGGCTGTGGAGCAGGACAGTGTGAAGAGGCTGTGCAGAATTATATCAAAACTGAGCCCTCTCTTGCACAGGCTTTGACAGGTTGCAGTGACCCCCCCCCCCAAACGAGGCTTTGTTACCCTATTGCGGTCACAACCCACAGGTTGAAGAACACTGTTCTAAGGAGAGAGCATTTGCCTCTTCAGAAAGCGTTCTGCCATCGAGAGACAGTGGGGCAGAACTATGACTATTGCCAAGCAGGGGAGGGCAGTGGGATGAGGGATGGTTGGATCAGGTCCCAGGAGGGGGCATGACTAGTGCATGCCATATCATATCCCCCTTACTGGCCAGATCCACTAACACAGATCCACTTGGATGTTGTCCCAGCTATTTAGCAAGTGCAGGTCTGAGTAGATCCATTGCCACAGCTGGGGCTTTCTCTGAGGCAAGGGGGAAAAGTCCCCTTACCTTGAAGAGACTTCCAGACTGCAAAAACCCCTTGCAGGATACAGCACAAGCTGTGTTGGCTCCACTGCATTGGCATGGAGGAATTTAAGTGGATTGGGTGTTTATTGCTCACTTGTATGAGACGCTAAGTTTTCTCTAGTAGCCAGAAAACTCAACACTGGCCCTTCATCGCAGAGAAAGTAATTGAAAGCATCACCCAGTCTTGTACTTGCACAGCAGATGCAAAATTTCATCAACACACCTTAAGAATGCTACAGAAAAGTCTGATGGAGCTCTTTGATCTGCCCAGAAAACCAAAGGCAGCCTCCATCTGTCGAAGAACAGATTTGCTGAAAAGGCCGTGATACGCTATGCAGAGGAGTTTAATTGCGGAAGTGATTTGAAATTGATAAAATAAATTTAGTGTCGTAAGAGGAACAGAAATGGATATGGGGAGTTACGAGGTCTGGGAGATGAGGGCAGGAGAGCGTCTCAAGGTTGCATTGTGTTCTTTTCAGGATCAGTGCAAAAGCAGGTTGAAATTCACTCACCTCAATTAAAAAAAACCAAAAACAGACCAATACAATTTGCAAAAGAAAGTACCTGCTTTCTCTTTAGTAGCTCTTCACAAATACCTTGTCAAGTAGACTTTTAAAACGTTTGGTGGAGGAAGCAGTTCTAGTTTGCCTGAAAATAGTGGGTTTCTCAAGCCCAATCCAAACCCAGGTCTGTGCTGGTGGAGGATGTTGCAGACTTGCTTTGCAGCATGTTCACGGCATCCGGAGAGCAAGAAGCTCTGGCAGGGAGACCTGTGCTGTCCCTCTGACACTTAATCCTACAGATCGGCTGCTGGCAGTGGTCAGAAATGTGCCGGTCAGCAGAGAGGTAGTGGGAGGGTGGAGTGAAGGTGGGGGAGGGGTTCAGAGAGGGGGGGATCAAGCCCTGGAGGGAACAGGATCAATGAAGCAGGCCTCCACCATATCCTAACTCCTGTCCTGGGCCTGCTAGCTTTAGATGGGTTTGTTTGGACTTGTGCCTGCTGTTTAGCAGGCGCAGGTCTGAGTAGGCCCATAGGGCAGGCTGGGACATTATTCGGTGTAAGGGGAAAAATATCCTCCCACCCTGAGGAGACCTCCAGTCTGCTCTAAAGCTGTGCTGGATTCAGTGGAAGCCCCGAGTCCCTGCTGTGCCAATGCTGCTTAAGATTGGGCAGCCCGTGGCATAAGCTTGACCCAGTATCTCCTTAAGCCTCTTTAATTGTGATCCTTAAGTTGTGATATGTGTAAAGATACTGATTTCTCAACAGGTGATTGGAAAGGAGTGTGTTGTGAGACATCACCCTGGTGCCAGCAGGGAGTGAGATGTCTCAGAAGGGGAAGGTGGAAGGGTCCAACATGGGGAAAAAATCTAATAAAAGTAAGAGAAAAAAGACACTACAAACCGTCTGAAGTCAAACCAAACTGGAATATCAGTAGTAGAATGTCTTGTGAGATGAACCAGAAAACAAACAAAAAAAAGTTTTGAGTTTGTTTTTTTTAGGGTGCCTGAAAAAGTAGAAAAGGGTGACTTGTCTGCCCTATGAGCTATCATCATTAAAAGCAGTATCACCTTGGAGAATCCTGCAGGAGGTCATATTTGCAATCTCAACACTTTGGAGTTCCTCTCCATTCAAAGCTTTGCCTCTTTTAGTTAGCAAGTAACTGTGATGCATCCCAGTGGAGAACCATTTGCAAGTTCCTCATTCATCAACACACACAAGTGAAAGTCAAATTGACCGCATAATCTCAGTTGCACAGAGACATTGTGTGACTATGTGGCAGCCCACACTTATGTTATAGCACTCAGGCAGTGTGGAAGTCCAAGGCAATGATGCATGTCGGAGATACATACATGTGATTACAGGAAAGATTCTGAAGTTTACTTAGCTACTTAAGGGTTACCTTGGAGGCTTCCTTTCCATGATACAGTTAATTTTCATCATGCCTCCCCAGTGTGTTGATTTCATGGGATTCAGTATTGGGTTTGTAGAAGTCTATTTATGGCTGGGAGTAGCTGAAATACTAATAAAATGCACTGAGTAGGTGCTGGAAAATTGATCCACCTGAAATTTATGCTTCAGTGGCTTTTTGAAGACATAAGAATCAAAGACCTTAATGGCACAAAGCTGTCTCTCATATGCACCTTGCCACTCACATCAGGTCATCTGAGCCTCTCCAACAAGCCAAAGTCCTATCCTATTGAACTCCTTTTCCATCACTATTGACTGTCCACCTAGGCTACTTTTTCAGCCAGGCCAAGATACTTGAATTTGGCTGAGATCTTCAGCCTCTTGAGCCCCTCCCCAAAGGGGCTTGATCACTGCACTCTTTTCAATACTCAAGAAAGTGAGATGAGCATTAGTTGGTGGAAAACCTTTAGAGGCTAACATCTGTTGTGTCTTTGTTGGCCTCCATGACCTTGTTTATCTCTAGTGGCAGGGCACTCCAACATTTGTGTCATGCCTTGCAAGTCCAGATGGAACCACCCAGCAAGTGCAGTCACTTTAGGACATTTCCATAAGCCTTCTCCAGGCAAGGAGAGAGGATGAGGTACAGGAGAATAAGTGTCCTTTGGGATCTGGATTGGGTTTGATGCATTATTCGTAGCTTCAGCCATGGGCAAAAGGCTCATGAGTCTGGCTTGGGTATGTATAGGATTCATCCTTTTCCAAAAAAAAAAAGTTAGGGGTGTCTCAAAACAAATAGGGGTGCAAGACAGCAGTTGATGGAAAGTAGATCTATCCCCATCCTATGCCTGTCTACTCAGAAAGTAAGTTCCAGTATAGTCAATGGGGCTTACTCCCAGGAAAGGGTGGATAGGATTGCAGCCTAAACCTTCACCTTAACCTGCATTTTTTAGAAGCCTCCCAACTTGATGGAAGCTTTGAATATGCAGCCTGCAGTATTAACCCGTAGAGCTGCTGGGGATTTCCCCTTTCCCAGTGGTATTTTTAACCAGATTCATGAAATGTCTGCATGGTTTCCTTTATGTTTTTCAGAAAGGAAATGAAAAAATGTTGTTGTACCTGAGTGGCAAATGGCATTGATTATTTTCCAAAGCCACTGCTCAATAAAGATGCCTTTTTATAAGTCCGCTGAAGCCGGCTGTTGCAAATATGGCACCACTGCCGAAACCTTTTCAGTACTCTCTATAACCAATGTTTATTAGCAAGTTTGCATCTGCATTTTTTTTAAAGTAAGTTATGTGCTTGCACCTAAAATACAAACCATGTGTCAAGTGCCACCAATAAGTATGCAACACAGTAGCAGATTCCAAGTTTAGCGTTCTTGGTGCCATTTGTCAAACAGGTAGTGCTAGATCCATATCAGGAAGCACAAACCTAGGATGCAATGTCCAAATTAACTGGAGGTCTGAAGCTTTCATTTCCTTGAGCAGGATTACACATTACAGTGTTGGCATCCTTCAGTCTCGGAAAACTATGGTGTCACGCTCTGAATGGTGGTTCTGGAACAGTGTCCTCTCCAGTGCGCGAAGCCTGGGTAAAGTAGGTATGGAGGATAGGCTGTTACCCATGCAGCAAATCCCCCCTCTCCACGTCGCTGAAATGGTCCAATGGAAAGGCAAAGGCCAATACGGTTGGTTCCAGCGGCGTCGCAGGAGTTGCCAGAACGTGACTGTGTTCAGCCATGAACTGCCTCAGGGACTCCGGCTCCGGATTTTGCCTCGAGGTTGACTTCTGAAGCCTTTTCCGTAACTGGATGTAGCCACAAGGCAGTGGAGGTTTGGGATCAGAGTTTTCCTTTTCTCAGATGAGCTGTCTTCCCACACTAGGGAGTCCCATCTACCCGGTGGCTGTTTAGTCGCCTCTTATGACAAGTACAGCCAAACTGAGGGCCTATTCTTATCCCCAGCCCCCAGGGGAGGATTATGCATTAGAAGGAACACAACACTACTGTTCCAAATAACCTCACACTGCCCAGCTTGCCTGCTTGGAGAGACCCAAGCAAGGCTGGCCCAAGACCTCCTGATGCCTCACCCAGCATGCTGGCTGTTGCTCCCCCTACCCGATGATGTTCCAGCCTCCCTGCTCCTTCCACTCTGTAATGCTCAGTTCTCTCCTCCCCTCTACATTTCCTCTTCCTCTCTGCCTCCCTCTTCCCTTTCCATTCCAGGGAGTGGGAGGAGGAGGAGGGGCAGTGGAGGCAAGCAAGCAGACAGAGGGGAGCGTCCCCTACCAGTCTGCTGCCTGAGATAACCACTTCAGTTGTCCTCACGGGTGGGATGGCCCTGGACCAAAGCGCTCTTATCATGCGCTGGTTCATCCACCTATTTAACATGTGGAAGGGACAGATAACATAGCTTACGGTCTTGGCCCTCTCCTGTATGCACCCCAGACAGCTGGAAGCACAACCAGGCCACAAGTAGCAAGGCCAGCAGACACAGTGCCATTCTCTTCCAGTACAGGCTGAAGGCAAAGGGACTAGAACATGGCAGGAGGGCACTGCTGGGTGTGCGTCCCTCACGGACACAGGAACAAAGAAATGCACACCTCACACTTCATTAGCAAGAACTGCATGAGTGTGGAAAATGTCTGGAACAAGACCTCATACAGGTTAACACCAAATACGCAGATTTAATACGTCCTCTGCAAGCACTGGGACTGTCCGTGAAGTAGACAAATTGGAGCTGACCAGAAAGAGCCAAGGCGAAAGCGTTAAGTCAATATGTGGTTTTGTGTGTATAAGCAATTCATGGTTTTTATTAGTGGAGTTATTTATTTTTTTGGAGGGTGTTGCAGGAACCTGTGGGGGATGAGAGCTGTGGATGGTTTTCCTTTCCTCGTGGCCTATAAAGCTGCTACTCCAAGCCATGAATGTTGATGAGACCAGGACCTGCTTGTTATTCTGAAAAATGTTTGTCTCTGGTCATCTTCTGACAGACAGCTAACTCATTGCCTCACAGTCCTGCCAGTTTTATATGGGGGGGGGGAGCAATGAAAACCAGTTTGAACAGCAACTGGAACCTTCCCCACCTACATTTTTCACCACACAAACACTGCACCCCAGCTGATTTTCTCCTGGTGGGACAGTATTTCCTGTCGTGGAGTCCTGCTGGGGAGGGGGGGAAGGCGGCAGATGGGGCTACAGTATGAAGAATGAGGGAAGGGCCAGCTTTCCCAGACTATTCTGATGTGCTTTAAATTATGCCTGCTCTCTTTTATATGGGTTTGGTAGCCGTCCCAATTTCCGTGCATGATTCTCCAGCTGGTGCTGTTACGTTTTGCTTCCCTCCAAGAAGCCAACTATACTTGACCATGACTTGGTTGTGGGATATCAAAAATTAAACACAAAGGTAGGGTTAGAGCTGGGATAAGAGGCTTTGAATATATGTCATGGGGTTTGTTACCCACTTATAATAAAATAAAATAAAAAGATCAGAAGGGGACTACACAAGCTGCCTGCAGAGTTCCTGGAAAAAGAGCTAGTGATCTATCTATCTTTTCAACTGTGCACCTTGAAATGGACTTGAACTTAATATTAATATGGTAGTTCTGCCTAACCCTACATTATGAAGAATGATGGTGTGATAGAACAGAAAGGCAAAGAGTTCAGTATCAATGAAATCAAATGGCAAGGGAGATAAAAAACAGAAAGAAAAAGCACATAATTGTGGTATCTGCTCCTTTATCCAAGAAAAGTTGTATGTTTGGCTGACCTTGAATAATCAGTTGGGCACTTATGGATTTGTGTAAGTTGTGCTTATATCAAGAAGTGTCAGACATAATAAATACTTCTAGACAGATGTCTGAATAGTGTCAAGAAGCCAAGACCTTAGAGATTTAAAGCATTGCTGTGCTGTTCTTGTAAGTATCGAGTCTTAGCAAGTAGAGGAAACCAAGAGCAAGGCATTTTGCCTTGGTGAAGTCTTGGCTATATTGAATACGAGGAAGGTTCTGCTGATTCCTCTAGTAAAGACAGGATTTTCAGGTATCATATACAATGCCCTCATTTTGTCATATTCAGCCAACGTAAGTGAGACTTGTTTTCAAGAAAAGCTGTAACATGCAGGTGAGGTTGTGTTGGCATCCTTCAGTCTCGGAAGACTATGGTGTCACGCTCTGAAAGGTGGTTCTGGAACAGAGTGTCCTCTCCAGTGCGCAAAGCCTGGGTAAAGTAGGTATGGAGGATAGGCTGTTACCCATGCAGCAAATCCCCCCTCTCCACGTCGCTGAAATGGTCCAACGGAAAGGCAGAGGCCAATACGGTTGGTTCCAGCGGCGTCGCAGGAGTTGCCAGAACGTGACTGTGTTCAGCCATGAACTGCCTCAGGGACTCCGGCTCCGGATTTTGCCTCAAGGTTGACTCCTGAAGCCTTTTCCATAACTGGATGTAGCCACAAGGCAGTGGAGGTTTGGGATCAGAGTTTTCCTTCTCTCAGATGAACTGCCTTCCCAGGCTGACGAGTCCCATCTACCCAGTGGCTGTTTAGTCGCCTCTTACGACTGTGAGTCGCCTCTTACGACTGTGAGGACAGTGAGAAGATCAAGTGAAGAAAGTCATGCACATTGGGGCATTGAATAAAACTTTACAAATAGGCTGATGGGTTCTGAGCTGTCTGTGACAGATCAGGAGAGAGTTCTGGGGGTGCTTGTGGACAGCTCGATGAAAGTGTCGACCCAGTGTGCGGCGGCAGTGAAGAGGGCCAATTCTATGCTTGGGTTCATTAGAAAAGGTATTGAGAACAAAACGGCTAATATAATGCTGTTGTACAAATTGAGGGTAAGGCCACACCTGGAGTATTGTGTCCAGTTCTGGTCGCCACATTTCAAAAAAGACATAGTGGAAATGGAAAAGGTGCAAAAGAGAGCGACTAAGATGATTACGGGGCTGGGGCACCTTCCTTATGAGAAAAGGCTACGGCGTTTGGGCCTCTTCAGACTAGAAAAGAGACGCCTGAGGGGGGACATGATTGAGACATACAAAATTATGCAGGGGATGGACAGAGTGGATAGAGAGACACACTTTTCCTTCTTGTAATAATAATAATAATAATAATAATAATAATAATAATAATAATAATAATATACCGCTTTTCAGCTAAAAGTTCACAAAGCATTTTACAGAGAAAAATCAAATAATATAACACCAGAACCAGGGGACATCCACCAAAGTTGGGTGTTGGGAGAGTTAGGACAGAAAGAAGAAAATATTTTTTTACCCAGCGTGTGATTAGTCTGTGGAACTCTTTGCCACAGGAAATAGTGATGGCATCTTGCCTAGATGCCTTCAAGAGGGGATTGGACAAATTTCTGGAAGAGAAGTTCATTACGGGTTACAAGTCATGTTAGGTATGTGCAAGGTTTTAGTTTTAAAGGCAAGCTGACTGCCAGATGCAGGGGAGGGCACCAGGATGCAGGTTGCGTCTGTTGTCTTGTGTGCTCCCTGGAGCATTTGGTTGGCCACTGTGAGATATGGGAAGCTGAACTAGATGGGCCTTTGGCTCTTCTTATGTCCTTATGCTCTGTACCTGAAATGTAAATGCCTAGGGCAAGTGAAACTTTTTCTTTAAAAAATACATTGCAATCATGGCACATGGAACTTTGCAAGATTTCAAAGCTAAAGCAAAAACAAGGGTGGGTCACCAAAGCGCTAACAGAGCTTGCAGTTTAGATGGACAAAGTCAAAAGTTAGCAGTTTAAACCACCACGATTTCAATGGGAAAAGTAAGCACAGGCTTCAAAATGGTTTTCTAAACTGATAACAGGCATCAACACATGGGAAGGAGACTGGAGTAAGAAAAGATTGATATAGACATAAGAGGAATCCCGTGATAGGCCCATCTCATGCAGGATCCCGTTCCAGCTCCAGCAAAACCTTGTGTGTTCATGTGGGGATTTAGCGGGGTGGGTGCAGGGGGGTCTAGTTGCCCTAGAAACAGAGTCACAGAACCTGGAAGAGTTTTTCAGTGATTTTCAACCTCTGTGCACCAAACTCCTGGGCCACCCTTGAGGACGTTTCACATCACACAAATGGGCCACGGCTCACTGGCTGAAAATCACAGGCTTAGGGAGAATGACTTTTGTGTTAACAAGGGATGGCCTCCACACCCCTTCTCTTTGGAGACCATCACTCTGCTTCCCTGCTAATGAAAATAGCAGGGAATGTATCCAGCATACATACAAAGCAGGATGCCTTTCTGCCCATTTTTAGATAACATTATGCCTGAAAAATAATTAAGGAATTAAATAAGACTTGGAATAAGAGGATTTAGGAGATGTCTTTTAAAAAAGATCTTGAATAGCAAACTGTCCTCCTGACACAAAATAAAAATGGCTATTAATTCTGTTTCCCCAAAGAGCCCACTGATTAGACAGTGATTGATCTGCCAGTTGTTTTAAATTCATTATGAGGACATCCAGACAATATTGCATGATGCTAAAATTAATGGCAACCTGCAATCTTGAGGAAACACACTTAGGAGTTTATGTGTAAATCTGCCCAGGGCATGAAAGCCAATCCAGACATGCCAGCTTTTGGGACTACTTTTTTTTTTTTTTTTTTTTTTTTGGGAAAATGCAGGATAATAAATGTAGTTGTTACAAAGTGAATTACAACTATTATATGGAAGTGGTTTCAACATTTGTAAGCTGGTTTAAATAATAGCAAATCCATACCAGTTGTATAAGCACTAAATTTTAAAAACACATTTATTCAAGTACGTTTTTCTATTAAACTAAGAAAATACAAACATAAAAGCATATACAATACATAGGAGTATATAATACATAAGATGGGGCAGCCCAATCCTGAACTGCATAGGATTGGGCCCTGAATGTCCAACTTTGGTGCATGTTGACATTCACAGTCGAATGCTGAGAATTCAGGTGAATTTTGTGAATATCCAAAACTAAACATTTCTCCATAATGTACACCAATGAATGCCGACAATTCCATTCCAGTGCTTGTTGTCACTGGCAGATTTCTGAGAGGTTTTGGACATTCTCAGAATGGGCCTGGGTTTGTCAGCATTCACATGCAAATGCCAATGTTCACAAAGGCATATATCATAAGACTAAATCCATAGCTTATCCCCGTGTATATTTCTTTGCATAAACTACCTAAGCTCAGAGAAGGTAGAGGTCAGTGGTAAAGCAAAAGGTTTGTATGAAGACAGTTCAAATTCAATCCCTGGCACCTTCCAGGCCTGGAAAAACCCCTCAGATTTCAGAAACACTTTAATATTGAGAAGCAGCTATATAGCTTCTATTGGTACCTATGCTCTATACTTTCTATATATCTTTACTGTATAGGTAGAGAGCATTATCAGAGTGGGGAATACTGTGCAAGATAGACCAACAGTTTGACTCAGAATAAATCAGTGTTACCGTATTTATTATGTATTTAGAAGACTTGTATCTTGTCCTCAGCGGCTTAAAACTTGTCTGTAAAACGAAATAAAACATCTTTATGAAAGCACAGTCAATGAAAAACATAAACAGCATCCCAATAAAAGCAGCCCCCCAAAAACTAAGATAAAGTTTTTTTAAAAGATAAAACAGGAGAGCAGCTAAGAAGAAGTGTGAGCTAATTCAAGGTCTGGTTCAACATGCCAATGGGTAAGCAGAGAATTCAAGAAAGCTGCTTAAAGGGGAGAAAGACCACAAAGACTCTGATTTCCTTTTTTTCTTATCTGGTGGTTTTGGCTGTTTTTGTTTGAATTATCTTTCATTTCAGTGCCCACCTCTGTCTTCCATCCTGTTCCTGCTCCTCCCACAGATATCAGTGACCTGCTAACAGGATGGGTGCACAATCCCTCTGGGAAAATATCAAAGTACAGACTAGAAAGAATAGATCATTATGTTCTAACTAGGAATCCTTCCCATTTGTTTCAATGGGTTACATTTTAAAATCATTCCTGGACTCTGGGGCAACAGCTGCCAAGTCTTTTGAGGCACCACTGAGCTACAACTGCAGATACCTCTGGAAGTGATTGTGAAACAAATTAAATGTGTGCAATTTCTTATCAAAAGGAATGTCTATGCCTCAGACCAAAGCTGGTTTAATTGTCGTTCCCTCACCCCAGGGAACCCTGGAAACCATAATTCTGTAAGGTAGACTAGGATCTTTCACATAAATTAGACTTCTCAGGTTCCTGGAGTGGGGGAAACTGACACTGAGAAGTAGGCAATGTAGTTGTGCCAAACATCTGCCCTTATTATGAAGAGAGCTTTGGCAGCTCAAGTGATTTCTAGATTGAAATCTTTGGTCATGGCACAGCAGCCATGTCACGAGTACCTTACCTAGTTATCAGATATCAGTGCTACACCAAGAACAAAAAGAGACAACATCTGTGGTCTTGAGGATCATCCTGTTCTTCTGGCAATGATTCTGGGGCAAGAAATGTCACAGGTGGTCAGGCTCTAAAATTGTGCCATCTATCAGTAAGAGCTTCACAGTGAAGAAGCAGAGGTGCTCTGGTATAGTTTCACCTGAAAACAGTGTCATCAAGAAGGCCACTCTGAACTGTCCCAGAGTGCAGCCAAGCCAGACACATGTTTTTGCTTCCACATGGAGTGATATTTTTTGCACATCCTCACAACTGTTTCGGACAAGTGTTTTGGCAGCCAGAACATGATTTCAGCATGTGGGAACAGGTGTACAATGAAGACAACTGAAAGTGAATACTGATCTTCTCCCACGGCTCCCATGTGCTCAAGCGATTACGAGAACAGGCTGACAGCATTGTTTAACTGTTTCCCTCTCTTCTGCCTGTCTGGGTGTGAATGGCTATCCAATCCAAGGAATGGGCTCAATTGAAAACACCTGAACATGGAACTTCCCACATTGTGTTTGCTATTAGTAAAAAACTGGTCTGCATTAACTGCACTGGACTGGACTAGTTTTCATTCTTAAGGGCATACTTTGATTTTGAAATGGGAAGGAAAATCAGTTTTCTACTTTCTGCTCCTAAAGCCTGCAGCCAGAATTTTTCCTTTAGGTTCCTGCCTGCATTTCTTGAGTGGTGTTGTGGGGTGTGCTGGAGGCTTGGCGTTTACTCCCTTTTTAAAGTATATTAGATCCATTTAAATATATTAGAACCGGATGATGTCGCCGTGTGGTGAATCATAATGGTGGAATTTTGTCATTCTGTGTGTGTGTGTGTGTGTGTGTGTGTGTGCGCGCGCAAGTAAATGAGGGGGCAGGAACAGGCTTGACAGGCAACCGGAGTTAATAAAAAATGCTCATGCTAGCCTCACATTCTCCGCAGGAACCCAATTTAAAGCACATGTTTCAATGTGGTGCTTTAAAACATAACCTGAACAGAATAAGGACTCTCCAACTCTTTCTTCCCTGGGCTTCTTAACTATTTGTTTAGTGTTGACAAGAAACAGAGAGCAATGTCATCCACCCACATTAGAGAAGACGCTGATGATAAGTTCAGCTGTCTTAAATTGGTGGTGATGGAAATCAACTGTTCTGGGAGGAGGCAGTTCTTGTGGATATCCTGTCCTGATCCATAAATCGATACTATCCACAGATTCTGCTTCCAAAGAGTTCCATGTGCCCAACAAGACTATTGTTTCTGAACAATGGTTTGAATGGGAGGAAAGTCAAAACTAGTTTCTGTTGGCTGTGTGCAGGATTGTACTTTCCATCTTTACATTTATCTATTTTCACATTTTTATGCTACTATCCTTCCTTCAAGGAGCTCAAGGTGGTGCATATTGCTCCTCTTGTCCTTTTGTCCTCACAGCAACCCTGTGAGATAGGTGAGACTGAGAGATAAGTGGCTGCCCATTGTCACCCAGGAAGATTCATGGCTGAGTGGAGACTTCCAGGTCTAACTCCAAAACCCCTGCACCATCCTAATTTATGATAATATTTTTTTTAATTTGGTACAATAATTATATAGTATTTGATAGCCACAAAATTGGAATTGCTTCTTATCAGTGAAACAAAAAAGTTACCAAAAGATGATCAAACTACTGAAATGTGCTAGCATGAGTCAGGGTACACTCCCAAAGATAGGAGCGCAACTTAAATCATTTGAAATGGGTGGAATACAGTAGCCCCAATCCAACAAAAGTTAACCACAATTAAATCCCATTGAAATAGATGGTTTTTGGGTTCGACACTGCAGGTTTATTGGCTGATTTATTTTTCAACAGTCTGTGGAAGTGAGAAATTTTGTTTGGATTGGGATGTTTCAGCAGAACTTGCAGAGAAAACAGTGAAGGTGACTTTGGGGCTGGGTGGGCACTGTCAGATTGACGAGTCCTCTAACTTGAAAGGGAATTCTGTTGGCATCCTTCAGTCTCGGAAGACTATGGTATCGCGCTCTGAATAGTGTTCTGGAACAGAGTGACCTCTCCAGTGCGTGAAGCCTGGATAAAGTAGATATGGAGGATAGGCTGTTATCCATGCAGCAAATCCCCCCTCTCCACGTCGCTGAAATGGTCCAATGGAAAGGCAGAGGCCAATACGGTTGGTTCCAGCGGCATCGCAGGAGTTGCCAGAACGTGACTGTGTTCAGCCATGAGCTGCCTCAGGGACTCCGGCTCCGGATTTTGCCTCGAGGTTGACTCCTGAAGCCTTTTCCATAACTGGATGTAGCCACAAGGCAGTGGAGGTTTGGGATCAGAGTTTTCCTTCTCTCAGATGAGCTGCCTTCCCAGGCTGACGAGTCCCATCTACCTGGTGGCTGTTTAGTCGCCTCTTACGACAAGTACAGCCAAACTGAGGGCCTATTCTTATCCCCAGCCCCCAGGGGAGGGAAAGGGAATTAATTCTTTTTAAACAGCCACAGAGGAGGGCACTGCAATGGAAGACTGGTGTGATTTATAAGGTGCTAAGAACTGATAATGGACAATACAGTACAAGCTGACTATGATTTCTTTGGCCAAAGCGGATCAGACCCCGAAAGGGAGTTCAGATTCAGCAGATGCTGCTGCCACCGAATTCGCCCCCATCCTTGTCCCAATCCTTTCTCTTCTCTACTCCCCACCCCAGCCCTGTTTGACCCCCTTCCAGCTTTCCTCCTGATCACTGTGCTATCTTACTGGCAGTGGTGGGTATCAGCTGCCCATCCCTGCACAGACTCAGCCACACACGGCTCGCAGCAACCAGGCCACATTTGCTGGCCTGTCGCATTTGCTACAGCGGTAAAGCTTGTTCCAGAGGCATAAACAGCCCATAGAACTGCAATCCTCTACACACTTCCCTGGGACTAAGTCCCATTGAATACAATGGTACTTATTTAGGAATAGATATTTACAATTTATTTATTTAATGTATTTTTATCCCGCCTTTCTCCCACACCAAAGGGGATTCAAGGCAGCTAACAGTATGCATAGGATTGTGTTGTTAGCCTTCCTGCAAGTGCCGGTTCTCTCTGCCTGTTGATGCTGATATTCTCTCAGCAAGGCTTCCTTCTGGGCTTGAAGCCCAGGTGAGGAAAAATGGATTTAAGTAGCTGGGGGAGGGGGCACTTGCAGGAGAGAATCAGCTGATATGGGCAAGGCTGGCGCTATCACCCACTCTCTGGCAAATGCCTCCTTCCTGGTCCCTGCAGTCTCGTTCCCAGGAGAATGGAGTCTGGGGCATCCTGTGTAAGGTGTAACTCAGGCAAATAGCAAAGAACTGTAGGGGTCCATGTATTCCTAATTCTGATGCATTTGTGTGTGTGTGTGTGTGTGTGTGTGTGTGTGAGAGAGAGAGAGAGAGAGAGAGAGAGAGAGAGAGAGAGAGAGAGAGAGAGAGAGAGGATGGACAAATTGCAGTGTCAGTCATCACCAGCCTTAATGTTCCTTTCATAATGCATAATGGAAATTCAGGTGAATCAGGAACCAGTCTTTTAATGCAAATTTTTTTTTTTTTCAATCACACTGAACAGAATGCATGAAAATACATCTGTTTCTACGTAAGCAATGTTTATGTTGCTCAGAGGGGAAAAATGCATACGTTCTTGGATTGCTGTTTTTATAATTGCTAAAAGAAGAAAAAACCTGGGCTTCCTTAGAACCCCGTTCTTTGGAGTAATTGTAACTTGTCAGGGAAAGAAGTTATAATTATGTCTGCTGGAACATATGTCTCCAAGCACACAATGGAATTAATCTTTTCATAGGTAATTTTATTCTTCAACAATACCACTTATTAGTAGGAGGGGGGATATTATTTCCTTTTATTAAAAACACAAAAAGCTGTTTTATATTAGAGCAGAGGAAAAAAAATGACAACTCAAAGCCATACCCTTTGAATTTCCAGAGTGGTTGCTACTTAGTTGTAAAAATTACAGAGTCTTGTGGCACCTTAAAGACTAACACATTTATTGTGATGCAAGCTTTCATGAACTACAGTTTGCTTCTTCAGATGCAGTGATGGAATTCAGTAGGAATCAAAAGACCAGTAGGCCAACAAAATCTCATACTCGAGATGAATTTTGCAAATAAAACCAATGCATGTCTATTTTATTTTTCTTCCACAATTTAGACTGAATGCAGAAAATAATGGAATTTGGGGAAGGGCTCATGGTTATGGAGGGAGAAATTAAGTGCATGGAGCCAGCCAGAAAGACCATTGCAGGTTCAGCCCCACGTCATACTCAGACTTTGACCACACATTCCAAGGCACCCTTCAGAGCCAAAACCAGAGACATATGTTCAGAGATGTAGGACTTACAACATAATCCTACGCATGTCTACTCAGATGTAAGTCCCATTGTGTTCATTGAGGCTTACTCCCAGGAAAGTGCATCCAGCACTGCAGCTTTTCAGTACTTGTTGTTGTTCAGTACTATCGTAGTTGTTCAGTACTATCTAGTGTGAAAATGGCATATATATGATGGGGAGGAAGGTGGATTGGGCCTGGGAAGGGGCAAGTTTGGCAGCAATGGCACCCACCAAATCCTATCACCCTTTTTTGGCCCAGTCACCTTCACAGGTTCACACAGACTGGTACCAGCAATATCACTGCCACAGATCTGAGTTGACCCATGGGGCTGCAGGAGATTACCCCGGGGGGAAGGGAACAAACGTTCCCTTCCCCTAAGGAGGCCAAACTCTCCCAAAGGATGCAGTTGGCACCACTGCATTGCCGCGCAGGGAGTTGGGTAGAGATGGGCTGCCATCAATCTATTCCTTCACAAGAATTTTGAACTTCTGTTTCTGAAAGATATCACGGAAGAGTCAAAGAACAACCATTAGGGTGATCTGTTTTAAATTGTTAAATTTATTTTGGCAGAATTGTAGCAAAAGATTAATTGCTGCTGTTTCCAGAAGAACAGCGACAGCAACAATGAAATTTGATACATGTGTCAAATGTGACTCTTTTTTGGCAGTAATCTGGGGACCTTATGACTCATAAGCCGCACTGACAAAGTTGCTTCTCGAAGGTGAGAAAACCACTACACCCATATTAAAACAGAAGCTGCGAGTCCCTGTGCTTGCTCGCCTGCTACCACTTTGCTCTGTGGGGTGAGAAATCTCTGGGCTCAGATTTATGATGTTTGAAGATCTCATGGCTATTAAGTTAATTGGATTGGCAATTCCTGCTCTTTTTATCATCTTAGCTCATGCATTACATTATTCACAGGGTGATGCTTTCCTTACTTGGATGTGGGGAAACTGCTATAAGTTATCATGCGATGAATACGCATAGATCGTTGTCTCTTATCACCTCAGGCAATTAACCAACAATAGGAGCGAAGGTGGAAGGTCACAAGGCTATCAAAAGCTTATGCTCCCCCCCCAAACAGTTATCTCAGTGACTATGGAAAGAACGTAGCTGGTACAAATGGGCTAATTGGCATTTTTGTTATTGCCATTGTCACACTTTGAAATCATTCACACAACAAACACTTTCTAATATGTTCAAAATTAGAGATTCGAAGCACCATCCCTCCTTCTCTTCTCTTCTCCTCTTCCACTGGGGGCTGGGGATGAGAACAGGCCCTCAGTTTGGCTGTACTTGTCGTAAGAGGCGACTAAACAGCCACCGAGTGGATGGGACCGTTAGCCTGGGAAGGCAGCTCATCTGAGAGAAGGAAAACTCCAATCCCAAACCTCCACTGCCTTGTGGCTACATCCAGTTATGGAAAAGGCTTCAGGAGTCAACCTCGAGGCAAAATCCGGAGCCGAGTCCCTGAGGCAGTTCATGGCTGAACACAGTCACGTTCTGGCAACTCCTGCGACGCCGCTGGAACCAACCGTATTGGCCTCTGCCTTTCCATTGGACCATTTCAGCGACGTGGAGAGGGGGGATTTGCTGCATGGGTAACAGCCTATCCTCCATACCAACTTTACCCAGGCTTCGCGCACTGGAGAGGACACTCTGTTCCAGAACCACCAATCAGAGTGTGACACCATGGTCTTCCGAGACTGAAGGATGCCAACAACAACCCTCCTTCTCTCTCACATCAGGACTCTGTGTTATAACTTAGAATGGGCCATCCTGCAGTGCTCTTAATTCATTTTTAATGTTATGATGTGTTTTACATATTTTATGGCCCAGTCCTATCCTAATCCTAATCCTCTGCCCCGTGGAGGGGTTTAAAATAGCAGAACAAAGTTTGGCTGTTGTAAAGCGGTTCCTGGCAGTGTGCGCAGCATGCCATTGGCAGCCATTTTAAGACCGCTACCACAGTTGGCGGAAACGTGGGGGGGACACCACTGCTGGGCCTGGGAAGGTGAGTTCAACAGCAGTGGGGGCAGGATGGGCAGAACGGGACAGGGAGGGGGAGGAAAGGGGAGACCAGGGGAGAATGAGGAGCGAAAGGGGGCATCGTATCAATGGCAGAGCACTGCAGTATCCAAGCCCCGTTTCCGGCCTTGATCTGCCTTCCCACGTCCACTTGGACCTGCACCAGTTAATGGCCGGCACAGGTCTGAGTAGATCTGTTTCAGTGCTGGATGCTTACTTCCAGGTAAGGGAACAATATTCCCCTACCCAGTGGAGACCCCTGCAGCCCTCCTACAGAACGCAGTGCACTCTTTGGTGGCAGTTTCATTGGTGGGGGATGGGAATGGAAAAGATTGGGCTACGTGTTTTATTTAACTTTGTTGGCTGCCTGGTGAAGTTGGTAGCTGTAGAGTGGAGTATAAATCTGTAAAATAAAATATTACATTTGATGTAATGAATAACGGGACTATGGTTAAACTTATATACAGTGTCTGACTGTTGCTCTGAAACAGGAGTGCCCAAACTCCGGCCCTGGGGCCACTTGCAGCCCTCGAGAGCTCCCAATCCGGCCCTCAGGGAGGCCCCAGTCTCCAGTGAGCCTGTGGCCCTCTGGAGACTTGCCCATACTAGCTTGATGCAACTGCTGTCAGCGTAACAGCCAACTGTTCGACCTCTCACATGAGCTGTGGGACGAGGGCTCCCTCCACTGCTTGCTGTTTCACATCTGTGATGCAGCAGTGGCAGCAAAGGAAAGGCTGACCTTGCTTTGTGCAGGGCCTTTTATAGGTCTTGAGCTATTGCAAGACCTTCATTCATTCATATAAGTTTCATCTCTAATATATTCATTTATGTAAATTTATACAGATTTGAAATGTAAATTAATTCTTTTTTTTCCCGGCCCCCGACACGGTGTCAGAGAGATGATGTGGCCCTCCTGCCAAAAAGTTTGGACGCCCCTACTCTGAAACAATGCACAATTTTGTCTTCTTCTAGCAGAACCACTATTGGACTTATATGCCAATTTATGCAAATGTCAGCAATGAATTAATGTATTTGTCAACTAAAACCCACCTGAAGGATTCACAGAGACTGTTTTAGCGCATGGATATGGAACCCCAATGTCATGGCCGTCTCTCCTTCATAGCCTTCTGTGCCTCTTTTGTTGATTCAAAGCCAGTCTGCAGGATAAAATGGGGAAGGCTTTCCTGTCCTGTACACCTTGAGTTTTCAACAGTGTCTGTGGCTTATGCAGGAGCCTTGTGGCATGTTCAAAGTCTCTTCTGCAAAAATCATCCCTAGAACTAGAGAGCATCCCTTAATAAAGCACGATGTACAATTGTGAGAAAAAGCCGAAGCAGGGAGAACAAAAACATTCGAACGTCATTAAAATGGTGGCAAAATATGATGAGAAGGGCGGAAATATGATATCTTTCCCATCAAATAAAGATTCTACCTAAAGTTTCCCTATATATGCCACTATTTTATTATGTGCAGGGAGATGTTTTTTGTGGGTAAGCATGCAATTGTGGACTTTGTTACCTAGAGTCTGAAGTGGTACTCCAGGGACAACTTCAATGGTCTGGACTTGTTGAGGCAATACTTAAATCCTGTAACCAGTCCCACACGTTCAAGGACAAGGACGCTTGCAGGGTGCAAAGCTTCTCACCTCATTTCCCTGTGAGTCCAGACAGGGGGCAGGGGAACAGCAGTTTGTCTTAACCAATCCTCTGTACGCTTTCCTAAACCTTTAAAAAATCTGAAATACCTGTTCATTGAGGAAACTGGCCCATGGCATGGCACTTGCATATTGCATGGAAAATCATGTTTCGATGTTCAGAAAATGTGTTTGGGCAAACATTTGTTGTGCACCTGATGACATCACCTTGCCCAGACTTGTTACCCTATTTGTGACAGTGATGACATCATGTTCAAATATGACCACTTGCAAACTTCTCCTGTAAGAAATGCCTTTTTTTCTGCCTCATCAGACAAATTTTTGAATATATGTGAATCCTTGGAAATGCATTGTTTTCAGTGGGACAGGACCAAGGCTGCAGAGAGAGTTATAATCCTGGCATCACTGAAATTCACTAATTCATAAAAAGCAGGAACTGGGAGCTAGGACACATGTTATTTGCTATATTCATGAGCTCTGTCTTCATAGGCTGATAATTCAGACAGGAAGTCCAGAAGAGGGATGGAGAGATTCTGAATGCTAAAAATAACAATCGAAAACAATTGCAATTTTGCAACATGGTGTATTTTCCAATAAGTCATTCAAAGTAGTTGTAACATCTCTGTAAAAGCAATTAGAGTCCACAGATTCTCTTACAAATGTAAAAAAAAAAAAAAATGCTGGTGAAATGTTAGAGTAGAAGACTAAGGACCCAATCCTATCCAGTTTTCCAGGGGTGGTGTAGCCATGCCAATGGGGCATGCACTGCATCTTGTGGTGGGGAGGCAGGCACAGAGGCCTCCTCAAGGCATGGGAGCATTTGTTCCTTTACTTCAGGGCTGCATTGCGGTTACACCAGTGCTGGAAAGTTGGATAGGACTGGGTCCTAATAAGGTAAGCATTCAACAGAAGTCATTTTAAGCTTGTGTATGTTTTTGTTGCATATGCAGTCCCTTTACTAACTAAGAAAGAAGAGATGCCCATTGCACAGTACAGCATTTATCTTTTCCAGGGGTACTGTGTGTGAGCCAGGCAGAGTGGAGGTGATCTATTATACATGGCAGCCCTGAATGTTGCTACACAAAGAGATCCAATTCCCAATGTCCTCTGAGGACTGTTCAATATCCTTGATAGTATCTGATGTCTAGAATACCAGGGCTATGGCATTTTTGATGTCCTTACTAATCTGTCAAGGATAACATGACATTCAGGCAGTTTTTGAATTACTCCACTTGTGCCAAATCACCTTGGGCATTGAAATGGAAGAGACATGAGATCCTTGGGCGTTTATAAGATCATTTTATAACTAAACTGTCCGTTAAACAGTGTCCAAGTTCTGAGTTGTGTAGATCTCAGAAAGTTAAGCATTTCATCCTAAGAATTTGACAAGTTTAATAAAAATCTAACAAGGTACCGAACTAATCAAGCATTTCATTTCTGTGACTTCCTGGGACGTCCAACACCCTAGCCCAGAGGCGATTCCATTCATCAGCTCTTCTTGTCAGGTTCTTGTCCCCACTGCTCCCATATTTGGTTTGGGGGACGACGACGAGTATTTGGCTTGGATCCAAGAAACTGTGTAACTAGTTCTATGCATGAAAGAGAGTCTTGACTGTGTTTCTCAAACCACCACCATGATCCGATCATACCACATGGCGAACCTTCTTTGAAATTGAGAGGAGAAATTTTGAAAGCAGTTTGTGGCATGGCACACTAGTTGATATTTAAATATATATGTATACCTGCAAATTCTTGGACACTTCTGAAATAATATTTTTTGTGGTTCTGTGGTTTTATTCTATTGTTCCCTGACTTGTTCTAGCTTCCTCTTCCCTCAAGCATGAAACCATCATAAAAAAAAGCAATGAGTGGGTTCCTTTATCACTTTTGAATTGTTGTTGTTATTTTGAATTGAGTAAATCATTCATTATATCAATGGTTCGGAACACTGCCACTACCCCTCTACCCTGGGGGCAGAGGTGGCCTCCTACAGGATCCTGGCGGCTTGCAGCCCCTCCAATGTCCTCTCAGGCTTGTGTAAACTATCCTTATCTCTGATCAGCAGCTACTTCTGTTTTTGCGGTACCCACCAGTTTGGGAACCATTGCACTATATTATCTTTGGAAGACTTTCTGGTTGGGCAGCCCAATCCTGAGCTGCCCAGCGCGCAGGGCTGCCGCGGCACCCAAATGACTGCCCTGGTATCCTGAGTGTACCAGGCAGCCATGACAGCTCCTCAGGAGAAGGGGACATTAATCCCTTTCCCCCAGGTAAGGGAAATGGCTCCGCAATGGGGCTTCTCAACTCTTTGTCGGCTATTTAGCCAGCCCTAAATCAAGTGACACCTCGTGTCAGGCCACGAGGCCTGACAAGGGGCTCTGGATCTGGCAGAGCTCACAGGGTCCACAGTCTAAGAACCCAATTATACAACCCGCCCCCCCGATTTAGTGGTGCTGAAGTGGATACATTGGGAGGGCAGTTGTGGAGGTCTCCTCTGGGTAAGGGAACATTTGCTGCAGAGGCTTTCCTTAGGGTAAGGGGATTTTCTACTAATGACATGGATAAACTGAAAGCAAAACAGGAATTCTGGGCATTTAAATGTCAACCTAAGCAACTACCAGTTGTCCATGGCCACACACTTAGACAACTGCTCTTTTTGTGGCAGTTTCCCCACCTATTCCCCAGTCACCTCCTCCCCCATTTTCAGTTGTCATAGCATAGCATAGCATAGCATAGCCAAGACATATGGGTGGATTGGTGCAATGGTACACTTGACATTGTGATCCATGATAACCTCCGTCAAAAAACAAACAAACCGATATTATTAATAACAAAATAATAAAACAACATTTGGAATGAAATACTGTGGGGTGAAATAGTTATTACTCATTATTGAAGTAATAAACTGCCTCCAGTGGCATAATTGCTTGGTTAAAGTATTTGATTCCTCTTCAACAGGACAATATTTTTAAGCTGGAAGATTCTCATTTGGAAAATGGCCGAGGAAAGAGTCCCTATGACCCCAGGCTGCTGACAGCTTCTCTTTTGATAGGTATGTATTGTCATCGAAAATGGATGTTATCTATAGTCACCTGTTTCTTCCCTTTCCTGATCTGAATTGGAGGTCTTGCTTCCTAATTTTACAGCATTCCCAGGAAGAGATGGGATGTAGGTTTATTCAGCTGCATTGCAAGCCCAGAAAGCCTTAATCCCACACATAATTAATCACACATAATTTCTGGTGAGGGATGTGCAAAATTGGGAATTTTCAGCCATGGGCATTAAACTTGGAATCTGAATTCATGGATAGAGATGATGATGCCAGGCTCTGAGACTTGCTGCTAAACCTGACTAGAGCTTCATGTGAGAAGTTGAAGGGAATCCATGTAAGTCTGTTGTAAGATGACTATCTAAAATTTGTCTGAAAGGCAGATGTTGCCAACTACACTGAGTTTCATCTTCAATCCAACTTCAGATTTTCTCATTGTGACAAAGACAGGAACTGCACTTATTGTGAACAAGTCACATTTGCAAACTTTGTGCAGCCACCCCTCCACTCCGAATCATCATCAGGGCCGGGTGATTTGCAGGAGAAGAGAAACATGCAGACCTTGAGCCTCACCTGTCATTCTCCAGTGAAAATAGTCTCCAGCACTCCACGCTCCACCTGGTTTCCGAGGGATTGCACAACTGGAGGGGAGGCCAAGTTTGTCGCTGCAGCACAGGTTTCTCCCTATGTAGTGTACAAGGTCTCTCCCTGTATAGTAACAGACACCATGCCGGCAACAAACGTAGCCTCCACTCTGATTATGGCAGGATAGCACCGAAGAATGCCTTGTAGCTTCCAAATAGTGTCCCAGAATGCCTTGTGGCTTGCCTAGTAAGTGCCTCCCCAACCACTGACCTCCCTGCACCTCACTGCTCTCCAGTATACTGGTGGCAATGGGTGATGGGTGTCACAACAGTGTGCTCCCTGGGGCATTTGCTGGGCCGCTGTGAGATACAGGAAGCTGGACTGGATGGGCCTATGGCCTGATCCAGTGGGGCTCTTCTTATGTTCTTAACTACAATTCCCAGGAAGCCTTGCAGGTCTCTTGTTATCTGGTGTGCTCCCTGGGGCATTTGCTGGGCCGCTGTGAGAGACAGGAAGCTGGACTAGATGGGTCTCTGGCCTGATCCAGTGGGGCTGTTCTTATGTTCTTAAACTACAATTCCCAGGAGGCCTTGCAGGTCTCTTGCTATCTGGTGTGCTCCCTGGGGCATTTGGTGGGCCGCTGTGAGATACAGGAAGCTGGACTAGATGGGCCTATGGCCTGATCCAGTGGGGATGTTCTTATGTTCTTAACTACAATTCCCAGGAGGCCTTGCAGGTCTCTTGCTATCTGGTGTGCTCCCTGGGGCATTTGGTGGGCCGCTGTGAGATACAGGAAGCTGGACTAGATGGGCCTTTGGCCTGATCCAGTGGGGCTGTTCTTATGTTCTTAACTACAATTCCCAGGAGGTCTTGCAGGTCTCTTGTTATCAGGTGTGCTCGCTGGGGCATTTGGTGGGCCGCTGTGAGATACAGGAAGCTGGACTAGATGGGCCTGTGGCCTGATCCAGTGGGGCTGTTCTTATGTTCTTAACTACAATTCCCAGGAGGCCTTGCAGGTCCCTTGTTATCAGGTGTGCTCCCTGTGGCATTTGGTGGGCCACTGTGAGATACAGGAAGCTGGACTAGATGGGCCTATGGCCTGATCCAGTGGGGCTGTTCTTATGTTCTTATGTTAACTCCTTCCACCCTCACATTGGTGAATGAGGGGGAATTTGCAGTGGGGGCAGCTCCTCCTCCTCCCAGCCTCAGAACCCCACCTTCCCACTTTCATTCATTGATGGGGACAGGGTAGGGAAACAGGGGCTGCCGCTACTGGCAAATCCCACAGCAGACCTGACAGCTCCTCCTCCTTCCACTCTCCTGACCAATAGGAGAATGCTTCACGGCTCCTCCTGTTGATGCAGGCACATCTGGGACCCTCTCATTTTCAGGTAAGAGTGCTGGGTGCAATGTCCAGGATGCAGTGGTCCTGCCACTGCTTGCTATCTGACATCGGGGCCCACTGACCATTAAACTGGAGTCCTTGGCACTTAGAACTAACTGCATAGTTGCCTGCATCCCAGCCTGTATTGGGGTCTCTTGTGACAAAATTTTTGCTCACCCTTACTAGAGATTTGTAGTTGTGACAGAGCAGCAAAAAAGTGAACATTTAAATGTGAATATACTACCAGCCAGTGTTTCAAAATGTTACTTGAGAATCAAGAAGACATTTTAGAAAAGAAATCCTGACCCCTCCTCCAAATGTTCTTCAGTAGATGAAAGCTATTTCAGCATTAATTTCTGAAGCATGTAAGGAAGGAAGGAAGGAAGCCCTTGATGCTTTTAAAAGCCTCATTCATGGAGCAGCGTCTAGCTCTGCTGCACTGGGAAGTTCAAGGGATCAGCAGAAGGTACCTTTAGGTGACAGTTTTTAAAAATAACAATAAAACTATTTGCCTTGCTGTGACTTGCACCCTGTATTTGCTCAAAACAAAAGAGAATAAGCCTGGAAAAGCTGCTGTTTCATTTAATGCCCGGAGCTACTGTAATTTCTGATGCTGCTTCTCCAAAGGGATGGGCTGTCCTGTTTGCTTTAATACTCAGCCAAGAGGAGGAGGACGACAAGTCCCAGTTATGGGACCCTCATGGCAGGGAGCCAGACACAGTCAAAAGAGCTTCTCACATTTCTGTTTCATTCAGATTTGTGCTAATACAATGATTTTGTTTCCTTTGGGTTTGCTTTGATTTCACACAAGCTTGCCCACCCTGTTAAGTTAAGGCTCCCTTTAACTCAGCTTAAGTTAAAAGTATGAGGGGTGCCGTACAGCTCTGTTTTGCTCCCCCTGCCGGGAATGGCTCCAAAGGGAGGGGCCGTTTGTCCACCCTGCTGAGGCTCCCTGTCAGTTTTGAGTGCGCCGCCCCCCCTCAAGCTATGCCACCACCCTGGACAAACTAAGAGTCTCTTTAAACCTTAGGAATAGAAGCTTCTGCAATCCTGGATGTTGTCTGTCTAAGTAAATTAAACTTGCAAAGGTATCTTTGAGACAGGAAAAGACTGTCTTTCAGATACTCCTGGGAGCTGAGTGCAGTTATAACATGCATTACCTTGCCAAGAAATCTTAGAGAATGTACTTGGACAGTCAAAATATCTTACTATCACTGGTCTGAAAAGAGGAGCTTGGAGTGGCTACAAACCTTTTAATAAAGCTCTTATCCCCAATCCAAAAAAACCTACTAATAATTAGTAATTTCAATAGTTCCCCCCTCCCCCCAGAATTTGGTTAGACATGTTATGCACAACCTTTCTGTTTATAGGGTGTGAGGAGACTCTCTTGGCCTGTCTAGGATCTCAAAAGCATTAAAAACCTTTTAGGGTTTTTTTATATACTCCCCCCATATTTTTAATGTTATCCATTCCCCCCCCCCATATTTTTAACTTAAGCTAAAAATAGCTCAGAGTCGGTTGATAGTGATATTTATTTAAAATATTTAGGTGTACTTGACCTACTTTCTCTTGGAGGAAAAGAGCTATCAACTCTTGAATTGGTTTGTGGAATAATCCATTTTTTTCTTAAGTTTTTGGAGAACAGATCAGATCACTTCTGAGCTGTAGGAGAGAACTTGAGCATCTCTCACTGCCAGCCATATGTACATCTGCTTCATAGTTGGCTTTTAGTGCTTCATGTAATAGGCAAAGGGGACCTTGGGCAGACATTATCCACCTCTAGTGGCTTCACAGTTTCCACGCGTATGTTATCTGCTACTCAGGCCCTCTGTTTTGCTCCCACCACCTGGAATGGCTCAGAAGGGGAGGGTGAGGGGCGGGCTGCTTGGACTTTGAACTAAGGCTCCCTGCAAAACTTAGTGCTTTGCATCCCCTCTAGCTAAAGTTAAAAAAGTGCCAATCGCCAGATGTGGAATAAAAGTGTTACAGGGCAGTTCTGAAGCAACATTCACAGACAATTTCAGTTCACAGAAGTTCCCAAGCCGACAATGATAATGTCTCCGTGTCTCCAACGGGTTCTGAATTTGGGCAGCACAGCAAAAAAAATGGAAGAAGGGCTTTAGCATTTTTCAAACCACGAGAAGCCAGGAATTCCTGCTCATTTGTGCTCTATAAATGTTAAAGATACATGAGAAGTGCACTGTGCCTTCCTGCCAAACATTCCTAACAAAGAACCATGTCCAAAAACACTCTGTAACTGTGGAGTGATTCTGACGCTGTCCCGAATGCTTCTTCCTCAAACCCACCTGCAGCTGGTTTTCATTCCTCTGCCAAGAGTGGCTCCCTTCAGATGACGGTCACTGCTGTGTGTTGAGGAAGCTGCTGGGTTAGGAGCTGCTTTGAGCCACCGTTTTGTGGCCACTCGATATTGATGGGCTGTTCAAACAACAGGGATCATGCAAGTCATGTGCTTCCACTTGCCAAAGAAACCTGTAACCCATGTTTCTTTGGCAATCCAGGGACAGTCCTGGAATTGGTTTTAAGGGCAAAGAACATGAACAGAACTTTGACATGCCACAATTGCCTTCTGTAATAGAAACCTACTTAGGAATGAGTAGGGCTGAGACTGCATCCTGTCATCTTTTTAGGGCATCTTAGTATGGGATGCCCCTGTTCAAGCCCCACAGAAATGAACGGGAACTCTGCCAGCTCTTTCAGAATCCCCATTCATGTGTTTCCTTTCTTCTACCTCAGCAAAGTCCTCCTCACTTGCTTTTGCTTCTTCCAGTAGCACAGAGGCATCCAAGGACTGGCTTTTGCTATCTCCCTCATTACTTTGAAACAAAGCCCAGGTGAAAGAAACTTGCCTGGCCATGTATACTAATACACATTGGTGCTCATGGAGAAGAAGACCTGGGCTGCATTTCCATTACAGCTTTAATCCACTTCCAGTAGTTGGCAACCTACAGTCTCAAAAGACTATGGTATCGCGCTCTGAAAGGTGGTTCTGGAACAGCGTCTAGTGTGGCTGAAAAGGCCGATTTGGGAGTGACAATTCCTTCCACACTGGGAGCAAGTGCAGTCTGTCCCTGGCCTGTCTCCCTGGCTATGGGCCTTCCTTCTTTGCCTCTTAGCCTCAGACTGTTGGCCAAGTGTCTCTTCAAACTGGGAAAGGCCATGTTGCACAGCCTGCCCCCAAGCGGGCCGCTCAGAGGCCAGGGTTTCCCACTTGCTGAGGTCCACTCCTAAGGCCTTCAGATCCCTCTTGCAGATGTCCTTGTATCGCAGCTGTGGTCTACCCGTAGGGCGCTTTCCTTGCACGAGTTCTCCATAGAGGAGATCCTTTGGGATCCGGCCATCATCCATTCCACTTCCAATGCACTTCTATTCCCTCCATGCTTTCTGGGGGGATTGTACTTTGTTAAGAAATCTAAGAGTTCTTAGAGCTACCGTTAACAAACTACTGTCTCCAGGATGCATTGGGAGTAACAGAAGGGCACTGAAAGTGGATTAAGGCTGTAGTGGAAATGCAGACCTGGACAGGCTGAGATTGCAATACCCACATTTCTTTTGTAATAAATTTGTTTTACTGCATAGTCTGTTTACTGGGGCTTCCTGGAAGCCCAGGCCCCGAGGATGCTGCCTTCCTGCCCGCTCTCCTCAGGCCTGAATGCAGGTTGCAATTTCACCTGCGTAGCCCCCCATCCTTTTTCCTGTCTCCCATACACATAAGTAAACAGTTGCCAGTTATGCCTGTGCAATATTGCACTGGTGAGGCAACAGCATGGGCTCACTCACTCTTCCACCCAGGCGCTGGGCTGGCTACACTTCCCTGGCAGTGGGAAGGGGAGGGAAATGGGAAGGGGAGCGATAACCATATCCCTGTGTATTCAGAGAACTCCTGGGGTCCTTGCGGTACATGAACCCTCCACACTCAGGTCACCCCAGTAATAATGACTCATGTTTTCCTAGTATAAAAAATTCCCTATGATTTAAAAGCCGATTAAGTCATGACATACATGCAGACGTTTCTTTTCTTATTACTCAGCTGGGCTTCTGGCATCTCTTTTTCTGGGTGACCTTTTCCCCTCTTTTGACAACTCTGAAATAAAAGCAGGCTTCTTGTCTACCTCTGGATTCATATTGATTTATCCTAAGTCTCTTGGGAGAGACTGACAAGCAAATGGGGGTAAAGTTAAGTAAAGGCTAACCGCAGCATCAAAGGCATTTTCTCAAGCGCAGCACATAATAAGGGCTATAATTAAGTGATTGTCTCTCGCTTTAAAAATAGCAAGTGGCAGATGAGACAGAAAAATGATAAATAGGTAATTAATGTGCTGTTCTCTTTCACTCCATTTTGATTATACCTCCTGCTGGGTGCAAGAGGTCTCATTGCTTTAATCTTCTCTCCATTCCACATATTTCCACTATCCTGTTTTCTCCCTTCCTGACTTTCCCGATGCCTCTAGCCCTTGCAGGTTCAATTGGAAACGTTCCACTTTCAGCCTTTCAAGAGAAGGCAGCTCATCTTACCCAACAGGCATGATCGGACATGGCTGCCCGGCCGTGGAACTGACATCCTGAAATTGGCATGGAAAATATGAGCGGGGCTTGGAACTAATCAGCTTGTTTCCAACAGGGCCATATTAAATTCTGTTCAGGGCATTCACCAGGACCATGACAAATTGAATACCTGCATTTTAATGAACAGTCAATTCATTCAATGATTTATGTTCCAAAAGGCAAACATCCCGATTCAAAGCTCCTTGGGCAGCCTAATGCAAAAGGAAAATAAAAGGCTTCTGGTGAGCATAGTTGCTGTTGTGTGGGAGTCAGTTCCCCACGTCAGACAGAGATGCATTGTCATGTCTCCAGTTGCCGTACCTGGCAGACAAGTTCTGGGCAAAGATAATCATGGCAGGCTCTCCAAATCTTCCAGTAGGAACCCTCGGTCAGAATGAAGAGCAGGTCAAGGCCCAGCTAGTCCAGATTCCTGCATCTCACAGACCCATCAAGTGCCTCTGGGAGCACACAGGATGCCTATGTCCTGTCGCCACTCCCTTGCAGCTGGCATTCAGAGAGAGGCTACCCTAAAACCCAGAGGTTGTGTACAGTCATAATGATTTCTGTACAGGTTGAGGGCCCAATCCTATCCAGTTTTCCAGTGCCGGTGCTGCTGTGTCTATGGGGTATGCACTGCCACCTATGTTGGGGATGCAGTCACAGAGGCCTCCTTGAGGCATGGGAACATTTGTTTCCTTACTCCGGGGCTGCATTGTGGTTGCACCGGTGCTGGAAAGTTGGATAGGATTGGGCTGTGAGTCTCCTTATTCGCAAGGGTTCCGTTCCAAGAACTCATGTGGATGGCAAAAAACACACTGTGGCAAATCAATTTAAAAAACAAAGTTTCTTTGCTCCGGTGGTTTAAAAACAGCCTTGATGACCTTTGTAATGCACACAATCAAACTCTCTGCAGGAGCTTAGGCTTCACTAGGAGGCAGCAATCCCTCCCTTCACCAGGAGCCCCAGCAAGGGGGAAAGAATGGAGAAGGTGATAATTGCTGCCATTTAGCCTTCTTTCACGTGCTTAGGGGGAAGAGAGGAGTGAAGCCTGCAGAGAATGATTGATGGATTGTCAGCTGGCTGCCCTCTCTGGCATTATTAAATGACTGTTTTCCTTTAATTTAAAGGGCCCTTCTCATCACTTTGAGATAGAAAAATCTGTGGATACTTCGGTTATACCTGTAATCACTTGCATGACTGTTTCTCTGCAACAGTAAAAAGCCGTTTTTTAAACTGTGATTTTAAAGGGGTGCATTTTTCCCCTTCTCCAGGGATCAGCACATTCCTTCTGATTTGCAGGGGCCGTTGCTGTTGAGTCAAATCCGTGTATAACAAGGCTGGACCTGTATATCATGCATGCCAATCCTTGAACCCTAGACTGCAGTGTTTGTGAGAAGTCAATCACAGTCCATCTTCCTTGTTAAACTCCTGCAGGTGGAATAGTTCAATTAAAAATGTCAGGGCCCTTCAGGAGGCTTCAGTTCCTCAATCTGAGCAGTTTGTTCTGAGGAAGTCACGTATGAGCTTTGCCAGATGATTCCCCTCCCGGTTTCCACTGCTGCCCAGTACCAAATCTGCTTCTTATCCTGCTCCTCACCTGTTCTTTGTAGCTCCTGGTCTGTTGCATTGGCATCAGATCTTTGCAACAGCCTTCCCCTATGGATATTCTCTGTCATCATAGGGACCCAGTCCTGACTGGATTACAGCACAACCTAGTTGTGTCTACTTAGAAGTAAGTCCCATTGTGTTCAATGAGGAATGTGTGCATAGGATTGCAGCCCTGGGAACAAAGCCACGCACACACAGGGCTTTCTCTGACCTTCCAGGTGATGGAGGTCTGTAGATGTCATGTCAGAGTTTGTATGTGCTCCAGAGCACTTGTGCCTGGACGTTTCTTCTGCACTGGGCTTGACTTTTTCACAACTTGCTGTTTTTTTAAATATGGAGAATGACATAATAGGTACGAGTGAAATGATGAACAAAAGACGGGCATTAGAGAAATTTTACAAGGGTTCACTTCCACAAGATGTGCTGCCAACATCCTAAATCCAGAGTACCTACAAACTTATAGTATACAAATTAGTAACTTTGGCTTGCGCCAGGGACACTCAAGAATCAGGGTGTCTTTGAAGCTGGTTCTTTGATCTTGTCAATTTTCAACTTGTGTGGCAAAGTCGTTGTCTCGAAACTCTTCTTAGCTAGATCCTTAATATTGTTGCTCAATGTTGTCTTCTCTAACTGGTCTCAGGTTTAGATCTTTCTAGCTCTGTCTCCTGGCACCTTTTTCAGCAGAAAAGCTAGTCACCGAGCCTGAGACCTTGTGCAAGTAAAATGCATGGTTACCCCGAAGTCGCAGGCCTAACTATACCTCTGAAAGCCTCTTTAATGGCTGTGTAGAAGAACTTTCAGCAGGTGCGGCCTGTTCTGCAAGGGTAAGAAAGGTTCTCCCTTTGTCTCAGATGCTCTTTTCAACACAGCTATCGGCCCAGTCCTCTCTGGCCTTGTGCCGAGTCGTGTCCCATCAACACAAGGCCAACGCCGCTGGTGCAGCAGCCGCTATGATGGTGCACAGGCTGGGGCCAGTTGTTCTGGCAGCCATGGGCATGTGCCTGTGACCTCCAAATCCCCTGCCAGAGCAGGGGATTCTGTGGTGGGGGCATTCCAGGTTGTTCTGGGGAAGATTGGGGCAGGGATTAGGACCTGCTGGGGGCACATTGAGGGCAGGCTACAGACGGATATTGGTAGCAGTAATTGTGCTAATATCCTGTGCCCCTGCCCAGGCTTGATATGCCCCCTTAGACCAGCTTCGGTTTACACCAGCCAAACAGCTGGAACGGATCAAAGTAGACCCATTGGGTACAATGCACTGGCAGGGTAGGCAACATTTTTTGCTTATTACTTAGTTGCTGCCTGGTCTCTGGCTGGCCCATAACCAGCAGCTCATGCTGCACCCAGGCCACTGCATTCTCTGGGCTGGTCCGGAGCAGGATTGGGCTGTATGGAAAGTGTAGCAGCCCAATCCTCTTTTGCATATAGTCATCCTGTAAGCAGCCATGGCAGCAGAATTTGCATCTGTGACAAACGATGCTGCTTTAGCAAGTGCATGATCCATCTAGATGTTTGGCTGCATCCAGATTCATTTTTCACATTTTTTCTATCTCCCTTTCTCCAAGGCGCTCAGGGTGGTGTGCTGGTTCCTCTGCTCCTTTTGCTCTGAAACAACCGTGTGAGGTAGGGGAGGCTGGTAGGTCGTGACTGGCTCAAGGTCACCCAGAAAGCTTCGTTGTGATTTGAATCTAGATCTTCCAGATCTAAGTCCTGAACCACTAGACCAGCCAGATGACACCAGATGTCTCAAATATGTCATAAGTCTCCAGGACTCTCTCTTCATAAGAAAGGTCCACCTCTGAAAAGGCTGTCGCTAAAACAAATTTATTCATTTTTATTGAAAACATTTCTATCTCCCCCCCCCCTTGCCTTCTAACAAGAGGTGACCAAGTTGGCTGACACGCTCCAAAAATAATTTCAATATAAATCAGGGAATCAGTTCAAGCAACAGCAACAGAAGAAAAATGAAACTAAAACCCCAAACTCAAAAAAAATCCCGGAAAAGGCAGAGCCAAGCAAGGGATTGTTTGGATAACAGGCAAAGATGCAGCAGCCTTTAGCTCATTCAAACAACTTTCAATATTCTTAGCAACAACAATAGTATACACGAGTTTATGTCATGGCAAAGAAAATCCTGTTTGCTTCTTTGTAAAAAATTGTAAGGGCTGGTCTATTCATTCACCCTCTGACTGACTCTCAGGACCATGACATGCAATTTTACAGATGGCGAACTGTACTCGGGAACTGCTGCGGACTTCATGGGCAGAGACTTTGCCATTTTCCGTACGCTGGGACATCACCACCCAATCAGGACGGAGCAGCATGACTCCCGCTGGCTCAACGGTAAGTCTGCTCCGCTTTGTTCTGTCAATGGCTGAAGAACTTTAATCTGGCATTCGTTGTTGGCATCCTTCAGTCTCGGAAGACTATGGTGTCACACTCTGAATGGTGGTTCTGGAACAGAGTGTCCTCTCCAGTGCGCAAAGCCTGAGTAAAGTAGGTATGGAGGATAGACTGTTACCCATGCAGCAAATCCCCCCTCTCCATGTCGCTGAAATGGTCCAATGGAAAGGCAGAGGCCAATATGGTTGGTTCCAGCGGCGTCGCAGGAGTTGCCAGAGCGTGACTGTGTTCAGCCATGAACTGCCTCAGGGACTCAGGCTCCGGATTTTGCCTCGAGGTTGACTCCTGAAGCCTTTTCCATAACTGGATGTAGCCACAAGGCAGTGGAGGTTTGGGATCAGAGTTTTCCTTTTCTCAGATGAACTGCCTTCCCACACTAGGGAGTCCCATCTACCTGGTGGCTGTTTAGTCGCCTCTTACGACAAGTACAGCCAAACTGAGGGCCTAGTCTTATCCCCAGCCCCCAGGGGAAATCTGGCATTAGAGCATTTCATTTTCCCAGAAGACCTCAGAAGAGATGTGTCAGCTCCCCTCCCTCGGTGTGTGCCAGCAAGGAACATCAAGGCAAGAAATCCAGGAAACAAACAGGACTCACTTTTTATATGTTGCTTTTAATTATATTATAAGGTGCAGTTTTGCTTTAGAATAGAACTAGGTAATTTCTCTATGGGGGGCACAGTACTCTATGGACAGTGGTCTGGCAGCCAGAACTGTAGCTTATTTCACAAATAGCCCCCCTCATTGTGGCGTCAGCTTCAAGGATAGAATTGGCAGATCAGACAGTAAGGTTTGAACAGCTGTAGTGCACATGGGCGCAGGCAAAACACTGCATGTTGCACACGCAGAGAGAATATAAACATAAGGCTATTATAATGGCTATGTAGCCCAATCTTATGTGTGTTTACTCCAAAGTAACCCCACGTACGGCTTTTTGGGAAGTAATTGTGCATTGGGTTGTAGCCTTGGAGCAGTGGTTCCCAAACTTACTGTGGTCATGGCGCCCTTCTTTCATGGCAGCCGGTTCTTCCTAATTCTCATGGGTGCACCTAGAGGAGCCAGGAAGAAGAGGATGCCCCTGCAAGTTCACCATAGCACCCTCAAGCACTGTGGTGCACAATTTAGGAACCACGGCCTTAGAGCACCAGTTCCCAAACTGTGAGTTGTGGCTCCCCAGACCAGCCGGGGGAACCACAGAAGCCTCACAAACCCCCTCCCCCGCTCTATGCAATGTATAGAATTGTAGCCCTAATGGGGAGCTGCCGTAAGTGGCCCAATAGGTCAAGGAGCCACCAGTTGTAACCAGTTGTAGGAACCACTGCCTTAGAGTATAGCGCCTGGCGCAACTCAGCTATCAGAGCTGCAGGTGACTAAGGTGGCCAGTGAGATCTGGCAGCTAAGCTTCATGGGAATCAGGAGGCCACTGATCGGTGGGTTGTTAGTGGACTGTAGTTTTAACTGAGTTAGATCTGACAGACCTCTGGTCACCTGGACAAGGTGGCAATTGGTGTGGGGCTGCCTCTGGTGTCCTCACATGCCAGAACAGAACTTCTTCCTTCTTTCACTCATCCTATGCCCTTCCACAACTAACTGGCATCCGAAGTGCATTTTTCTCTTCCATGGTTTAATGCAACCCCACACAGTGCCTTTCCCTAAGACGTCCTCTTTCAGATTCCAGGCAGCTTTCCTGCAAATGTTGTTAAATGTTTCTGATCCCTGCAATCTTGAGGTCCCGGTTTCCAAAGTCTCAGGACGTTCTGGGCATGATATTTGCCCTTCCAACTGTGCAGATTTCCCTTGCTTTAAAATGTGTCTTCCGTCAAGTGCTCAGTGTGCAATGTCCTGACAATGCTAGAAATGCAAAAGCTCCGTTTGCAAAGAACAATTGTGGCCCGTTATTACAAAGAAATTCCATTCTAGCTTTGGACTCATTCAGTAAGCTATAAAAAAAGAAGAAGAAGTAGGAATGCCTTTTAATTAGTTGGGCATCCTGTGCCAGACATAATGGCTCACTGATTGGACGCCCTGTAGGCGCTAACACAATATAAATAACAATTATGAACCTCTGCCAAACATATGGCTCTGCTCGCTGTGAGCATCATGAGAACAGCCTAGGACGTGTGTGTGCTTCCATCGGTGAGAAGCAGATCAAAAGCAATACTCTGGTTTTATTTTTATGTTAGTCGGGATAACTGAACTTCAGATAATATTAAAAGTGCCAAAGGGTGCAGGTTTTGTTTTCCCCACAGCCCTCTAAAGATAGGATCTTCTCCAATAATATCTCACTCGGACTGCTTAATCCCAGGGATAACTTTGCCTGAGCAAAGCAGGGCCCAGTCATGCGTTCAAAAGCTGCTTTTGTGCTGTAGCTTCACACGCTGACAGCTGAGTCAGGAGGATTTATACTGCAGGAGAGCACAGTCATTGTCACTGTCCCCACAGCCCATTGCTGAAACTGTGTTCCCCTCTCTTTCTTTGGATGCACTTCTCAGTCTTTCAGTCCTGAATGTGAGAACTGCTCTTCCCAAATTAGTACTGAGAGGGTAAGCAAATTGGAACTGGCTGACCGTGGGCAGAAGGGGAAGGTTATCCAGACAGAGCTTGAAGCCCCCTAGAAATACAGGGATCATGCTATGTGAATTGGGGATGGTAAACCCTTCTGCTCTGTGCTTGTATAATAATGGTTTTCAGACTGCTCTGCTCAGGGTGCCCATTCTGTGACAATTAAACAACCAACAACCACCACTGCCCAGCACGTTGTAAAGCATTCTGGGCACTTTTTAGGGTGCATGTTCCAATCATGCAGGACATCAATCAGTGCCTTCCCAATGCTCTCTGCAGTCTTGGTAGAAGAAGCTGGGCCATGCAGGAAGTTTCCCAGCATGATCCTTCCAGGATTGCTTGAGAAATTCAGTTTTTTCTTCCAAGGACTGGAAAGCTACACCTCAGCCCTGTCCTGCGCACATACACAAAAATCTTAATTTTTACCACAGTTACCTTTTTGGAAAAGAAGTTCGTCCTTGCAGCTTGAACATTTGTCCTCCATCAGGGAACTCAATGTACGCATGCATGGTGGTTACCTGACTAGACCTCATTGGGAAAACGCTGTGACTCAATGGCTGGGCGAATGCTTTGCATGTGGAAGGTCTCAGGTTCAATTACTGGCATCTCCAAGTTGGACAGAAAAAAAAGTTGTAGAACTAGATCCAGTGGGTACAAACTGCAACAGAGGAGATTCCGGTTGAACATCAGGAAGAAGTTCTAGATGGTCAGGGTGATTCGGCAGTGGAGCAGATTGCCGAGAGAGGGGATGGATTCTCCGTCACTGGACATCTTCAGGCAGAGGCTTGACTGGCACCTGTTGGAGATGCTGTAGGAGTATTTCCTGCCACAGGCAGAGGGTGGACTAGATAACCTTTTGTGTCCCTTCCAGCTCTATGATTCTGTGATTCTCTGATTCTCAGCATCAGCAAGGCAGCTGTAATATGTAACCTGGGATAATGCCTTAGGACCTAACCTAAAATATCGACCTGTCAAAATTCTGCATTGGAAACAAATGTAATCCTTCTGCATCATAAATGTTTGTTAAAGTCCACCCTTTTCAAAGATGTAAGTGGAAAAGATTTAACGTCTTGGGATTTTCTGTCTTAACTTGGAATATCCGTGTTCTCCATGAGCTTGAGTAAAGCTTCATGATGTTATTTTAGAATCCTTTTCATGGCTTACTTTTTTTTTAAGTTGGAGACTAGCCATGCCCATTTCCCCAGAGACATTGTCCTTGGTAATTGTTACGGTGACATAAGCAGCTGAGTATGATAGAAGCTGAGCGGGTATTCAAGTAAAAAAGAAAGTGCCCTCTTAAATTTCATAGCCTTTGGGACGGGAAACACAGTCTTGATCCTCTGGAGATGCCTGTACTCCACTTTCTTACCTTCTTCTTATCAGCTGCTTTCTTTCAGGGCTGATTATACATTGCCCAGTACTGGCCATATTAAAATATATGTGCATAGAAATTGAATATGTTTTCTAGAGTACAGCCTCCACAGTAATGAATGTTAAAAAAATACGGTAGTGAGAGGATGAAGTCAGCTTTGATGGTTTCCAGTTCTGTAATTCTCTGTTAACTTACATTTTCATCCTACATCCCACATCACACAATGGCCCAGGATGTCACTTTTTCCTGACCTTGTACCAGTCCACTAAAGCCCATTTTATAACTCAGATATGTGGCACAGGAGCCATTGAGACCCCCTTAAATGGTGCCTTTGGTGTGCGTATCATGCATAGCAGTTCCTTAGGTAGATGGTGGGAGCTTCTTGTGCCCCTGCAAATGGTCACACGATAAGGCTTGCAGTGGTACAATGAAATGTGCATTACCAAGTAACAGTCGCAGGAGGAACTTGTCAGCTACAAGCCACTTCCCCATGAAACAGCTGATAGCAGACTTCACACAGAAGAATGTGCAGAAAGGGAGGAATTTTTTTATTACTGATGTCATTTCCTGTCCTTTCATGTCAAAATCACCTGCCTCTATTTTGTCCAGAAAGAACAGAGAAAAGCATCAATTTTGAAAAGCTGTTTGTTATTCCAGGAAATATTTTATCTGCATTTGGGGGTTTAACCCTTTAGGTGAGTTATGTCAGATCCTAGTTTTGGATGGGTGTGTTTAATGGAAAAAAATTACATTAAAGTACATGAAGGAGAAAATCAAAATGCAGCAACCTCCAAATGGCAGATCTACAATGAGCTTGTCAGGATCTGGCCAAGAAAGTAATTAAGAGTGTCACAAGTGCATGGCTAAATCTGGATCGCATCTGTGTATCCTTGCTGGGTTTGGCCAGCAAGGATCTGGAAGGCAATTTGCACCTTATCTCTGCCGTTTGGTTGCCATTTATCTCTGGTGGGAAGTCTATATCTGGTAACAATGTAGGATGGGTGGTTCGTGTGGAAAGTTCAGGGATGTGGCCCAGCAGGAGATCACAATTAGTCATCTGCTGAACTTTTTGCGCTTGAATAGCTTCAGGGTGGAAAGGGGGCTTTGAAGGGGTCATCGTTCTTCACAGCTCCAATGACCTGCTGCTTCACCAATATTTTTAGGGTTTTTTTTCTTCACTGCATGATCCCAGCCAATCAGGAATTCTGTAATGAAAGTGATGATATCATGGTGCCACGTAGCCAATCGGATTTGACTAGTGAATGGCATCACAGAAGCCAAAAGAAGCTCTTGTGTTGCTGTTTTCCTAGTGAGGGAAGGGAAGAAGGAATGCATCCTGGGGGCCAAGCTGGTTGGGCCAATGTTTCCTGCCTGGCTATACTTTACTGCTAGGTCCACTGGATTGGCAGCCTTGTCACTTTGATATATCTCTATCTTACACTTCCTTTCTCCATGTAAGACCCAGGCAGCCCCGATGGGTCTCCTCGAATCTGCGCCTGCTATTGAGCAGGTGCAGATTTGAGGAGACTTGTGTGGGGTCTCCCAGGCGGGGAAAGGGGGTTAGGATTTGGTGGTCAGGCCTGCAGCCATCTCCTCTCCCTTTCCACCCTGCTCCCATCCCTGCACCCACCTTCCCTCCACTCTCCACAGTGCATAACACCTCCCCCTGCGCTGACTCACCACGAATGTCCAGATGGACCTCCCATTGCCTGTTTCTAAATGGTCACTTATGTTTTGCCATTCTAGTTGGCTTTTCTTTCAGTTTTTCTGAGTTTTATCTCTGGTTTGGTTTTCTGCACTCTCTTGGTTGTCTTTCTTGTGATTTTTGGTTTTTTTTGGAATTGTTTTTAAGATTGTTTCTTCATTATGGTAAGTTGCCTCGGTGGCTTTTGCAGTCTAGAAATGTAGAAATGTCTAAAAATATCTCCTATCTTCAGTAGGAGAAAATTTACCATGAGGGGGTCCAGCATACTGTCACTGCGCTTCAAATATATGAAGTCACTCAGTCCCTCCCCCCACTTCTGTGACGGTTTAATCAGCACTTGCCCCATTGAGACCAATTTCCTCTTTTGGGGGCCACCACATTCAGAGTCTGGTGGGCACTGAGAGATTTACTGTTGACTGCATAATTTGAGTCTGTGTGCGTGATGAAAATCAGCAAAGAGAATCGCGGAGCAAAGTGGATGCCACAACAATGCATGTCACGGCGGACTGGTCGTCGTGGCTGACACAGCTCTCAATAGCTCTCCCTCTGTGAAAATGGGGCCTGTTTGCAAATTAATTAGTTTCTGGCAACTGCCTGATTGTTGACCTGGAGTTTGTAGAGTGGAAGGACAATCAGATTAGTGTGTTCAATACAAAGGCCCAGCGCGACTCTGGAGGGTGGTTTGCCAAACAGAGCCAGGCATGAATGGAGCGGAGCAAATTTTTCTTTCAGGCACTGTGGCAAAGGTTAAGTGTGATGCGGCTGGAGGCACATGGGCCAGAAAGGAAGGGGGGGCGAGAGCATGGATTAGAAGTGTTCATCCACACGAAGCCAGTTAATTCTAATTGACCACCGGAGTGTCAGGCACAAAGCTGATGGATGAAGACGTGGCTCTTATACTGGGGACAATGCAGTGCTATGAAAATGGTTCCTGAAGGGAGTGTTAGAGAGAGAAAAATTAAACACAGAAATTCCACCAACATTTAAAACATTTGAATTAGCCTAACAGTGATTTTCAACCTTTTTCATCTCATGACACACTGACAAGGCTGGGGTACCTCCCTTACGAGGAAAGGCTACAGCGTTTGGGGCTTTTCAGTCTAGAAAAAAAGCACCTGAGGGCGGATATGATGGAGGCATACAAAATTATGCAGGGGGTGGATAGAGGGATGTTCTTTTCCCTCTCACACAACACCAGAACCAGGGACATCGAGTGCTGGGAGAGTTAGGACAGACAAAAGGAAATATTTCTTTACCCAGTGTGTAAATAGTCTGTGGAACTACTTGCCACAGGATGTGGTGATGGCATCTGGTCTAGATGCCTTTAAAGGGAATTGGACAAATTTCTGGAGGAAAACTCCATCACAGGTTACAAGCCCTGCTAGGTATGTGCAACCTCCTGGTTTTAGAAATAGGCTCTCTGAATGCCAGATGCAAGGGACTGGGAACGGAATGCAAGGAGCTTGTTGTCTTGCATGCTCCCTAAGGCACCTGGTGGGCCGCTGTGAGATGCAGGAAGCTGGACTAGATGGGCCTTGGCCTTTTCCAGCAGGGATATTTTTATGTTCTTATGTAAGGTGCTAAGATTGTCAAGGCACATTATCCTTTTTTGAAATATTTGACAAGGCACAGCACACTGCCAGTTGGCGGCTCACTTCCTCCAGCAGTTCAGCTAATATATGTGCCTCCCCCAAACTTCCATGGCACACGTGTAGAACATTTGCAACATACCATCATGCTGTGGCATAGTGATTGAAAGTGGCTGCCTCTCCCAGCCCAATCCTAGGCATCTCTCTCCTGAGAACTAAGTTGTAACTAGAGTTAAGTGGGACTTTCTCCCAGGAACATGAGTTCAGGCTGGCTAACCATTGACTCAAGCCACGACCCTTCTCGTATAGTAAGATCAGTTGAATTTAACTAGAAATAACATATTCCTCAACTGCTCAAAAATGTTGAAGTAATTAGGTAGGCAATTAATTTTGCAGCGGAAGATGAGAAGGTAACTGTTTTGGTGGGTCAATTTTACCTTTTTATTTTGTTATAATATAACTAGAGGTGTTTGTTTCCTGTGAGTAAGATTACAGTCTGTCACTGTTTCCCAACTGTGGGTTGGGACCCACTAGGTGGGTCACGAGCCAATTTCAGGTGGGTCCCCATTCATTTCAATATTTTATTTTTTATATATTAGACTTGATGCTACCATGGTATGTGACTGCATTTGGGGAAATGTTACACATCTGTACTTTTAGCAGGCTACTATGTATATACTTTTAACAATGATAGTCAATGGGACTTACTTCTGGGTAAGTGTGGGTAGGATTGCAGCCTAGGATTATAAAAAAAAATTTCCTGCTTGATGATGTCACTTCCAGTCATGACATCACTTCTAGTGGATCCTGACAGATTCTCATTTTAAAAAGTGGGTCCCGGTGCTAAATGTGTGAGAACCACTGGTCTAAGTCTTACTAAACACAATGGGCTTACTTCTGAGTAAGGTAAATAACACCATTTTCAAACACCTCTAAATATAGCTGGACATTGTTTAAGCCTTTAAAGCTGTATTTGGGTATTCCTGTCCCTGTTGGAAATCTGGGCACCAGTCCTTCTTTGCACAGCTGTTGTTCATTTCAACCCTGCTTGCTTGGGACAGTGTCCTGTGTGATGCCCAGCTGTGCTTTGCGGTTGAAACAAGCCAACAAAACTCATTTGTCAATACATTCATGTTGCGCAATGATATTTGGTTGATTCATGCAACGGAAAGAAGTTCCCCACATGGCAACACCTTGCAAGAAATGGGATGAAAACCTAAAGGTGTAAATAGCGTCCAGCTACTTCTCCTCCTGATCCTCTGATCAGCTTTAAAGGGTTTTCACGGCATTATGTTGTCCATATTTTAAACCTGGATATTCATTCAACACGTGGAGCTTGGTTTAGGGATATTAAGTTGGGCCACATGGACAGTGTAATGCATGGAACAGAACATGACAGAGTTTTCAGTTGCTGGCACAAAAGAGCGCACATTATGTGCAAGTAGCCCCCAACGATAGAGTAGACGGACTTCTTGATAGGGAAAATGGCCTTCAAAAATGCAAGCAATCATTTTTGTGTGTAATGACAGGCACGCTTGGAAGCTGAGGGAGAACAGCAGCCAATACATTCAAACTGCCTCTGAGCCAGACAGAATCAGACACAACAATACTAAAGGTCAGAAGTTCTCAAACCTTTTGGCACCAGGACCCGTTTTTAAAATGACTTTTTATTGAAACGCACCTCACTTTACGAGACTTAAAAAAAGTGATCTAGAAAGAAATAATTGTTATTTATTTATTTTCATATACTATTGGAGCCATTTCTTGTAATGAGGCACCCCAGTGAACAGTCTCAAAGCTGGAAGGGTGTTGTTCTGTGACCCAGTGTCTTCACCTGCCCCCACTACCTGTCATGGATGGACTTGGAAAAAAATGCACCCAAAGAAGGACACTCAGGGTGCAATCCTAACCCACTTTCCAGCACTGACATAAGGACAATGCAGCTCCGAGGTCTGGGAACAAACACCCCTTACCTTGAGGCCTCTGTGACTGCCACCCAACTGCAGGATGCAGCATATCTCCCATAGGCACAGTTGTGTCAGTGTGGAAAAGTTGGTTAGGATTTGGGCTTCAAACATTTATCTCCCTATCTTTTCACAACCTGGCAAACCAAAGGAGTTTGTAGGGCAGTTAGCAGCTCTCTGATTTTTGAATAGCCTCAGGGCTTGAGGCAATCTGTTATCTGATCTTTCCAACACCCCTGTATTCATTGAAGGCTCTGTGGGCCCCTCCAAAATTGAGTTACAACCCACCAAGTGGGCCTCAACCCACGGTTTGAGAAAAACCACAATAGACAGTTCAAGATAATGGTTGGGGTTGCATATTCCTGTAAGAACTGCACTGTGGATTGGAATGTTGAACATGTTGTTGTTCCAATGCTGTTGACAGCACACATATGGTCTGGGTGAACACCAGATTGCAAGCATGGTGACAAATTCTCAGGAGAATCTATGTTCAGAAATGACTTTTACAAGGGTAAGGACCCTTGTGCAGATGGCGTTGTTGGGAAAAAAGTATGGGTGGGCAGTGTGTGCTGGGGTCATCCTACTTGCTGTGGCCCACCCCCTGCATATTCATTCAACCTTCTGATGCAGACTCTACGTACCTGCTAACTGCCTGTGTGAATCTGCAGGGTGCACCCTCATTTTTTTGCAGCACATTCTGTCTTTTGCTGGATCAGGATTAATGACTAAACAATTGCATGCTGAACATGGAATAGAAACTTGCAGTAATAAGTTGTGAAATGTTTGATGCTGTATATTGTGGTCTTTGGCAACACCAGTGTCTGAAAGCTTGTAAACTTTTGTTTTGTATGAGGTCATTTAATTACAATTCTTCATTGCTGATGTGTTGTCTTGAATTGGTGTAAAAGACTCATTTTCCGTTGCAAAATGGCAGCGAAGGTGTGTGTGGCAAATCAGTGGCTGCAGCTTTCCCTGGGCCCTCTGGGAACGGTGCTGCCTTTTCAGCTTAGTCTGCAATGTGATTTAAATTACAGTTTGTGCAGAGATGTACCCTGGGATTACACTCCTGTTTCCCACTGTTTATAGTTCAGTGAGCTTTAACCTCTCTGATTCTGAAAATTGAATAATGTCATGGCTGGTATCAAACCCACAGCTTGGTTTGAGGTTGTTTGAATATTATCTTGCTTAGAAAATGCACTGAATGTTCAGGTGCAAATCACAGTATTTGAATGTTAAATGACATTCCAGACAGACAATTGTAAGGGCTTGCTTTCAGGCTGGCAACTGTACCACAAACTATACCCCAATCCTGTGTGCCTTCATATAGTTATGGCATGAAGGGGTTTCTCTCTGTAGTTGCAGACCGTTGCCAACACTGCTAGATAATGCCTGTGAAACTCTCCAGAGTAAAAGAATTTGGGGCATTTTAGGAACTTTTTTTTTTTGAACCTCCACATTTTCTCAGAACCCAAATTTGATGAAGTTCACCAGCATTTCAAATACTGTGTCACAGAATAGATTTGAGCTGAATCTAACACAATGCTGAATAAATAAATACCATTATTTTTAAGGGGGTTGAGATTTAAGTTCTGTGAGAATTCCACTCAGAAAATCAAAGTCCAGAGAACAAAGCAGTGAGAGAGGGGTTGGCGTCATCGAGTAAATGGAGGAAACAAGTGTGAAAAAGAGGATTTGGGAGAAGAGAAGTGTGGAGTCTTGCAAAGCTGGCAATTAAAATTATAGCCTGAAAAATTCTCCATGCAGACTCTGCATCAGAGCCCAGCAACAGTGCTGTCAGAATTATGTACATGATGATTTATTTCCTTGCTTGCATAGCTTGTCTTGATTTTGTAAGGAAAACGTATTTTCAATTACTTTAACAGCAAGATAGATGAGGGGGATGGATACGATGTGACTACACCTTTTGAGGAATACTTTCCTTTATATAAAAATACCCCCTGATCTGTATTCTGTACGCAGCCACTTTTCCACGCACACAGAACAAAGCCCAAAGGCACAACACAACTGAGAACCACATCATATACTGTGTGACTTTCCATCAGTTAGTTTCAACATTTCAGATCTTTTGCCCCAGCTTGAATTATGGGATTCACTTTTATTTTTTTTACCATCTGTTTCTATCTTTTCCTACGCTTGTCTCTTTTCTTCTGTCTTTCTCCCACATGCAGTAATCACCACCACCCAAATTTTGTTGGTGGAACTGCCTGTTGAAGATACACTCAAGGCTTCCTCTGAAAATGACCGTGCTTGCATCAGTGGTCTCCAACGCTTATACGTAGTTCCAGTGTCTGGTGTGATGCTGTCTTTCCATTGCCACTCTCCATATCACTGACCTCTTCAAATGCATGCATAGCACTCTGTTAGTAGAACAAGGATATGTTTTACTACATATTAAGACATTAGGGAGAATTAGGGAGAACTGGATAGTGGCAACAGCAGCAGTTTTACTCTGAAGTGGAGTTCTGACCAATGACAGCATCGCCTTTCATTTCACCTGTTTAGAACACACATTGCTTGGGAGAAGATTCATTTTCTTAGGTTTTTCACTTTTGGTTTGCACTAGGCAACTTCTACAGCAGTGATTTTCAACCTTTCTGATTTCACAGCACACTGGCAAGGTGGAAAATTGTCAAGGCACACCATCAGTTTTTGGACAGTTAACAAGGCATACCACACTGCTGGCAGGGGGCTCACATCCCCCAATGGTCCTACTAATAAATGACCTTCCCCCAAATTCCCATGGCACACCTGAGGTCTTTCACAGCACACCAATGTGCCATGGCACACTGGTTGAAAATGGCTGTTCTACAGTCACACAAATAATGCAGTAGAGTCTCTCTCTCTCTCTCTCTCTCTCTCTCTCTCTTTCACGTACACACACAGAGTTTTACAGACACTTGCTCCCCATCTTTAGAAAAATAATGTGTACAGATCTCTTGGGTTGTGTTAATCTGCAAGATCACTGCACTACTAGCGTCATAGCAACACAGATCACATTTTTTAAAGTATGCCTTAGCACAGATGCTTGGCAGAATTCAATATATTAAGAATGACCCACAGTAACATGCAAAAGAGGGAGAGCATTCGTGTACTGACAGGAAGACAGACTGCATGACTAAACAAGTCTCCCAGCCCGATCTTATGCTGACCCTTCCTCCTTGCATCCAACGCTCCGCCTGCACTGACTGCCATAGAGCGTTCAGCACCAAAAGGTACTTTGCCAGAGTGCCACTCCGCACACTGTGGGCCTGCACCCACAGTGCTTCTCCCACTGCTTGCCAGAGCAGGCCAGTCAGCGGGAGAGGCGGGAGGGTTGGTGGGAGGGTGGAGCGGGATGTGGAGGGCATGAAATGTGGCAGAGGAGGGGCAGATTAGGCACATGTGGGGGTGGCATTGGCGGTGCTGGAACCACCGCTATCCTAACTCCCATTCCAGGCACAATGCTATGGCCTGGCTCCACATGGACCTGAACCAGCTATTTAGCTGTTGCAGATCCAATTAGACTCCCCAGCACTGTGAAGGTTTACCCCAGGGTAGGGGAACAAATGTTCCCTTGCCAGAGGGAACCTACTGGACTGCCTCCCCTCCGTAGGGTGCAGTGGTCACTATTTTGGCAGAATGGATAGGATTGGGCTGATACTCCATTTTGTTACTTTTTCTGTGATTTCAACCACATTTGCCTCCATCCCAATTTTGCCCGTGTTTTAAAATAATCATCACTGTTACATCAGTGATAAGCTGCAGTACTCGGGTTTTTTCTTCTCGTTTGCTGCTGCTGAATTAAATTGGAAATTAGGCATTCTATCCACATGAATACCAAACAGGGGCTGTCATAATGGATGTGATAACACTGAATACCAAAAGGAGGAATGAAGAATATTTTTTTTGTCCTCTGCTCTGCCAACTGTTGTTTCTGTCCTTTGATGAATTTTATGTTATTTCTCCAACATGACAGGTTAGTGTAAAAAAAAACACAAATCATTCAACCTGTGTTTATTTCAAACTTTACTGCTGTTGTAAATGTAATCTTCTTTTAATAGATTTTGTGTCAAGTTTGTCTGCGTTAGTTGTGAAAGTTAATTATAATACCCACAAAAATATATTCAATGTGACTCCAGATTTGTAGCTGTCTCTGAGTCTACAAAAAAGAAATTAGTGCATGGTGAAAAATTCAACTGTAAATGGAGCAGAGGATTTGAAAGATGGAGGGTAAGTGGAACATGAAGAAGACAATGAATCTCGGGCGGAAGAGTTAAGGCAGGTGTGGAAATAGATCAGGTCTGTTCAATTCTGGACAGGCTGTGAATGCAGAAGTCAGGTGCATGGGAGAAATCACTGGGAAACCTCATTTGCAATTTTATAGATATCTCACATCTAATTTATCAAAAGCAGTTAATATCTTTCTATGGTGAAATTGTATCCCATGTATTCTGTTTTAAAAAATAATGCAAAACTGCTGCTTCTCAAGTATGATTTATGATTGGAAAAAATTGTGTTGAACATCCAGCTAGTTCCATTGTAGCCCCTTTGTTTTCAGTGGGTTTGTGGGCTGGAAAATAAAATATCACCGCTGGTTCCAGAATTAATTTTTTTTTCTCCATCTCCCGGCGGAGTTTCAGGAAGCAATCCTAGGGAGGCTAAGGCAATGGGGGGGGGGGGAGCAGATTGTGTTACATAAATATTGAGTTTTGCTTTCACAGATGGCTGTGTGTGCAAGGTGGGTGCTGTGGCTAATTTCACCACATTGCATGTCACCCTTTCGTTGTCCTGCAGATACCTTTCATTCCAGATGTCAACAAGAGTCCTTTGGAAACAATGGCCAAAATAGTTCACTTTGCACTTGCTGTCCTCTCTCATTGATGTAGAAGCCCCATGGAATGGAAGAGATCCCCAAATGAGGAAGTGCAAAGCCACCCTAGGTGCATGCAGATTCATTCCTTGATGATGCAACCAGAGATGAGAATGGGCTCAGCTGAAAAATATGGCTTTGAGTTGCCATCAGGTGATATAAACTACTTCCAAGAGGCGCAAACTTAAAGGAAGCAGATTCCATTTGGACATCAGGAAGAAATCCTGGATAGGCAGTGTGGTTTGACAGTGGAGCAGATTGCCAAGAGAGGGGGTAGATTCTACTCACTAGAGATCTGCAAGCAGAAACTTGACAAACACCTGCTGGACATGCTTAGGAGGGTTTCCTGCTACAAATGGGGGTTGGACTGGATGACCTTTTTTGGATTCTTCCCATTCTATGATTCTGTTGTGGCAACCAATCTGTGACAGTCAATTCAGGCTTCATCTCACAGCCAGTGTGTGAAGGGCATGCATATAGTATGTGATTGCGTCCTAAGGATCAATCTTTCAGCGGTTCAAACTGTTCATCCAGCTGGCCCCCATGACTAGAAAGTGAGCATAACCATCCTACACCTCGTAGCACAATGGGAAGCAGTTGCCTAGTCATGTGGAGCGGGATGGGGTGTGTACGCTCATATCACACTCACTTGCTAACTACGAAGTACCCTTCAACCAGCCTTTGGCACCTCCTAAGTGTGGCCACATCATGTTAAGCATGTAAATTCAGATTTCAGATTTTTAAAGAAGTGTGTTATCTCCTCTAAATTTGGTAAGCAGAGCTAATTACCTACTGAAAATTAAACAAGCCAGGCAGCTGATATGGAATGTTCTGCGAGAAACCTAATTTACTTGGAGAATTGCTGTATAATTTCCCTAAACTTCTGTGTTCATTTTTTCTTCATCATATAATTAGTCATTACAGAGAATCAAAACTATTGTTGTCTCTTTAAGAACAAAGACCTTGGGAACTGATAATTATACCGCAGCTCAACAGTTTTTTTCTTTCTTCCTTACCAGGCTTTTCTGAATGCAAAGTGTTGCATTTGACAATTTTCCAGACAAAGAAATAATTTTTCTTCCTCTTATGACTGGGAAAGCAAATGAGAAGCATTACTTTAATGGCTGAACTTGAAAATGCAACGCCCCTCCTCTGCCACACCATCATAGCAAACCATTTCAGTGAATTATTAAAATGTACTTTAAACACTTGTTTCCCTTTAGCCAAACCATTGCTGTTGTTAATGAAACAGAAAGGCAAGTCCAAAACTAGGCAAGCCCATTGTTTTGCATTTCTCAGGGTTTCTGGTATCACGTATATAGGCTTCTCTAGAGTATATTTTTGAAGATCAGAGAGCAGAAGTTCTCAAATTGTGCTTCGCTGTGTTCTGGGTGATGTCCCCGGTGGCCTCTACCAGTTCTTACTGGTGCTGCCATCTTGGATTGCATGAGCTCTTGAGAGCTTTGGCACTGCCAGCTCAGATCATGCAAGATCCCGCATGATCCAAGAGGGCATCACCTGGCTGAACCAAGATGAAGAGGCTGCAGGGGTGCTGTGGCTCCAGTAAGTTTGGGATTCACTCTCGTAATTATATTGCTGCTTATAGATAATTAGCCAATGTGCCTGCCAACCCTGATGTGCTATTTACTCTGCTGAGTAATAGGGAATGATGTGATGCAAATTAACTGGCCACCAGCTCATGAAACCTGCAATGTGCACTTGTGGTGGGACACCAGAAATGTAATCAGACCTTTTCCATTTGTTACATCTTTTTGATTTGCAGTGGAGTCCCAGAATAAATACATGACACCCGCGTTCAAAGCCTCAGGTGGCGCAAGGGCTTTCTCTGAAGGAAAATGACCTCTGCTTGCAAGGGGACTGCCCATGGCAAGCATGGAAAACATCCTTTCCAATGGAACAAACCAGGCCAGCAAGTGCAGGATCATTGGGGGATAGTCAGTTGTTCACTCTGAAAACAAACAGAACTTTCTGTGTTTGAGTTACTGCAGACTAATGTCTTTCAGAGCACAAATTCAGTTCCATCTGTTATAAACTGGAATTGAATGGGTTGTGTGTGTGTTTTTTCTGCTGACCTCACTGAAGCAGCTAGAACTGTAATGCTTTGCATGATTTGAAACTGAGATTTATAACTCTTCTGCCAGCAATAGATTTAGCTTGAGTCGCAAGTTCAGATTTGTCTAGGACAGTGTTCGATTCTTACTTCTTATGTACTTCTTATTCTAAGGATCAAGGCAAAGCCTATTGTGTAAATGGAGGAACTTTCTATTATCATTGTTGATGCATACTTTAAAAAAAAAATTTGGAATACCCTGGTCTTGTTCTTTCTCTGCTGGGTTGGATTTAATCTTCCAGTACTTTTCATTAAACCAGAGCAGATGTAGCTTGCCAATTTTCAATTTCCAGCTATCACAAGCTGTCAAGTGTACTGCAGAGGTCTTCTTTCAAATGATCATTTGCAAGATATTTTCCTTGTTCAGTTCTGGTGAATGAACCTGAATTCTGCTTCTTCTGCATAGTTAGAACGTTCGGATAACTGAAAGAAAATTTTGGGTTTTCACAGTTAAAACTTCATATTTGGGAAGGGAACACAATCTTATTTTCTTCTGTGTGTTTTCCTTTTGTTGTTTAGTCATTCTGAGTGGGGGGGAAAATCACCTTAAGGGAGTGTTGATTGATTTTTTCCCCCTCAGCTTTATTGAAATGCTGAGACAAGCAGAACAGATTACTATTACTCAAGTAGGACAACAGTAGTCAGTGAATCAAGTAGTCAGTGAATCAAGGTATCTCCTTTGTTTCAGTTGCATACCTAATTTCAAGGACACCATTGCTGTGGTTTTTGTGGAAGCAAATTCTGAAGACTGTTATGCAAAAAGGGCACTCAAAGTGTGGAGTTTAAGGGACCTGCTGATTGAGTTGTGTCAAATATTTTCCTGTAAAAGGAGATTGAAAGAAAGACACGTTGCGTTTTTTCAATTATTTCCTTCTCTTACTATGATGGTTGTAAACAAGTTCTATTTTTAGACTTGGCCCAAGATCAGAGACTTGGTTCCAAGCATTGTTAGTATTGAGAAAGTTTACCACTGTGACTTTATTCTTCTTTGATCATGCTTAATCATGTTTTAGTCATGTCTCCTTTTTGTTTTATTTTTGTGAAGTTTGTTATTCCTAACACACATCAGCACAGAGCCTGGGGAGGGAAAGGGCTTTGTCAGCTCTTTAATGCTACAGTGTTTAGGTTTGGGGTTCTTTGGCATACGTATGTGTTTAAGCTCAGATAAATCAATTGTGAGATGACGGCTATGTGAGAAGATGCCATGTGGCACGCCGAGGTGTAATGTTGTTCCAGAATGGTTGTGTGTACAGTTAGTGTACGAGGAAGACAGATGTAGCACTTGAAGGCCAGAATGGGCTAGTACAGCCGTTCCCATCTGTGCATCGCGGCGCCAAAGAGCATTACGAAAAGTCCCTGGCATCCTCTTCCCAGGGGCCACCATCTTGGATTGCGAGAATAGCACGAGATCTTGTGTTAGCACAAGATTCTTGAGAATAGCACAAGAAGGCAGCATCCAGAAAGAGGGTGTCATAAAAGAAGAGTGCTGTGATGGCAGTAAATTTGGAACCTCTGGGCTAGAAGAAACAAGTTTTGCTATAGGCATGTATACCAGCAAAGTGAAGGTTGTCTTGGCAGATGTGCAGGAGAACTGCCCTGGGCAAATGGTTATGGAAAAGGTACCCTGAAATCATAAACATAAACAGAGTACAGCTTGTCAAACCACTATCTGAAGGGCATCACCAAAAAGTGGTTTTGGCAACATCAAAACCAGGGCAAACTTTAGAGTTATCCCTCCATGACACAGGTGTCCGCTCCCTGGTGGCGTTGGGTTTGGGTACCAGTGCAGGCATGACTGCACTGTGGTCGTGGAGTGCTGCTGTAGCCCAGATCTTATGAGCAACGTGCATTGGCTCCTAGGATTGACCGGTGGTTTCTCCGCTCCAGAGGTAAGAGACAGAGTATCCAGCATGCTTTGCTCGACTCTCTGGTTGCCAGTCATTTAAATTTTATAAAGTTTAGAGTTATAATTCTTCAAGCCTGTTTTCCAAACGTGTTTTCCTAACGAGCAGCCCAATCCTAAAAGTGATGCAGCCATAGTGAGCTGAGTTGCCAAAGCAGCTACCACTGCATCCTGCGGCCCCACAGAAGCTGCTGGAGGTCTTCCATCCCCTTCCCCCAGTGGAAGTCCCAAGCCCTGCATTGAAGCTTCTCAAGTCTGCCATATGTTTTGCCAGTGCGGAGATGAGAGACTCATGTTGGGCCTTCCAGCCTGGCATGGAATTCAGGATCTGGTGGAGCAGAGCTCCACTGGTCCGACCCCTTTCCCGCCCTGGTTCCTCACACCACCCCGGAATGCCTTCACGCTGCCCCTGAGGCCCTCAGCACTGCCTGGAGTTCTTACTTAGCTCCAGGTGGTGTCCGGCTGGTTCTGGGCTCAGAGCCAACTGGCACTGAGCTGGTGCTGACACTGACTTGGCACAGAGTCTTGTAGCTATGCTAATGATACATTTGCTACACCCAGTGCCGGTGGTACACCTGTACCGCCAGCACTGGAGAGCTCAGAATTGGGCTCTAACTCTTTTTTTTTTTTAAGGTTCAGTGGCAGAGAGCAGACTTTTGCATGCAGAATATCCCAGTTTCATTTCTGGGCATCTGTGGCAATAAATCTTAAATAGAAGGTTTGGGAAGGACTCTGGAGAGCATCTGTCAACAAGGGACTTTGACACAATATAAGGCAGCTTCATATGTTTACAGTATTAGATAATTCTCCTTTTAGATAATAGCTGTCCCGTTAAAGCTCTGTTTTCCAAAATGTTCTTCTGTCTAGCACAGTGATTTTTAGCTGGTGTGCTGTAGCACATTGGAGCGCTGCAAAAGGTCCACAGAAGTGCCACGGGAGTTTGGAGCTCAGTGGTTGAAAATTGCTGAAAAACTCTCCTGGGTTCTGCGGCTCCGTTTTTAGGGCAACCGTCTATAGTAGCAAACTGTCTCTCCCTGTTCCTCCACCAGTGGAGGCAGTTGGCCTAAAAATAGAGCCACAGAACCTGGAAGAGTCTCCTGGAAGTGACATCCCAAGAGGCGAAGACCATTGAGAATACCACAGAGGTCAGTGTGCCATGAAAAGAAAAATGTTGAAAATCTCTGATCTCGCATGTACACTTCCTGTTATATCCTGTGGTTTTTAAAAAAACTTTGTCTTGAGCAGATGAATATTTCCTTTTACTGATGGCTATTTTGAGATGTTGAATGCAATATAGTGGAAATTAAGAGATGTTAATAAAATGCAACAAATCTGTTGGGGTTTTCAAAAGGATTTTTCAGTTCTCTTCGTCTTAGAAGTGTCATCATAAACATAAAACACGACTGGTGCACTGTTTAAGTTGCCACAAATGAAGTGCAATGCACATGTGTTTATAAATATGTATCTAGATCCACCCTTCAGCTTTGTTTATTTATTTCTGGGACTATATGTGGGAATTGGAATGCTATAGGAAACAGAAACAAAACCATCAAAAGCACAGATGGCTGCCCAGCTGACATGAAAACATTCTTTTATTGATTGAAAATATATTGATTGAACCAGGTGGCTAAACAGCCTGAATGCTTGTGCACCACAAAGCAATGTGTTGCACAGCCAACACAGTCCCCTTTAGCCATTCCTTTCATGAAATGCCGAGTCATCCTGCCACAAGGTGTGCACACCTACATCCTCAGGAGTTGTTGCCAGTCCTATTGAATCTCTTCTGGTTTTCCCTGAAACCTTCAGATGTTTCAGCTGAGAAGGCCCACATTGGCTTTGAACTTGGTTTTTGGCGTAATCCAGGAGCAACCTACCAGGGAACCCCCGAATGTTCTTTGAATTTTGCCTGAGGGATTCAGTAGCACCACAGAAACAAGAAAGGCAGGTCTATGGTAGGAGTGGTGCATCCTCAGTGCTCATCCGGGTCACACTGAACTTCCTATCGGGCAGCCAATCCTACCTAAATTCCTGTGAAGTGATACAGCAGACCTAAAACAGGCTATGCTGCATCCCATGGGGGGGGGGGATTTTGGCTGCTGGAGGTCTCCTCAAGGAAAGGAGACATTTGTCCCATTGTCCTGGGGTAAATTCCAGCAGCCACAATGGGTCCACTTGGGCCTGCACCAGCTATATAGTCCATGTTGATCTGTGTCAATGGATCAGGCCCAAGAAGGGGAATAGGATTTAGCACACGCTGGTGCTGTCAATCCTGCCCTCTCCTGGGCCTGCTAAGCCCACCTGCTGCCCCGTCACCACCCTCTCCCCACCCCATTGCACTTTCCTGCTGGAAACTGCACTTTCATAAAATGCTATATGGCACTTCGGTGACAGTGCAAACCAGTGAAGCAAGTATTCCATTTGCACGAGTGGGGATTGGGCCCATGAGTCTCATGTTATGAGTGTGGAGGAACACTTTACCCAGTGCTACTAGCTGCTGCATGTGAATTGTGATACATGTGAAGAACTGGACTGGGAAATCCTGGCTGTTTAGTGATAGGGAAACGTCCCTTGGTTTCAGACTGGGTTGTTGGAGAACACTGATCTTCCCCCCCCCCCCCCCCAGAATCTAAACTAACTTGTAATGTCTGTTAGAAATATTTTCCTGTTTGGTGAGGGGGGTAGCAGAGTAGAGTAAGCAGTGGACCTCCCTTTTGGGTATCACCCCAGGGAACTTCCCTCACCTGGCTGACTGCTGTTAATAAAAGACAACAGAGGCAAAGGCTGTTAAAGTTGTAAAAAGAAATAAGTTCTCTGTGTTCTTTTTTTTCTTTGCTGTAATCCTCCAACTTTAAAAACATGCATCCTGCCATTTCCTTTCAGATCCCAGGTTTATTAGTGCCCACCTGATACCAGAAAGTGACAACCCAGAAGATGACAAGATATACTTTTTCTTCCGTGAAAATGCCATTGATGGGGAGCATTCTGGTAAAGCCACTCATGCCAGAATAGGCCAGATCTGTAAGGTAAAGTTGTGGCTGAAGCGTGTGAGAATAAATGCATGATGTCACAGCGGCACTTGTACGGAATGCTTAGGACTGTGAGATCAAATCTTAGATTAATATTATGTGATATTTGACAATGATTCCAACTCAGCCTCTTCAGTGCAACCCACTCTGTTGGGTCTGCAGAAGCAAACCAGAAGTGACTTCTGAAAGCTGGGAGTTGCTTCTGGATGCTTCTGCAGGCTGTTCTGAGCCCCACAGAGGCCCATAGAGTGGGATGCAGGCCTGGTGTGATCCAGAAGAGGCCTCCAGAGGCTGCAGGTAAGATTGCAGTCATTGAACTTCAGCATCCACAGAATTCCTTATCTGTGGGGGGGAGGGGCTGGGTAAGGAAGGCCCACTTTAAATTGCAACTTCAGGATAAACATGAAGGTAGAGAAGGCTGGTCGCAAACGTCTGCTTTGATGTTATGCTGTCCGCACCCTCAGGTGTCTTAGGTGAGCACCATACAATCTTCTGATCATGCACCAACCAAGCTGTGCCTCAGTCATATAGTGTTTGCAAACACCAGTTTCCACAACATAAAATTTAACCATGGAAGTTCTAACCAGGACAATGACAGATAAGAGTCTGTAGCTTCTGTACTTTACATTCTGTGTTTTAGTACCCTTGGGAAAGAGTTGAAGAAGTTCAACGTGCATTGGGTCAGTTTCAAGAGGAAAAAACTATTTTATATCTCCTGTGGATATTTTCCCTTTTTATTCATTGTTGACTGGAGCAGCGAGCAACGCAGCAGCATCGTGCTCCCTCAAACCATTCCATTTGCCAGGAAAAGCCATCAAATAATTGTCAGGTCCCTGGGGGCGGGGCGGAGCAGTCTCCGGTCAAAGGGGTTTCAGACCCACCCAGCAACAGGTCCCTGGGGTAAGAACATAAGAACCCCCCACTGGATCAGGCCAGAGGCCCATCTAGTCCAGCTTCCTGTATCTCACAGCGGCCCACCAAATGCCCCAGGGAGCACACCAGATAACAAGAGACCTGCAAGGCCTCCTGGGAATTGTAGTTAAGAACATAAGAACAGCCCCACTGGATCAGGCCATAGGCCCATCTAGTCCAGCTTCCTGTATCTCACAGCGGCCCACCAAATGCCCCAGGGAGCACACCTGATAACAAGAGACCTGCAAGGCCTCCTGGGAATTGTAGTTAAGAACATAAGAACAGCCCCACTGGATCAGGCCATGGGCCCATCTAGTCCAGCCTCCTGTATCGCATAGCAGCCCACCAAATGCCCCAGGGAGCACACCAATTAACAAGAGACCTGCATCCTGGTGCCCTCCCTTGCATTGGCATTCTGACATAGCCCATTTCTAAAATCAGGAGGTTGCACATACACATCATGGCTTGTAACCCGTAATGGATTTTTCCTCCAGAAACTTGTCCAATCCCCTTTTAAAGGCGTCTAGGGTAGACGCCATCACCACATCCTGTGGCAAGGAGTTCCACAGACCGACCACACGCTGAGTAAAGAAATATTTTCTTTTGTCTGTCCTAACTCTGCCAACACTCAATTTTAGTGGATGTCTCCTGGTTCTGGTGTTATGTGAGAGTGTAAAGAGCATCTCCCTATCCACCCTGTCCATCCCCTGCAAGCCTCAGGGTAAGGCTGAGTGACCTCAAGTCCAAAGGGGGGGGATGTTCAAACTCACCCTGGTCCCCCTCTTTGGTTGCAGAGGTTTCCTCCAGCTCACAGGAGTGCAGCCTCTTCCAGATGCTGGCCTGGCCAGCTCCTCCTTCATCACTGGCCTCCCCTGCCTTTGTGGAGTTCCTGGCCCCGCCCTTCCCTCAGGGCAGCCTTCCCCGACCTGGCAACCCATCTGGTTCGGGAGCCCCACCCCTCTCTCAGGGCAGCCTCACCTGGCCCGCCAGCCCGTCCTCCGCCACCCCTGCCCCCCCAGGTAAGGCAGGGGCTGGCCCTTTGGCGCACCTCTGACAATAATTAGAATTTAATAAATTAACATTCTAGCTTGCCACAATTTCTGGGCACCCTGGAACAACTGGAAGTTGACCTCAAGTGGAAGTCCAGATATTTTGCCGGCCACAGCCCAGTGCTGCAGGATATTTTATTCAGTCAAAATCCCCGTCCTGCACCTTGTAGCATCAGGCACACCATCTTTAAATCGGCAGACACTTTTAACCTCCTGACATGTGCTGTTCCTTTTCCAGAACGACTTTGGTGGCCACAGAAGCCTCGTCAACAAGTGGACCACTTTCCTCAAAGCACGCCTCATGTGTTCAGTGCCAGGGCCCAACGGCATCGACACTCATTTTGATGAGCTTCGTAAGTGATTAAGGGCGCAGTCCAAACTGGCCTTGGGCCAGTGCAAGTTGCTTGTGTCAGCTCAGGAAGGTCGCAAATGTGCCATAAGGCACACTTGCACCTCCTCAAGAGCCAGCCAGGTTAGCGCAGGGACACGCACCAGCCGCAGAGTCTGCATCTAGCCTCTGCGCCGACTTGAAAAAGAAGACTTGCGTCAGCCGAGCTTGGCCAACGCAAGGGTCTGGAGAGGAGGGAGGGAGGGAGGGGAGGGAGGGAGGCATTCCGGGGCAGCGGGCAGAGGGCGATCCGGGGGGTGGGCGGGCAGGGAGAGGGAGGCAGGCTGGGACCTGGCAGATATGCCGGATCCTTGCCCCCGTTCCCAAGCAGCATGGAGCAGCTGCAAGCCACTCCGCTCTCCTCGGACTTATGCCACCTCCTGAGGTGGCGCACGTCCGAGGAAACCCATTGGGTCTGCACTGGCCTACCTGGGGGTAAAGGGAAGAGTTTTCCGTTCCCTCCGGCTGAGCCACTTTGGGCCCTTATCTTGCGCTGGATACGGCACAGGCTTCCTGGCCTGCCTGTTCCTGCGCAAGATAGGATTGCGCTGTAAATTACCCATGAATGCAGAACTGTTCTCTGGCCAGCTGCCTCCTTCGTATTCAATTGGCAGGCAGCGTAGTTCTGTTTGGTGACCCCATTGGGGGAACATGCATTCCACCAGTGCTGACTGCTGTAAAGCAGTTGTCAAAGGCACTCTGGCAGTGCACAAAGTACTGCACAGCAGGGATGTTCGTGAGAAGGCCGGAGCCTTCCTGTGGGCATCAGTGGATCCTGGAGGACCTGCCAAGGCATCTAAGATGCTAGAAGAGGTGGGACAGGGTGGAGTGGGGGCAGAAGGGCAGAACAATGTGGCAGTGGGGGCCGGAGAGTGCAGATTGGGTCTGCAAAGGGGTGGGTTTGGTAGCAGCTGCGACGGCCACATCCTAACCCTCTTCCTGTGCTTGTACCACCATCCCAGGTCAGAGCGGACATGCACTAGTAAAATCTCTAGTGCAGGTTGGAGTAGTGTAAGTCCTCCTTACAGATGGCTTACACCCCCACCTTGCAAATGTCCCCTTACCCAGAAGAGGCCTCCGTGACTGCCCCACACACAGACACACCATATGCAGTGACAACCTGGTACTGCTGCATCAGCAGGGGGAACGGATAGGACTGGTCTCTAAGCTGACTCTCCCTCTTGTCCTTTTTTTTTTTTTTTTTGACAGAGGATGTGTTTCTAATGAACTCAAAAGACCCTAAAAATCCAATAATCTATGGAGTGTTTACAACTTCCAGGTACAGAGTGTATCATTTTACTTGTACGGAGGCTGGTGGGGGCTGACTGTTTTAAAAAGCTTTCTTTGTTAAAATGGTCCTTTAAAAAGGAAGGCATTTTCTTAACCTTTAACCTCTAGAAAGCAGTAGAAGGCAGAGGTTAAGGAAGCGATGCTTTCTGAGGAGCAGTGTGTGTCATTACCCTGAAGTTTCTGACCACACAATTTGAATAAATGCGTGTGTGGCTTTTTTTCTGCATAAGCTGACTTTTTCCAGCATTGTTTTTAATGTAGAAGGATGTTTGTAACCTTTTCTGAGCCTGGCACATCTTGAGTGTAAATTTCATCATGACATTTCTGCTGGAAGCAGAATAACCCTCTATTACTTTTGCTTGAGTTGCACCAATTTTTTGACCTTGTGAGGGGCTTTACAAGTTGTGACTCATGAGCCTGAGAAACACTGCCCTTGCCCCCTTAAGGGGTGGGGCAGGAGGATGGCGGCGACATGATCCCCAAGATTGCACCACCGACAGGGACAGAGGAACTTTTCAAATTCATCCTCTGTCTGCGCAGGCCTCCTGGGAGTGTGGGGGAGCCCCGTGAAACCCTTTGCAGGAATCCCCGCACCTCAGTAGACTGAAAAAACGGGATCACGACACACTTCCAGATTGCAATTGCATGTTTTCAAAGTTCTGAGGTGTGGGAGCCCTGCAGAGGGCTCCACAGGGCTCCCTAAACCCCCGGAGGCTGGCGCAGTTAGAGGGTAAGTTAATAAAGCCCCCCTGTCCCTGGCAAAGGCACAATCCTAGAGATCATGCCACTACCATCCTTCTTTCCCCGCAAAAAACGGGGCTGCATTAGCTTGAGAACCACTGCATTAGGCAGTAGATTAATAGAAACAAAAAATTTAACATAACTAAAAAAAAGTTTTGATAATACAAAAATAACTTGAAATCAGCTCCTCTAAATTGTATAAGAAACATTAAAAATTCAGCTTAAACCATTACACTGTGTGTGTAATGCTCTTAAGAAAGAAATGTGTGAATTATTTGGACATCTTTTCAAAGCATTAGATGTGAATTTGTCAGGGAACTATGTCAGGGTTCTTCCTCAAAGAGCAGAAAAAGAAATGAAAACCTGCCCTTCTGAAAGCTCTGAGGAGGCACAACCAACATCCGATTCCAGACCAATGACGTCTTCTTCCTCCCACTTCTCTGCTTTCCCCATTTCTTAGTAACATCTTCAAAGGGTCGGCTGTGTGCATGTACAGCATGACTGACGTGCGGCGAGTGTTCCTGGGTCCCTACGCTCACAGGGACGGCCCCAACTATCAGTGGGTTCCTTACCAAGGAAGAGTGCCCTACCCACGGCCCGGAACCGTAAGTGGAATAGGAGTAGCCCTGGAGGGGTAAAAAATCTGAAGTGATTTAGCATCACCAGAAACAGAAATGATTTATCTTTGAGATAGTAATGCATGCCCTGGATCCATGACTAACTAGTTGCTCTTTGTAGATTAACAGAACTGGCTTGAATGTATTTGGATCCACCAACTGAAACCATTGGTGGTGCTGAATTTATTAGTAATGTCATTAATACTAAAATCAATGTTATCTTTCTAGATTTGCAACACAGCACATTTATATACATTTATATAAATGTAAATGTTATATCAACAAATGTTGTAATTTTATATCAAGAAATATATCAGCCCAGCTTTATTTTTCCTGACATTCTCTTCTGTTGTGCTCTCTGTTGTGTTTTGTCCAAGCACTGCACGGTTTGAATAACAGTGCTGCTGCTTCCAGTGATGTCTCTATCCCGGCAGAGGTAACCGTGGCCTCTGTTTGTGTCAGGGGAAGGCCTTTACTGAGCTCAGCTGAGCTGCTGGAGTGTTCTGGTGCAACAATGCCTACAGCTCTTCCAGCAGCACCTGGGACTGTGTGGTCGTAGACAATAAGTTCAGTCCTACCACTGGAGTGCAGGGTGTTCTGGGGTCAGACTGTTAGTCCAACTGATGGCAACAGGACTAAAGGTTGGCAAGGACGCTGAAGGCCTATCCTCCAACCCCATGCAGATAGTTTATAATGCTGTTCTGTGTTTAAAATACACGCACTCACAAACCCTCCTTACTAGTCAAAAAGCAACAACAACCCAGTACAGAAGAAGCAGCAGTCAGAAATGTGACTCCTCTATTGCAGTCTAATCTGCCCCTTCAGGATTCCATCAACTTATTCCCACATCGTCTTACAGCACATGTAGTCCAGGCCCCTTTGCTTTTGTGCAAGCGCCCTGGAGTCTCAGTTATGGTTTGGATTACTTCAGACACTCTTGGCAGTTCCATTCACTTTATGCAAGCACAACATCAATCAAGCCATACATATATTGAATGCAATTGATTATGCTGAGCAGAAAACACAGCTAATTCATTTACAGAGAAGCCTAAAATACCCTACAGTGTTCTAAATGTGCTCCTGGCAAAGCACACATCAAGTCATTGCATGAACACTTTCTTGGAAGTTAGCGCTGAAGCAGAAGGACTTGCTTTCAGGCATCAAGTCAGGCTTCATATTGGCATTGTGTAAAAAACTGCAGCTGCAGTCAAGGAACTAGTAGTCCCCCTTGTGCGGACTGGAAGACGGGACGGGACTTGTCCCATCTGCAAGAGGGATCTGAAGGCCTTAGGAGTGGACCTCAACAAGTGGGAAACCCTGGCCTCTGAGCGGCCCGCTTGGAGGCAGGCTGTGCAACATGGCCTTTCCCAGTTTGAAGAGACACTTGGCCAACAGTCTGAGGCTAAGAGGCAAAGAAGGAAGGCCCACAGCCAGGGAGACAGACCAGGGACAGACTGCACTTGCTCCCGGTGTGGAAGGGATTGTCACTCCCGAATCGGCCTTTTCAGCCACACTAGACGCTGTTCCAGAACCACCTTTCAGAGCGCGATACCAGAGTCTTTCGAGACTGAAGGTTGCCAACTAACTAACCTTGTGCGGAGGAACTGCCAGTGTGCTCCTCCCCTTAGAGCAGTGGCATAGCTAGAGGGAGTGCAAAGCACTAAGTTTTGCAGGGAGCCTCACTGCAGTGTGCAAGGGGCCCCTTCAAAGCCATTCCCGGAGCCAGGCAAGACTCTGTTTTGCTCTTGCAGCCTGGAATGATTCTGAAGGGGAGAGGGAGGTGCTGCTTGCACACCCCGGTGAGGCTCTCTGAAAAACTTAGTGCTCTGCACCCCCTCTAGCTACTCCACTGCCTAAGAGTGGTACAAGGCTTGGGTGAGTCAAGTGGAATTTTTGACTTTCACCAAGTGCCTCTCCTATGTTGGCTCAGCACTAACCACAGCACTTTCAGTACACATTGGATAACCAACAGCAAAGGAGAAGCAGGCTGCCAGATTTACAGTTTCCACTTCTATCAGAAGACATAAACAAGGAATTAGTTCAGGGCAATAAGTATGATCTTTCAGAAATAATTTAGCATTTCACTTTGCTGAGGCAGCAGTTCCCAAACTTCCCAGTGCCACACCTCCCAACACGTCCTCTTCCTAGGTTCTGCCATCTTGGATCACACAAGATCTTGCACTCTTCTTGTAAGAACTTGTATTATTCTCACACAATCCAAGATGGCAGCGCCAGGGAAGAGGACTCTGGGGACATCCCGCAACACTGCTGTGGTTACGCCATGGTTTCCTTTGGGACTCATAGTTTGGGAACCACTATTCTAAGGCAGTGGTTCTCACACATTTGGCACCGGGACCCACTTTTTAGAATGAGAATCTGTCAGGACCCACCAGAAGTGATGTCATGACTGGAAGTGACAACATCAAGCAGGAACATTTTTAACAATCCTCGGCTGCAATCCTACCTACATTTACCCAGGAGTAAGTCCCATTTACTATCATTGTTAAAAGAATAGACATAGTAGCTTGTTAAAAGTACAGGTCTGTAACATTTCCCCAAATGCAGTTACATACCATGGGTGCATCAGGTCTAATATATTAAAAATAAAATATTGAAATGAACGGGGACCCACCTGAAATTGGCTTGTGACCCACCTAGTGGGTCCCGACCCACAGTTTGAGAAACACTGTTCTAAGGGCTCACAATACACGTACTTAGGAATTTGTGCAGTAAAATGCCACAACATTCCTGGATGTCCCTTGGCAAGTTCAGTCCTTGTAAATCTGAAGTCTGTGAATGGCTATTTGAACATGATCAAGTCTGTCCATTAAAAAATAAATAAAAAGATTATTCACACATGTTCTTGTGTATGAACCTCCAGCTGCATTCACAATACTTAGCACTTCTAAATTACTTTTCTTGTTCAAAGCACTTCACACACATTATCCGATTAATCATTATCTAATTAATACCAGTAATCAGTATGGCTCTCCATCTGGAAGATTAAGACTGCCTTGGGGATGCAAAATATGGATTATTTTTTTTAACTGCAAAATTGCTATAGGCTACCAAAAGACTGTTGTCAATTGTTGGTATTATTTAACTGCTAGAATGTGGCATTGATTAAAAAAGGGGGGGAACCTCCTGCAGTGTTGTGGGTTTTTAATTGTGTTTGATCTGCCATTATCTCAGTCTTTGATATTCACTAATAAAAGCAGATGCTGGGGTTTTGTTGCTCAGAAAAGCACACAATACAGTGAAACCCAATATGCAATAAAACCAGCCTAGAGAGAACTGGTCATTCTCCCAATTCAGGATTCTATAAGCTCATTCCCGCATTATCTTGCTGCATGTTCAGCACAAGTCAAATTATAATTCTATTCTTCCAAAGGACATTTGGTGGTGGTTGTTTGTAAGAAAAAATTCTCTCTGATGAATTATTAAGAAGGTGATAGCAAAGACAATTGATTTTTTCCCCCCTATTGACCCATCCTGCAGGATCAGGATTCTTGTTCCATTACATTTTGGCTTTCAAGTGGTATAATCTTTGGGAGTATATACGAAAGAGCTATTCAGAACATTGCAGCTCTTGGGCATCTGTGTTTTGTGATGAAAGGAAGTGATTATAAAATATAATAATGCATTAGCATTCATTCAGTGTTATTACTGTTAAAGAAAATTTATAGATTGCTTTTCAACACACACACACACAGACACACACACACACACACACACACACACACACAAGTTCACAGGCAGTTTACATGGCAAAAGAAATGAGAAGATGGTTCCTTGAAAATGCACAGTCTAAAATAAAATAAAATAAAAACTAAGGGTCCAATTGTATCCAACTTTCCAGCAATGATGCAGCTGCAATGCAGCCCCGGGGCAAGGAAAGCAGTGTTCCCTTACCTTGTGGAGGCCTCTATAACTACCCTCCCACAACAAGATGCAGGACACAACCCATTGGCACAGCTACACCAAGGCTGGAAAGTTGGATAGGATTTGGCCCTAAAAAAGGGGGAAAAACACACACACAGAAGACTTGAGATTCAAACAAACAAAACAGCCACTGGGAAGGGCTCTGTGCTGGGATAAATAAAGACAGTTGCTCTCTCCCTATGCAATGTAAGATTATAAAATCCTTTTCTCTGTTAGTAGAGGAATACATGAATGTTTTCAAAGTCCCTGAGTTATGTTCTCTATATCACCTTTGCAACAGCCCTGCAGGTTAGGCCACTATTGTCATCCCTCCTGTGGCAGGTGGTGGGCTGAAGTTGGAAATGAGCTTTGAACAGTTTATTTCCTGCTCACGTTCTTCACACAGTTCAGGTCATAGGAGGGCTCACTTTGTGTTCCTGTTGGGGTCTTGTGGAGACAATTGATTCTCGGAGGCTCAGCCTGCTGTCGCTGTAGCTGCTGTTAGTGATGCCCCCTCACTGCTGAAGGACCTACAGCAACATGATCAGACCACCTACCCACCCCCTGCACTCTTGGTGCCTGGCTCTGGAATGGATCCGGAAGGCTAGGAGGCAGATAGAACGGGAATGTTACTGCTGCATTTGCCTTGTCAGGCCAGCCAGGCCCTTGATGACATTCTCTTTCCTTCCCCCTCACCAGTGTCCCAGTAAAACATTTGGTGGCTTCGACTCCACCAAGGACCTTCCAGACGAGGTCATCACATTTGCAAGGAGCCACCCAGCCATGTACAACCAAGTGTTCCCCATCAATAACCGGCCCATCATGATCAAAACGGACTTGGATTACCAGTTCACGCAAATCGTCGTTGATCGGGTGGATGCGGAAGACGGCCAGTATGATGTCATGTTCATTGGAACAGGTAAGCTTTGGCCACCCTACATCAGCAAGCAAGAGAATTTTGGGTGGAGGGGTCATCCGATCTTGTGAGCTCCCTCTTCCAGTCTGAAGAAGTGGAGCCCAAACACCACCTTGCTACTCCAGTGAGAACTAGGCCACCCTTTGTGAACCCTCAGTGATTTTTCTCCATTGTAAACACGACACATTAAGTGAGAACTAACGGATTCAAATTTTGCATACTTCTGTTTGGTAGAACTGACTCTTACAGCAGTCAACTCTTACAATCCTATCTTGCACTGGAACAGGCAGACCAGGAGGCCTGCGCTGTATCCAGCACAAGATAGGGTCCCAAAGTGGCTCAGCCAAAGGCAAGCAGAAACTCTTCCCCTTACCCCAGGTAAACCACTGCAGCCCCAATGGGTCTCCTTGGACTTGCGCCACTTTTCATTTTGCATGTGTTCCTGATGAGTACAGGATAGTCAGCACATTCCTATGCATGTCTACTCAGAAGTAATCCCCACTGAATTCAAAGGCACTTACTCCCAGGTAAGTGTGTACAGATCTGCAGCCTAAGACACATTTAAATAAAAAACACACTCTAGAAATCGGTTTTGAGAACCATGCCAACAATCTCCTCAGACAGTCAAATTGTGTACTTTATAAAATTATTCTTAATTATCACGTCATAAAAATCTTCAGACTCAGATAAGTCCAAGGTGGCATAAGTCCAAGCAGAGTGGAGCAGCTTGCACGCTGCTCATAAACCAGTGCTAGGATCCGGCATATCTGCCAAGTCCCAGCCCCTCCTGCTCCCCGCCTGCCCCCAGCACCACCCTCCACCCACCCCCTGCCCCAGAACGCCTCCCTCCCGCTGCCTCCTCACCCTCCCTAGACCCCTGCGTCAGCTGAGCTCAGCCAACGCACACTACCTGGGCAAACCGCCGTGGAGGCTGGATGCAGCCTCTGTGCTCCAGCGCACTTTTGTGTGCTGGCACGGCTTGCTCCTGAGGAGGTGCAAACATGCTTTATGGCACGTTTGTGACACTCCTGGGCCGGTACAAGGGACTTGCGCCGGCCCAAGTGCGGTTTAGGATTGCGCCCTTAGTCTTTCATTGTGTACAATTTCCTTAGTTCTGATTCATACATGATCACACTGACACATTGGCCAGTGAAAACCCAGTTCTCTACAATTAGTTCACGTGGTTGTTGTAACATGTGCAAGTGGTGACCATGTGGCTTGCCCAGTTTCCACATCTTGTTTTCCCATGCTAGCGCAGCACCAACTGCTGGGCCTGCCGACATGGGATCCAAACCACACACAATGTGGGTGGCCCACATTAAACTTGTGTGTGGGTCACGTGAGGCTTCCAAGCTTGCTGAAAAAAAGCTTGCAGTGGCAATAAAGTGGACACTGTTGTTGTATTTTTTTTTAATTGAACATCTTTATATCCTGCTCCCTCCCTGCAAAATAGAAGTGGCTTTTCGTTTCCTGGGGTCTAGTGAAGGTTAATGAAATAACAGGATGTTGTCCCTCAAGCCCCAGTGATAGGACAGGCTGTTAACTAATTATTTCTATAATAAAGATTAAATCACTCATTTGTTCCAACTCTCAGTTCAGGAACGGTCCCCTTTCATCTCTCTCCAGCAGGTTAAAATACAGATGTCAGCACATCCATTTGCAGCCATAGCTTGATTCAGAGAGGGGAGAGATTATCTGGCCCAGTCTGAATCCATCTGTCAGTAAACATGAATTAATAACAGTAATTCTATCTTTTAAACCAAGTTACTCAGCAAAGCTGACTGAGCTGAAGGTGTGTGAAATTGTTTGAAATATGACTCCTCAAAAACCTGTTCTAGAACAAAAGATAAAGATCTACTTTGGGTGCCTGAGACCTTTTTGGAGTTACAGGAGTATTGAACACATCGTGTATTTCACCTCAAAGGCTTTATAGAGCAGCAAAGCACCAGTTGTGGCGGGTTCTGCTTAAAAGAGAATGATTTATTTTAAAGATTAAAGTGTCTGGATACGCCATTTCTACCTGCCAGGCTCACGTTCCACCAGCCAGCTTGTTTGGTTTTATGAACTCTCCTCCCTTGAAATGTAGACTTCCAGAGCAGTGGTTCTCACACATTTAGCGCTGGGACCCACTTTTTAGAATGAGAATCTGTCAGGACGCACTGAAAGTGACGTCATGACCAGAAGTGACATCAACAAGTGAGAAATTTTTTAACAATCCTAGGCTGCAATTCTGATTACCCAGGAATAAGTCCCATTTGCTATCATTGTTAAAAGATTATACATAGTAGCCTGTTAAAAGTACAGGTGTGTCACATTTCCCCAAATGCAGTCACATACCATGGAAGCATCAGGTCTAATATATTAAAAATAAAATACTGAAATGAATGAGGACCCACCTGAAGTTGGCTTACGACCCACCTAGTGGGTCCTGACCCACAGTTTGAGAAACACTGTTCTAGAGGCTTTAGATGCCATCCGTCCAGGACTTTCTTTTCAAAAACTCAGTCTTTCTGTCTGGGATGCTTGTAAATTTCTTGCAAAGGCTGTTTGGGAGCCACCTTCCATCTTCTTGCTAACAACTTGTATTACTAAAGCACTGCTGGCTCCTGCTGGCTCAGTAGCATTTGGTGGTTTGTCTTGAACAGCAAGCAACACTTTGGATGGGTAGCCATAAACGTTGGCTAATATCTGCCAACCAGGATGTGGTTAAGCAGATGGAGCAGCCCCAAAATGGGCGGTCCTGCCTCACCCACCTAAATCGCATTGCTGGTTTGGTTTGGTTTTTTGCAGAGAGGGTTCTTTTAGGAAATTCAGAGCACAATCCTATGCGCTCTCTCTGCTGGCGCAGTGGCCGCTGCACCGGCGGAAGGTGTTGCAAGGTGATGCAACGCTGTATGAGCAAGCAGAGCAGCCTTGCCAGTGCGCATGTGGAGCCCCCGCCCACCAGTGCAGGCAGGTAAAGCACCAAGCAGCAAAAGGCATGTGGGTCGGGTGGCAGGGAGGGAGCGTTTCTTGACGGGGGGAGGGTAGAACTGGGTGAAACAGGCCTGGGAGGGGCAGGATCGCCAGAGGCCTCCTCCATCGTATCTTAACTCCCTTCCCAAGCCAAGCAGCCTTACATCAGACTGCTCGGATTCCTGCCAGCTAAATAGTCTGGCAGAATAGTCTGGCTGTTACTCGGCATAAAGGGAAAATATCCCTTTACCCCAAGGAGACCTCCAGCCAGCTCCCAACTAGTGCTAGATCCAACACAGGCCATGTGGCCTGGCTGCACCAATGCTGGTTAGGATTGGGTTGCCTGGCGGTTAAGGGATTTCAGCTCTTTTTCAGTCTGGCCCTAGAAAGACGTCTGCAGACTTTTAAGACTGCCAGTGATGATTCAGGGACCCTTCCCATTTCCCAAAACCCTCTGCAAGATTTGGTGCTATGTCTCAGAAGACGTCTCCGAAGAGAGATCTGAAGGTCTTGTGCTCATTCTGTTTGACAAGGCACTTGTCACCGTGCATTAAAAGATAACAAAGCACACAAATCCCATATCTATAATCATCATTGTCAGTAACATTCCTCAGAAACTGAGAATGCTTGGGCTCCTTTCTGTTGATTACAGATAAAAACATACAGAATTGAATCACAAAACCACAAAGTTTGTTTTGAATGAGGACAATGGAAGTGCAGAAGAGAAAATCCAGTGATTGAAAAGGCAGTTGGTGAAGGCCTGAGGGCATCAGCACCAACAGCTTCCACATCAGCGCACTGGGGGGGGGGGTGATGCCAGGAGCCACTGCCTTGTTCACCAGATGAGTCTGGTGCACCTCTGATTACGGTTGCATCGGTGCTGGAAAGTTGGATAGAACTGGGCCTTAATAGAATGGAAGTATAGCTAGTGCTGTGGCTCAAAAGCATTATCATCATCATCTGGTTCTTAAGAGACCAGACAACTTAATCAGTCTGACAGCATCCCCCCAGCTGCCTGTGCGTCCACACAGAGTCACATTAACATCTGCCCTTGTATTTTAAAGGAACCATGAAAATGTTGGACTTGAGAATAAATCATAAAATGTAGCCTGCTTGATTCAGTGCATTCCTTAGTTTAAATATGAAGTGGTGGCAGCTGACATTTCATTTCTAAGATTACACTGTTCTGTTTGCTTGCTGACAGCTCAAATGGTTTGAGGATCCAGGTTTTGTGGCTGATTTTCTTTTTTCTTTTGCAATTAAAAAAATTCAGTATAATCCCCCTTTAGAGACGCTAAAGAACTTTCTAGAATATTTTTGAAATGTGTATTCTGTGGAATCATGTTGAAAGAGCGCAAACTGCATAATCCTCTTTTGGAAATATGATAATTATATATGGAAACATAAAACTTCTGTTGAGCTGAAATTGGACTAATAGAAACTCTCTCTTTCTTTCATTCTCAGATATTGGGACAGTTCTGAAAGTCGTTTCAATTCCTAAAGAGACTTGGCATGATTTGGAAGAAGTACTTCTGGAAGAAATGACCGTCTTTCGGGTGAGTTGGGTGGAAAGCCTGTTATCAGTCTCAGCCTCCCGCCTACAACACCCCCACCACCACTGCCCAGGACAGCTGCAGGGTGAGCTGATTGTGGGAGAGGGCTGGGACCCTCTCTGATTAGCTTGTCAATTAGGCCCTAGTCAAAATAAACCTTGGGTGTTTTCAGTGCCAGTTGTGAGCTAATAACAAAAAAAGGATATTGCTGACACTTTTTGCTCACTGGAATGTTAAAATTAATAGATATGACCTGCTTGCAATTTACAGTTAAAACCATCTGTGTATCCAAAGGACTCTGTCTTCACCACAAAAAAATATACAAAATTAACTCTCTGTAGAGGCATCTGTCATTCAGTCAAGGGCATGGTTAAAGCCTATTATCTGAATCTGAAGATTTTTATGACGTGATAATTAAGAATAATTTTATAAAGTACACAATTTGACTGTCTGAGGAGATTGTTGGCATGGTTCTCAAAACCGATTTCTAGAATGTGTTTTTTATTTAAATGTGTCTTAGGCTGCGGATCTGTACACACTTACCTGGGAGTAAGTGCCTTTGAATTCAATGGGGATTACTTCTGAGTAGACATGCATAGGCATGTGCTGACTATCCTGTACTCATCAGGAACACATGCAAAATGAAAAGATAGGAACAAAAACACTGATTATGCTATTGAGGCTGCAATCCTGTATACACTTACCTGGGAGTGAGCCCCATTAAACACGATGGAAGTTACTTCTGAGTTAACAGATGTAGGATTGTGCTGTTACAGTGAAAGCCTATGCAAGTTTACTCAGAAAAAAGCTCCACTGTGAGCTCCGCTCTCTGGTAAATGTGTTTAGGCTGCATCCCTACAGCTCTTGCCTTTGGATGGCTATTCTCCCAATCGCCCATTACAAGCAGGGAGATCGTAGTTTGTACGGCCTGGCCGGAACATGCAAGGCCCTTCCCCTGCGAGGGGATTGGTGGAGGGCTGTTGCTGGGGGGTGCAGAGGTATTTTAAGGACACAGCAACAGCCCCCCTTCCTTCTTTGCTCATGGGCACTGAGCGGACACCCACCCACCCGTTACGCTGAGTTTTACTGGTCGGCATTTGGGGCCGGGTAGGAATTTTTTGCTGCTTGTCAAGATTGGACAACGACAGGCAGTTTTTTCGCCTACCCCAGATTGCCATGGGTATGGGGCTGTGCCCCTATAAATATAATCGGTCACTTTATGTTGGCAGGTGATGCAGTAGAGGCGTGCTTGGGACTTTGGAGTGCACCTTCAGATGGCATAGGTAGGGCAGAACCCAATAGCAGTCCTTAGGGGCTCAGCGGCACAAAGACATTGACTGGGGCCCTGGCCAGGACTGCGGGGTCCTCCTCAGAGGCTCAGTGGCTCGAGGCGGCACAGCCCGCGATCCGACTGCCTTCCCCTTAAGGGACAGACCTGGATGAGCTGCGTCGCCCAAGAACGGGGCGCAGCTTGGAGTCGGGTGCACATCCAGCCTGGGGGACAGATTTGGTTCTGGGGCCGCCCAGTGGTCCTGCCTCCGCACCACACAGGGGTTTTTGCTGCCCCTGCAACTGCAGGTCTCAGCCTCCTTTTTGTATTAAAATACTAATAAAGTGGCCCTTTCCCATGTGTGTTGTCTCGAGTGTTCATTGAACACTGCCCAGACAAAGAAGTAAGTTCATTAAATTTAATTGGACTTACACCCAGGGAAATGTATATAACAGCAGTTCCCAAACTTACCACTACTGTGATGCCCTCCAAACACTCCAAGGAAGAGCACCAGGATGCAGGTCTCTTGTTATCTGGAGTGCTCCTTGGGGTATTTGGTGGGCCACTGTGATATACAGGAAGCTGGACTACATGGGCCTATGGCCTGACCCAGTGGGGCTGTTCTTATGTTCTTAACTACAATTCCCAGGAAGCCTTGCAGGTCTCTTGTTATCTGGTGTGCTCCCTGGGGGATTTGGTGGGCCGCTGTGAGATACAGGAAGCTGGACTAGATGGGCCTATGGCCTGATCCAGTGGGGCTGTTCTTATGTTCTTAACTACAATTCCCAGGAAGCCTTGCAGGTCTCTTTTTATCTGGTGTGCTCCCTGGGGCGTTTGGTGGGCTGCTGTGAGATACAGGAAGCTGGACTAGATGGGCCTATGGCCTGATCCAGTGGGGGTGTTCTTATGTTCTTAACTACAATTCCCAGGAAGCCTTGCATTTCTCTTGTTATCTGGTGTGCTCCCTGGGGCGTTTGGTGGGCCACTGTGAGATACAGGAAGCTGGACTAGATGGGCCTATGGCCTGACCCAGTGGGGCTGTTCTTATGTTCTTAACTACAATTCCCAGGAAGCCTTGCAGGTTATCTGGTGTGTTCCCTGGGGCATTTGGTGGGCCGCTGTGAGATACAGGAAGCTGGACTAGATGGGCCTATGGCCTGATCCAGTGGGGCTGTTCTTATGTTCTTAACTACAATTCCCAGGAAGCCTTGCAGGTCTCTTGTTATCTGGTGTGCTCCCTGGGGCATTTGGTGGGCCGCTGTGAGATACAGGAAGCTGGACTAGATGGGCCTTTAGCCTGATCCAGTGGGGCTGTTCTTATGTTCTTAACTACAATTCCCAGGAAGCCTTGCAGGTCTCTTGTTATCTGGTGTGCTCCCTGGGGCATTTGGTGGGCTGCTGTGAGATCCAGGAAGCTGGACTAGATGGGCCTTTGGCCTGATCCAGTGGGGCTGTTCTTATGTTCTTAACTACAATTCCCAGGAGGCCTTGTAGGTCTCTTGTTATCTGGTGTGCTCCCTGGGGCATTTGGTGGGCCGCTGTGAGATACAGGAAGCTGGACTAGATGGGCCTTTGGCCTGATCCAGTGGGGCTGTTCTTATGTTCTTAACTACAATTCCCAGGAGGCCTTGCAGGTCTCTTGTTATCTGGTGTGCTCCCTGGGGCATTTGGTGGGCTGCTGTGAGATCCAGGAAGCTGGACTAGATGGGCCTTTGGCCTGATCCAGTGGGGCTGTTCTTATGTTCTTAACTACAATTCCCAGGAAGCCTTGCAGGTCTCTTGTTATCTGGTGTGCTCCCTGGGGCGTTTGGTGGGCCGCTGTGAGATACAGGAAGCTGGACTAGATGGGCCTATGGCCTGATCCAGTGGGGGTGTTCTTATGTTCTTAACTACAATTCCCAGGAAGCCTTGCAGGTCTCTTGTTGTCTGGTGTGCTCCCTGGGGCATTTGGTGGGCCGCTGTGAGATACAGGAAGCTGGACTAGATGGGCCTATGGCCTGATCCAGTGGGGCTGTTCTTATGTTCTTAACTACAATTCCCAGGAAGCCTTGCAGGTCTCTTGTTATCTGGTGTGCTCCCTGGGGCATTTGGTGGGCCGCTGTGAGATACAGGAAGCTGGACTAGATGGGCCTATGGCCTGATCCAGTGGGGCTGTTCTTATGTTCTTAACTACAATTCCCAGGAAGCCTTGCAGGTCTCTTGTTATCTGGTGTGCTCCCTGGGGCGTTTGGTGGGCCGCTGTGAGATACAGGAAGCTGGACTAGATGGGCCTATGGCCTGATCCAGTGGGGGTGTTCTTATGTTCTTAACTACAATTCCCAGGAAGCCTTGCAGGTCTCTTGTTGTCTGGTGTGCTCCCTGGGGCATTTGGTGGGCCGCTGTGAGATACAGGAAGCTGGACTAGATGGGCCTCTGGCCTGATCCAGTGGGGCTGTTCTTATGTTCTTAACTACAATTCCCAGGAAGCCTTGCAGGTCTCTTGTTATCTGGTGTGCTCCCTGGGGCATTTGGTGGGCCGCTGTGAGATACAGGAAGCTGGACTAGATGGGCCTATGGCCTGATCCAGTGGGGCTGTTCTTATGTTCTTAACTACAATTCCCAGGAAGCCTTGCAGGTCTCTTGTTATCTGGTGTGCTCCCTGGGGCATTTGGTGGGCCGCTGTGAGATACAGGAAGCTGGACTAGATGGGCCTGTGGCCTGATCCAGTGGGGCTGTTCTTATGTTCTTAACTACAATTCCCAGGAAGCCTTGCGGGTCTCTTGTTATCTGGTGTGCTCCCTGGGGCATTTGGTGGGCCGCTGTGAGATACAGGAAGCTGGACTAGATGGGCCTATGGCCTGATCCAGTGGGGCTGTTCTTATGTTCTTAACTACAATTCCCAGGAGGCCTTGCAGGTCTTGTCTGGTGTGCTCCCTGGGACATTTGGTTAGCCGCTGTGAGATACAGGAAGCTGGACTAGATGGGCCTTTGGCCTGATCCAGTGGGGCTGTTCTTATGTTCTTAAACCCAAAAGTGAGCGATGATGACGCAAAACACATCACACGATGACATCACCACCATTCACTTCCTGGTTCAGAGGCCTAACAAGAGCCTCCAAAGTGTGCAGCCACACCATAGAGGAACATGCTGCCCGCTATGGTGGGGGAATCAATCAGGAGGAGTAGGGGGAAGGACTGCACTCGTGGAGTACATGCACCTTTCCTTGACATAAGATGGAGACAGGTGAGCTGAAGAGCAGAAAAAGGCAATCTCGGGAAGCCATTGGATGGGACACCCTGAGCAGTCTGTTCTGCAAGTGCCTGGAAATGTACCTCTGAAAGTGTCAGGTCTTGCAGCATAGTCAAGGACTTATTCTCAGATCGCATAAAATATCTTTGACCTTATTTTCATTGCAGGTGCAGATAGAGTCTGAAAGGGATTTTTTTCCCTGTGCAAAAGCAGTTGAGTCCCATATAGAAATCTGATAGGAGTTTTCAATGTAGCCCATCACTTTTGATTGCTCACATATCCCTGGGGTGGACAGATCTAATTTTCTGTCACCAAAGAATGAATTTAACAGCCTGAATTGCAGTGTGCCAAACACAATGCTTTTCATTTAGCATTCCAGCCAAACTGAAGGCATTCCAGATGGATGACAATGATAACAAATGCCTTTTTAACCTGGTTTGTGCAGCGTCTCCCCGAACAGCTGAGCAAACATTTCTGGGTAACCTGTAATTGATGCCTTCCAATAGCAAGTGCAATAAGCCATTTGCAGTGGAGACTTCACTGAGCCATATCCAGTCCTCTGTGGGATAGATAAGGGCCTGAAATGTGCAAACGTGTTCTAAACGATATGAATGTACCTGGATAAGCAGTGCTGGGGAACCGTAAGGCTACTGAAAGACTCTGACACTTAGGATGGAATTATAGGCATCCTCCAATACCTACGGCTCTGGTATTGATGGATCCCAGAGCCCCTGAGCACATTACCTTCTGTTTTCTTCACTAGCAAGCGGGCACGTTTCTGGCATTTACAGTATAGACACTAGAACAGGAATGCAACAAGAAGGCAGGCAGTCTGCATGCTGGGGGGACTCGGAACATTAAAAAGAAGCAGGAAGTCTTCCTGCTTCCTGGTAACTTCTCCCGCTGTAGCATGCTGGCTGCCTGTCTGATTGTCACATGAAGAAAAAGAAGGTAACAAATGTGGGGGGCATGAAGTATTGTAAATATAGTGTTCCCTCGCATCTGTGATTTCCATATTCATGGGCGGGGCTGGAACAGCGGCGTAGCTGGAGGGGGCGGAGCAACCAGTCCAGCGGGGAGGCTCAGCGGGGCAGGCAAGCGACCCCTCCCTTCAGAGCCATTCCCGTCGGGGGGGAGCGAAACTGAGCCGTATGGCTCCGTTTTGCTCCCCCCGCTGAGCCTTTCTGCTGAACTAGCTGCTCCACCCCCCTCCAGCTACACCACTGGGCTGGAATGGATCCCCCATTGATCCATACAGGAATACTGTAGTCAGTGGGGAGCTCCTACCCAAAGTAACAGACCTGCACAAAGTTCCCCCTTGCTTCCCATACTATTTGGCACATTTGTCAATGTGCCCCACCAGCACCACCCAAAGATATGGAGAGAGAATCACACAACAGAAGTGAATTTGCAAAGTGTGATAATGAGGGAATTCAGCTAGCATTAACCAAGGTTAGCTTCAGTATAGATCTAACGCCTAACCATGGTTAAAGCCAACAAGCAAAGAGAGGCAGAATTTGTACTGAAAATGTGAATTCCTGAGGCTGGCTCCCAATTTACAAATCAGTTTGCAAGGAACCATTGTTATATCTGTTTCCAGACCTTTGTAGAAAGAAATGCTTGATTAATTCCTATGTCGAATTTAAACACACGCGGTTAGACAGACACAAATGCATTTGAATGCATCCATAGCAACAATACTGTTTCCGTGTGCAAGTCTGCAAGAACAATCATCGACAAGACATCCAGTTCTCATCCTCTTAAGGAAAGCAGCTATTTAAAATCAAAGATGCTTTAAATAACTCTAACTCTTTCTTCCAGGAACCAACAGCTATTACAGCAATGAAGATTTCCACAAAGCAGGTACTATACACAATGATTACGACTCTTGGATGTTTATTGGGCTCCATATTTCAGAGAGGTTAACTTGGCTCCTTGAATGGATATTTATGCCAGCTTCATCCTGTTCTTTCCATAAAAGTGTCAACTTTCTCATGGAAAATCTGAAAGGCAAGGAGGAAGAGAGACTGTCCTTGTTTGTGCTCACAAGCCTGTTGGTGGATTCTCAGAAACAAGTCTTTGGCTGAATCTAGAGATGTCACGTCACCAAGAGGCGTGGAGTGGTTCACCGCACTAGATTTTTAGTGTCGCTGTGCACGGCTGAGGGAGGACTTCCCTGTCCTTCATGGTTGTCAGCACAGCTACCAAAATTTCCCTGCCTCTTCCTTTAGAAGCAGTGGCCACGAGAGGATCCCTGGTCAAACAAGGAAGCATCAGCCAGCTAAAGTAAAGCACTTAGTAGGAGAGTTAAGCACACATTGGGAAAGGTTCAGTTAAGCAACTACACCAGAATTGTAGCCTTCGCTTGCTTGCTTTAGATGTGTAGGGACCGAAGACAGGGTGGGCAGGTGAGGGCAGGAGGAAGAGTTGAAGGGGAAAGAGATAGGCATTGGGAGTCCCACATGAATTAGGACGGCCTGCTGCAGGAGTGGGTAGTAAAACAAAATGAAGGTTGCAATCCTATACAGTTGGCCCTTGGTATCTGCAGGGGATCTGTTTCCAGATGCTTGTGGATACTGAAACCCGCAGATAATGGAATGTGGGTTTCAGCAATCGGGGCACCTCCAGACATGGCCAGGAATATCTTCTGGTTGATTCCAAAGGTGTTGTGAAACTCTGGGAAGCTGCACGTGGCCTACCCACACTTCAGAAGACCTGCTGGACCCTTCTGAGATACACTTCTATTTTTTTGCTCAACTGAAGGTGCATCTCAAGAAGGCTCTAACAGGCCTTCTGAAGCGTGGAGATCACACACAGCCTCCCTGTGCTTCAGAATACCTCTCTCCTTATGCTGCTGGAAGACTCTTCCAGTCGTGTCTGAAAGATACAGGGAGGCCCTCATGACCCACATTGGGTCAAATCTGCAGGTCCCGAACCCGCAGGTAAGAAGGGCTGACCTGTACAGTTTAACCCGAGAACGAGCCCCATTGACTATAATTGCATAGGATTGCGCTGTAAGGAGAATGTTTAAAAAAAAAAAAAAAGATGCATATAGGCCATTGATGTTGCTTGGGATGGAAAAGGGGTCTGGAACACTGAAAGGCTACCTCTGCCACCTCAAGTTCTGACCAGTCCAGCTGGAAATTCCACTCTATGTTGGAACCTTGCCTTAAAAGCATGTGTTTGACATGAAATATTCTGTTTGAATCAGTTTCCTTACACATGTTATCACCTAAAGCAACAAAGGTGTGGGGAGATGACATTTAAAAGAATGTACTATTACGGGGAAAACTATTTTCAAAAAAAGCTGTTAAGTGCACACTCTCCCCCTCGCTCCCTCTGTGTGCGCACATGGTACCAGAATGCTCTGCTTTTGATTATTTTTACAAGAACATTCTTTTTAAAGGAGCCGATTACACAGTATAATGAGCCGTGAGTTTAAGTACAACTCCCCGATCAAAGGCCTCTTTATGTATTCAGGAGGGATTACAATTCTCCCTGATCCTTTAGAAAACAATTTTACAATATTAAAGTTCTCTCCAGTGAAGAAAGCCAAAGTTATTCATGCAAAGTAAAGCCTGTAAACTTATCAGTCAATTCTTGAATGAAGGCAGAATGGGTGGCGGGGTTGGGAGGGGGGTGATGAACATTTGGATTTCCAACCTTGTATGAAAGACCCTTCATTTGAGAGCATGTTGGTTCCTGACTCTAGAACCTCTTATCTTAAATGCCGTATTCTGTTAAACTGGGGATTTTTGTAGGAACAGCGCAATGAACTTTATGCCCCAGGCAGAGCAAAAGACCACAATCAAACAGCTTTCCCCTTCTAGCCCTTCCTTGCCCACTCATCCTGTAGTCTGGACAGAGCTACTTTCTCTTCATGGAAGCAGATAGGGGAACTTGCACCTGCAAGTGTTCTCTGGAAGGATTAGGAGCACCTGCGGAGCTCTGGTCTGGAGCCAGTGCCTTTTCCTTCAGAATTTCCCATGTGATCAGGCAGTGTGTGATCACTCTATCTGTATAAGCTTCAGGACAGTAAATAAGATTTGCAGAGGACTCAACGCACAGGCATCCTGGTCCTGTAAGTCTGTTTTAGTTGTAGCAAAGAGTAGTTTGTTCCGCCACAGCAAAAGAGGCATCTTACAGAGAAAATATCCTTCCTCAGTCTCTTAACGTGGGAAATTCAGACAGGTAGCTGGAGAAAGGCTTGCAAAATCGAGTGAAGAGAGTCAGTGCAAATGGAGTTAGTTCCTAGTTTTCACTGTGTGTTGGAAAACACACATTGTTTTCCTCAGCACCAGGATGCAGGTCTCTTGTTATCTGGTGTGCTCCCTGGGGCATTTGGTGGGCCACTGTGAGATACAGGAAGCTGGACTAGATGGGCCTAGGGCCTGATCCAGTGGGGCTGTTCTTATGTTCTTAACTACAATTCCCAGGAAGCCTTGCAGGTCTCTTGTTATCTGGTGTGCTCCCTGGGGCATTTGGTGGGCCACTGTGAGATCCAGGAAGCTGGACTAGATGGGCCTAGGGCCTGATCCAGTGGGGCTGTTCTTAACTACAATTCCCAGGAGGCCTTGCAGGTCTCTTGCTATCTGGTGTGCTCCCTGGGGCATTTGGTGGGCCGCTGTGAGATACAGGAAGCTGGACTAGATGGGCCTATGGCCTGATCCAGTGGGGCTGTTCTTATGTTCTTAAAAGAGAACATTCAGGCTTTGTGGGGTGTGCCTCCTGCATCAGTGCTTTCTGTGTGCACCAGGATGGCTGACAGTGTCTCTCTCTTTCCCTCCTCCCTCTTGACAAACAGCAACAGCTCTACATTGGCTCGTTTTTTGGCGTCTCACAGCTCCCCTTGCACCGCTGCGACGTGTACGGGAAAGCCTGTGCTGAGTGCTGCCTGGCGAGGGACCCCTACTGCGCCTGGGATGGCTCCTCTTGCTCGCGGTACTTCCCCACTGCTAAGCGGTAAGGAGAAATTGAGGCGTCTTCAGCGCACATCACGCCTTTAACTGATAGCTTCACCTGCTAACCCAATGTTTCCAAGACTGGACTGCATGTAAAAATTGCTGGGACAGAGCAAGGACCCATCTAGTTTCCAACGATGACCAGTCAGATGGCTCTAGAAGCTCACAAGGATGGCATGCAGGAGACGCCCCCCTTTCCCCAGGCCTCTTGACATGTGCTGCTTCCACTGCCACCACCATGTTTTCTCCTCTAACTCCAGTCTTGGAGACTGCCTTTGCATCCCCCAGGAATGCACAAGATGACCAGGTGTGGTTTGAAATGGACCACAGTTTTACAGGAACATACATACACAAGACTTACAGTGGTCCTAAATTTACTGCCACTACACTTCCTTTGGGGGCAGGTTCCCTTCCTTGGGGGGAGACGGCAGGTGCAGTCTGTTCCCCCATGAGCCTTCCCATCCTAGCTCTAAGCCTGAGATTTTCAACATTGTTGTTCTCCGGGCACACTGACCTCTTTGGTCTTCTTGTCTCCTGTCATGTCACTTCTGGCTTCTGGGTAAACTCTTTCAGGTTCTGTGGCTCTGTTTTTAGGGCAACTGTAGTAATGAATTTTCTGTCCCTCTTCCTCTGCCGGCAGATTGAATGCCATCCTTGTACACCAACCTTTCTGTCAAGCGGCAAAACAGTTCCGAGATGATTTCCTATACCAGTCTGTGTAGTGGTATGGGATGGTCTGCTGTTTACAGAAATAAATGAGGCAAGCTCCCCACACCCCTGAGCAAAACTACTCTTTGGATTCTGGCCATTGTAATTAGGGGGCAGGAGATATTGCTTTGCTTGAACTCTGTTTTCTGTGTGATAAAACACAAACATACAACCATGCAGCATTTACGTGGACAGGTTAAATGCTTTTAATACTCCGAAGAAAATTGGGCCTCTAGATCATACCATTTCTTGGCGGATTGAAAATGATTTCTCCTTGTTGCATTGTGAAGTGGCTGGAAAAAACAACAATAAAATAAAGCCTGAATGGAAGCAAAATGAGCTTTTAAAGCACAAATTCCTTGATTGCAGTTTGAAAGCTTGTTAGATACCAGTTGTGCAACTGTGGTTGAGTTACCAGCTTCTTACCTCAGTGGAGGACTAATTTCTTTAACGGCTCTATTCCTGTGCACTGTGAGGTGTTGGTTGTTAACCTAAGACACGTGTACAATTCTGTGTTTATATCTGGAATACAGGAACTGTCACACAGGCCAATTCATATGCAACGACTTTCTGGGCAAGCTGCTCTGTTCCATGCAGATTTACTTTAATATAAGACCCAGTTTGGCTTATACCCAAGTAAAGGTGTATAGGGCACTCCTAACTCAGACATACTTGGCACTGATCTCACTGGCTTAATGATGCAAAAAGTCACGAAGAGAATAAAACCAGAACAGTACAGGTCAATATTAATTAGACACAAAAAAAGAGATACCAGTTCTTTGGAAAAGAGGCTACGGCATTGAACAGGGTCAGTTGCTCTCCTGCTGCTGAAGACAGGGCACTTAAGGAGTGCCTCTTAGCCCAGTTAGCAAGACCACATCAAGAAAGAATATGGCCTGTTTCTTGATCATCAAGATTCCCCTTGAAGAAGGGCCTTTTCCTGAAAACCATCTAGGATTTTCTTGTTTGGGGGTTATAACTGCACCCTTTTAGGCTTTCCTTCAGCTCTAATGGGAAAAGTCACCTCCTCTTCATTGTCTGTTTTACAAGTATGTTTGAGAGCTCTGTGAGTGGGGAATACTTTGTAGACTCAGGCAACACAACGAAAATAAGTCCCGGAGAGTACAGCAGATGCTGGGCACTAGGAACAAGTGTGGTTTTCTTTGGGGTCCTTGACTCTTGGTCACGTGGTTTCAGGATCTGAAATTCCATCGTTCTCAGCCACCTAATCCTCTTGTTTCCCTTTGCATTGCTTTGCCGTCCCTTTTTTTCTCCAAGTGGAGTGTTTGGCCTCTAACGGCATCTTTCTTCGCCCTGTTCTTTTCTTCTCTCTAAAGCATCCCTTTTAACAGATTGAATCAGGGCTTTGAGCTACTGCTGTTTTGGCACAAAGAAAATAGACAAAGCGAACACAATCGTAGCAACCCAAACAGGAACAGACGATTTCAAATGCTTTTCTCTTCTGTAAAATGCATTTTAAAAAGTGACCCAAAACTTTATCAGAGCAAAGAGAGTAAGAATATCCATGGAGGGATAATTTTACTTAAAGCTATGTAGCGATGCACTATAATGAGATTCTGAAAGGGATTCAAACCACAAACTGGACTTCGAACATCCCAAATTGCAGCCTTCTAACCAACACATACCATTCACCCCATTTTGTGGAGGGTTCTGTGGCAGCTTTTCAGCCATCTTTTTAAAAGAGCTTCTAAGGTTAACTTATACTTTATTCTGCTTATACTTAAGCTTTAAAGTACTTCAAAGACATGAGGAAAATATGGTTGGTCCTCCTCACCATTCTGAGGACAGATATGACCCCCACATTTATCTCAGTGTTCTACCACTTGGAACAGTCACAGCCTCCACTACCAAATCCAGCAGAATGGCAAAGGTGCCAGTGCTGACCAGTCCCACCTTCCCAGGAACAATGTGGCATTTGAGATGTGGCTTCGTTTTCAGAATGTGAAATGACTGAGGCCACCTTGTGCATGCTGAACTCTCATTGATCTGAATGCCGACACATCAGACTGTTAATTTAGTCCTCGTCAATACTCCCTAGAGGCCTTGCCAGCTACAACAGCATCACATTGGCATTCATGCGCTGGAGGTATTGACTTCCCAGTGCAAAGATATTGACAGAAAATGGTTTTTAATGTTGTTCACCAATGTAATTAATTCTTTCCTTCTCCTGTGACTTTGGCACACTGTTCAGTAATATATCTCCTAATATCTCTGATCTTATTCCTAGAGTTGCCATCTTTCTTTACTGGCATGCGTCTGTGCCTTTTATCTGAGCGCAGAGATTTTACAGGCTTTTCCCAACATTTATGTCTAGCCCAGGAAATGCTTCACCAGCTAAATCTCTGTGGTCCAAGCCAAAATATTAGGACCAGTAAAATGCTCTTAGAATATTTTTTTTCATAGATCTCTAGCACTGATACAAATTCAGTGAATGAATATACTGAATATTGATCAGGTTTTCTATGTATTTCTTTTAGACGCACGAGACGACAAGATATCCGAAACGGAGACCCCCTGACGCACTGCTCTGACCTCCAGCATCATGGTAAGTTGTAGACAATCATGCAGAAAGAAAGACACACCCTCTAGGTTTGCAAAGAAAGGCAGGATGCAACCTTGGTATCAGGCCTGCATATTTTCAACTCATGCAGCTCGACTGCTCCTCAGCTCAAATCTCTGTCTGACATGCCCCAATGGCTTCACCTTCATCATCTTGTAAGAAGCCAGTGGGCAGCACAGGGAGTCCTCAGCACCATCTTCTGTGACTTTCCCTCCAAGAATGGCAGAATCCACCTAAACGCAGTTGCTCCTATTCCACCTTGCTAGGCTGCAGCCCAGAATGACACCATTGTCTGTGGTATCAAACGCCATCTAAGAGACCTACAGGGTCACAGGTGTGGAGAAGGTGTGGTCTGGAGGTTGAGCTGTCACCTGGCCTGAAAAAGCGAAGCAGGATCAGTTCAGGTGAAGCCTGAGGTGTGTTTTGCAGCTACCCGTGGAAGCCTGGAAAGCGCAAGGGCTGTGCAGCTCGGATGCAACAAGAAAGGAAACAAGTGGAGAAATGGAGGGTCCTACGAGTTTCTCTCATCAAATAAAAACCCCATTTGAAGAAAGGGGGGTCTGGTCAGCCCTCCTGTGTAAACCGCCTTGAGTCTACAAGGCTACAGAAAAGGAATGTATATAAACCGTGATAAAGAAATAAATTTCCCCTGTCCAGCTCCTTCTCCGAGCATCAATCGTCCACTAGGACAGTTAGGGCAGTTTTTACCCCCAAACTGGGCTGAAAGTATTCAGGGTTGCTACTAGATGCTCCTTGCCTAAGAATGGAGTGTTGGATACCAGACAGTTGTTATTAAAATCAGAGGGATCCATATGAATTAATGTTTATTAAAATACCCAGTCAGAACGCGGGCTGGCTTGTCAGCCATTCATCCCTGCCAACTGATTGGACAGCCAGGATCAGATACAGCAGTGAGGAACTCGGCTTTGGGCCTGCAGGAACATTGATGCAGCAGTGCCCTCTGCTGGTCAGAGGCAGTCATGGACAGCTATGTGCTCATCAGCACACCTGATTTTGATCATCCTTCACATCCAGGCAATGCAAAGTTTAAATCATAGAATCACAGAGCTGCGAAGGACCCACAAGGTCATCTAGTCCAAACTCCTGCTTGCTGCAGGAAAACTTCCAAGAGAATTCCTAGTAGGTTGGCAACCTTCAGTCTCAAAAGACTCTGGTATCGCACTCTGAAAGGTGGTTCTGGAACAGCGTCTAGTGTGGCTGAAAAGGCCAATTCGGGAGTGACAATCCCTTCCACACTGGGAGCAAGTGCAGTCTGTCCCTGGTCTGTCTCCCTGGCTATGGGCCTTCCTTCTTTGCCTCTTAACCGGTAAACTGCTGCTTCCCGTGTTGTGCCGACGCTGTATGGCGAAGTTGGAGTGTCCTCTCCAGTGCGCGAAGCCTGGAGTCTAGAAGTGTCTGAAGCTGGGATCTGTGGTACATTAAAAGGTCTTAGGACATCGGGGAATGGGAGTTTTTGTGTGGTAAAACACACAGTTTTTGTTTTTCCCCCCCTCTTGTTGTGCATGGTCCACGTGTCTTCCTCTGAAAAGACATCATGAAATTGTAGAAAAGCTCCATGGAGCACAACAGCAAGCCTTGTACGCTCAGTAGGCCTCCTTGGTGAGCATCTACCTGCAGTGACAAACTCTCTCCTTGGGGACAAATCCTCCCCATGATTAGAGACACGTTATTGATGAGTGTACCTGATCTCAAGGCCTGTGATCCACATCTCACCTGTGTCTAGATACTTAGCTCACTATCATCTGAACCTGCCCATACAGCTGCAAAATACGTTGACTTCCATCCACTTCTTGCAGTTTGTTCGGAGCCCATGTGTGGGGTGAGAATCCCATTCATTGGCCCCCCCCCCCCAAATTGGGACTTTGATGACTGAATGTCATTATGGTAAAATCTACTATTAACCTGTCAACAACAAGCAAATAGGCTGGCTGGCTTTCTTCTTTTTGGTGTGGGGCCATTTAGCAACCATTGGGGCCATTTAGGGTTTTGCTTGTCAGATTAGTACAACAGCCAGCAGGATAGATGCTTTGTTGAGTCAAACAAAGCTTGACAATGTTCTGCAACACAGGAGGCTTTCAGTAACGCATCTCTGATTTCTCAGACAACAAAGGACAGGTTCTCTAAGGATTTCAAATTTCAGGTAGTCCTTCCCACCCTCACAAGATCACTGTTAAGTAAGATACTTTCATGAGACCATGACAATACTAAGTTCAAGAGAAGCAGCTGCGTTCAGGCCAGATTAAATGAGACCTGAATCATATTATTTGGTCCTGCATGTTTATTTTGAAATATAAATAAATAACAAGCATGGTCCGATCCAGATGAAGACCATTGTGTGGGGGGCAGGGGCTGTAAACTTTGCCCTACTACAGTCACTGGATGCAGATGCTGTTTGCTGTAGGTGTGAAGTTGTTGGTGGTGCTCAAATCCAGGACACTACGAGCAGAAGAAAAATCGCCTGTTCCAGAGGCTGAAAGGTCATTCAAGCACTATAATGAGAAGGTTTCATAGGGCACAATCCTCACTGACTTTCCAGCACTGACCCAGTTGCAATGCAACCCCAAGGTAAGATAGCAAACATGCCCTTGCCTTGAGGAGGCCCCCTTGACTGCAGGATGCACTACATTGGCACAGCTATGTCAGTGCTGGAAAGTTGGTTAGGATTGAGCCCATAGTGTTTTTCACACTTCCACTTGTGCAAGAGGTTGACAAAGGCTTGTGTAACCTCTTGCACAAGTGGAGGAGCATGTAGCGCAAAGAGTAAAAGAGCCGCTTTGTGAATGGCAGATGTAAGGGCATTGCTGGATTTAATTCAGTGTTCTAGTGCTCACAAACTGTTATAGTTTTCTGTAATTTTTGTCCCTTTGCAGTTTAACTTCATGACATTCCACCCCCCCCCCCAAAAAAAAAATATAATTAAGATAAAGCCTTGAAACCTTATACCTCCAGGTTTTTTGTGTTGGAGTGGAATCAGTGGCCATAGAAATCCAAAAGCAATCTCACACGTCCTGCAAATTGATGGATAACTTGAAAACAACATTGTTGCAAAAAGGAAGTAATTTATTTCTCATTCTTGCTTTCACCGGTCCGTGGGATCTGGTTTATTAACTTTGTTACATTTCCATAAATTATGCAGCGTACAAGAGGAAATGATTAATTGAATATGGTTTCCACAAAAAAAACAAGATTTCTGGTCATTAACAGCTGCTCCCTTACTTTGCTATGCCATCTTCTGTACACACATTTTAGTGCTTTTGGAAAGCCTGACGTTTTAATGCTTTCTATTAAAGAATTAGAAACACAGACCTCTGGAGGTATAATTAGATCTCACACCACATCCAAACCCTGTTTGAAAAGATCTCCATATTTGAAGCCTACTGACTAATTACCCTGACTGGACCTAGGGGAGCTAGTGAGCCATAATTTTCAGTGAATAATCATTCTGTTTCAACGATTTGTCATGGAGTTAATGGCAAAAGAGAGTTTGAACAGTTGGATCCCTGTTTAGCCATTTGCACAGCTAGGGGGAAATATTTCTGATGTTCCCACCATAATTAAATAACAGGATCATACCCTCACCTCTCAAGGTGTGAATCTGGGAAGGTCTTGAGTCAAGCAAGAAACCTGGTTACTTGTAATTCCTGTTCCCATCATGGAGGGGAGGGGCGGATCTACAGGCTGTCCCTTATCATGAGACTTTTTGCATAGTCAGGTAAATATTATTGACTGGTTTGTTTTATCCAGACATCGATTCCTTCCCAAAGACCTGGGATGCCTGGTTTTTATCCTATTTTGCTGTTATAAATATTTATTGTTATTGTTATTATACCACTTTTCAAGAGAAATTGTTCACAGAGCAGTTTACATAGTAAAATAAATCAAGGAAGGCATGAGTTGAGTCCCTTTTGAATTCAAATCAAATCAAAATTATGGTGTCAGACCAGTGAAGAATAAAATCAGTGCTGCATAACATCATCAGCTACATGAACTACATGAGCTCCAAATGGATTAAAACTAAGCTTATATCATAAAATGGGATACAATAAAAATAGGAGCAAGTCAAAAAGGTTAAAATACACTAAAACTACCCTTTGTATCCCAAAGTTGGGCTGAAGTCAAAGCTGACAGTAAATAGTAATATATTAATAAGAAACAAAAGTAAGTATAAAACATAAATATACAAACATTAAATCTCTCACTCAGCTTACTGAAACTCCCATTCAAAGAAGACACTCCAATTTAAGACATTAATCCCCATTTTGGTCTCCAGTATAAGGTGTTATAGTACAGATAGAGGAGAACTGTCACAGTCTGCCATCCTTTTCCAGACATTCAACAGAAACTTGGCCACACTGAGAATAAAGCAGGATTGCAATTTGATAGAAGCTTCAGGAATTGTCTTGTGTGTCCTGGAACCTGTTCAGTAGTGGGGAAATAAAAACAGCATGAATATCTCTATAAAATGGATGGTCTAGCACAGTGATTTTCAATCTTTTTCACCTTGTGGCACACTGACAAGGTACTAAAATTGTCAAGGTTCACCATCAGTCTTTTGACAATTGACAAGGCACAGCATGCTGTTGGTGGGGATTCACATCACCTAATGGCCCTGCTAATAAATGACTCTCCCTCACACTCCTGCGGCACACCTGCAGACCATTCGCGGTACACCAGTGTGCCACGGCACAGTGGTTGAAAATGGCTGGTACAGCAGAACATGATCAATTAATTAATGGGACTGGGTGAGGAAGGAGCAATGTCAGGGGGTAGAGACGGAACCAAGTGGCTGGCTCCTTCCTTGTGGCCCTTTTAAAGAAAACAGTGCAATGCATGCTGAGAGGTCCTAGCATGACCCGCACTTCCAGCTTGGACTAAAAGGATCCCATGGGAAGCGCTGTGGTCAGTAACTCTGTTTTGGGGTTTGGTATGTTGGCCAGCAGCATCAGGCACCAGGTCCAGTTTGCCTGTCCCTGATGCAGACAACACAACACGCTCCCTAAAACATGGCCACAATGTCCAGTGGCATTGCTACGGGGGTGCGGGCCGCATCGGGTGACGCGCATAGGGGGGTGACGCACACAGGGGGGTTGACATGCCTAGGAGTAACCCAATCATGTTATGTACCATTGGATACGGAATTCCGAACAGAATGCAATGCATAAAACCAGAGTGAAATATCTCTATCAAAAGATATGGCCAAAAAACCAGAGAACAAAAAATGCATGGATCCCTATGGAAAGTGAAACTGAGCATTATCATGTGTTTACTCGCAAGTAGGCAAACTTGCTTTAGTCCGTCAGAAAGGGCAGGCTGAGAGGAATCCTAGGACACCAGAATGGTCCTTATCCAATGAAGGCAACCCCCAAAAACACCTGAGAAGGAAGTCTCTCCCTCCAAGCAGATGAATGTATTGAGCCCTATGGAAAGTGAAACTTAGCCTCATGGTTGCATTTACTTGTGAGTAAGCAAACGTGCCTTGGCTGGTGGTCAGGCCAGGCAAAGGGGAATGTGAAGCCACCAGAATGGTCCTGATCTGATGGAACTGGAGCTCCACAAATGCTCCAGAAGGCAGCCCCCCCCCCCCACTAAAAAGGATCAAAACAGAGGCTTCAGCTGATAAGGTGAACTTTCTTGAGACTTGCAAAGCCAGGTGGATCCTGACAGTGATCTGGTTTAAACAGAAGTTCTTCAATTGAACTGGGCACTGGGTAGGGCTGAAAACCTTACTGGTTTTGGAGGGGGAGTGTTATTGCAGGCAGTCTACAAAAGAGATTCACTTGGTGGAACAGGGCTGGCTTCTGCTTATTTAATCATTTGTTTTACTTCAATTATTTATACTTATTTATTTTAATTTGCCTGATGATGTCACTTCCACCATGACATCACTTTTGGTGGGTCTTGGACAAATTGTCATTCTAAAAAGTGGGTCTCAGTGCTAAAAATTTGAGCACTGCTGCGATAAGGTGTTAGTAAGTTGACACCCTGGTGGGTGTGTGACACAACTAGTGACCAAAATCACTAAAATCACAGTTTGGAGGAATAACACCATCATGTTATATATCAATCAGTGCGTCATTTCATGCAGAATGTGTTCTATCTTTGTTCTATCAAAAGGTACAGCCAAAAAACCAGTGGGGGCGGGGTGATGGTACATCACCACGCCCACCACCTGGGGTATTGCCCCGCCCACTGCACGGGGGGGGGTGATGCGCTGGCATCCTGCACTGGGTGAAGCGAACCCTAGTCACATCACAGACAACGTCATCTTCATTCACTTCAGTGTGGTTTGGACAGGTTTCTTTTCAGACTGGACACCTGGGTCTCTCCTTCACCATCTTTCTACCAGAGACTCAACTGACCCCTGCCAGTTGGCACTTTCTTCTGCCTGCCGCCCACCAGAGGCTCGCTGCCTTTCAGTCATGTTGAAGTTCTCTGAGTTTTCCGCCTTCGTTCTCCACAGATAATCCAAGTGGCCTCCGGCTGGAAGAGAAGATTAACTACGGGGTTGAGAACAGCAGCACCTTCCTGGAGTGCAGTCCCAAATCTCAGCGGGCTCTGGTGTACTGGCAGTTCCAGAAGCAAAACGATGACCGGAAGGAGGAGGTATTCTTGCCCTTGAGATCTGAGCCGGGGCCTTCGTGGCGCAGACTCATCACGGGCCTCGTCTCTCGACTGCCCCCCCCATGTTGTTTCTGGGCTGTAGGAGTTCAGGCTGCCAATGGAGCCTGCTTATAGGAAGGAATGCCCCCCCTACAAACCCATTCCCTACACACAGAAGACAATACGACCGGCAAATGGGTTTGAGCCTCCTTTTTTGGGAGAGGGTTCAGCTGTGAGTCCCTCCCTGCAGAGTGAAGTGGGTCAGTCCAGACACAGGTTTCCTGCCTTAGTGTAAAGTGTTCCTCAAACAGCCATGTGCTGGGTCAGTTGTTAGTGCAGAAGGTCATGTTTTCCATTTCTTAGTCTTCACCTTTTTGTTTGTTTTGGCTTACGCTGCACTCTCCGTGGGGAGAGCCCAAAGCAGTGTCTTTCTATGAACCTGAGGCTGGGCCGTCTTTGTACCATGTAACAGCAACAAGAAGCCAGTCACTCTTAAGGAGTACATTTGACATCGTTAAGTAATTGCCGTGGGAGCCGAAAGCATTCCTGGCCTGTGTGGTGCGGAAATTGTTCATTGATGAGTTCTGCATTGCCCTCCTCCTCCTCTAAGCAGTTGCCTCTATCGTAATAGGGTTCTACTTTCCATTTCCCCTGTTGCTCAAGGGATTAACTGGAATGTAGACGTCCTACTTGCCTTCAAGGTCACTTCATCACCTCTTTTTTAAAGGAATAACCTTCCTCCTGCTGGCTAGACAGCTTCACCTGAATGGAGGGAGGGGGGAAGGAAGGGGAGGAATTCAGTTAAATGGTCTTTCATATGAAGGGTCCAAGGGACATGTTTTGTTCGAAGGCTACATTTCACTCAATGGCCCTGTTTCATGAAGCTCATCTTTGAAACTGTTGTTTTTCCAAGAGTAGAAGAACAGATTATGCAAAACTACTTGGAGAGCATTAGATAAACAAGTCGTCGGAAAAGGCTGGTACTAGTTCCTCCTGGCCAGGTTTTTCCCAACTTGTTTCTCCTGATGTACCATTTCTCATGTGGTAATTGTCTTACGTGCCACCAATACCAAAAGTGCCTGAGGTCGTGACATCACCTTCAGGTTAGCAAAGGCCAGAGCAGTTGCTTCTTCACCCCAAGAAACAGCCGCTGTGTCCTGTTCTCGTTGGCACTTGCAAGAGCAGGGCACAGCAGCAAAGCTTGGAGGGGGTCAGAACAGGACGCAGCAACTGCTTCTCAGCTTTACTCAGCATGGTGGCTTCTTTCCCGAACCCAGAAGTGACATCATAGTCCCAGGCAGCCCCTCTCGTACCACTGGACAACAGTTCACAGACTACCAGTGATACATGTCCCACCGGTCAAAAAATGCTGTTCTAGAATATCCCTGTATTTAAAGTAGAAAGCGAGCAGGAATTGGTTCTACAATGTTGTCAGCTGAGGCAAGGATCTGCATTTTCCATCTAGATGCACTCTTAACGTGCTGTGATTATTTATTTTTACTTTTACTTTATGGTATGTTCTGAAAATGGGGAGTAGCAACAGGGAAAGAGGGTGCTTATTTTTGTATCCCACAGTTCCTCCAAGATGATAGGTTTTCCTTGCAGCACGTCTTTAAGAGTGGACTTGCTGATAGAAATTTCTCCCATGAGCTTCATTGATTTTTAACCCAGGTTTTCTTGGTAGGAGTCCAACACTCTTTCACACTCTCAGAGTTCAGTCTTATCCAACTTCCCAGCGCAACTGCAGCTGCAGTGCAGTGCCGAGTTAAGGGAGCAAATGTTCCCTTGAGGAGGCCACTGTGACTGCCCTACCACGTGTCCTGTTGGCAGAGCTACAGCAGCACTGGAAAGGTGGACAGAATTGGGCCCTCAGTGTTTTTGCAAAAGAGCTGGAGATGAGTTGACAGAAATGGTGACCCTTGTGTTCCTCCATCACAGATCAAGATGGACGACCGCTTAATCAGGACAGAACAAGGTCTGCTGCTGAGGAGCTTACAGCGGAAAGATTCGGGCACCTACTTCTGCCAGGCAGTGGAGCAGGGCTTCATGCAGACACTCCTCAAAGTGACCCTGGAGGTAATAGACACAGAACACCTTGAGGAGCTGCTCCATAAAGAGGAAGATGGCGATAGTTCTAAGATCAAAGAGGTTTCTAACGGGATGACCCCGAGCCAGAAAGTCTGGTACAGAGACTTCATGCAGCTCATCAATCACCCGAACCTGAACTCAATGGACGAGTTCTGTGAACAGGTGTGGAAAAGAGACCGCAAGCAACGCCGGCAGAGACCCGCCAACACCCAGGTGAACACAAACAAGTGGAAGCATCTACAAGAGAACAAGAAAGGTCGGAACAGGAGGACCCACGAGTTTGAGAGGGCACCACGGAGTGTCTGAGTCACAGTTACTCTCCGAACTTTCTCCAAGTGGAGAGTTGCAAAGACAGATAACTGGAAACGAAATGCAATATTCATGAACCTGTCCATGGCGTTTACTTGGATGTTTACAGAGAGCTGGGAAGTTCAGAAAATTTTCACCTGGTTTAAAATGAACCCAGCTCCTTTCATCTTTCCCTCTGGACCCCACCATTTCAAAGATGGAAAACTGTCTCAAACTAAATTATTGTTTTGTGGGTTCTGCAGGGAGACTGTTCTTGGCATTTTTCTTCAGACTGAGGTATCAAAAGTGTTCTCTGCCGTGCCACCATTTTGAAAGGAGAGAAGGGGGGCAAAATGGCTGTCATCGGTGGTGCTCCTATTCCTGAATTTAACTGAAACCGCATGGATCTTGTGAAGCTGATGAACACATTCACATTTGGTTGTACACAAGACTTTTTTTAATTTTTATTTTTTTTTGTCTACTAGTTCTCTTGTTTGTATATGTCCCGGAAGAATGAAATCAATACTGTATGCAATTGCCTGTGGGAGTTGGACCGCCGTAAACTGTTAATTATCTGACGGAACAGCAACAGCAAGTGGAATTCTCTGACCTACTACTGATGACTTTCCTGACCTTTGACCTAAAGATGTATTTTATTAAAACTATAATTTAAATGTACCATGACAAATATGCAGTCAAAGATAACTCTTTAAAAATAGAATAGACTTTTGTCTGACAATATCCTCATATTCTAATTTTTAATGTTTTTATAGGGAAAAGGAAGCTCACAGTTTTCAGTTACGCAGTTTCAATTTTGCATTTGTTTTGGAAGCTTGTTCTTAACAGTAAGCAAATTGAGCTACTCGAGGATGAGTAACTTCTGTCTCATTTCTCCTTCTAAACTGAGCTGTTCTGGCAAAAGATGAGGCTCTTGCATGGTCATCCTTCCCTTGCTCAGTTTGTCCCAAATGAAAGTCATCAACTTGTATAATACTTTGATACAACAAGAAACATATTGAAATAATGAAGGTAAACTGAGTTGACTTGAGCTGCATATTTTCTTTTAAGTTCAAAAGACTGTGAATAGCATTAAAAAAAATTCCTCTGCTCAGGATCTGACTGTATGGATGGCAAAAACTGAGTTCTAGGTTACCAAATCTGATTGGGTGTAGTTGTTAGTACAGTGGTTTCTCAAAGTAGGTTCTGCTGAATTCTGAGATTCCTCAGTTAAAAGAAAAGTAGTGCCTCTTGTCTGATATTGTAGCCCCAAGGGAGCTTTGGGCATGTTCTGTGCCACTCTTTCAGTTCACCTGAGGCCTTACAGTCTAATCCTGCCTTCCACCATCCTACATCAGGCAGAGGCACCAACGGAGTCTACTCTGCATCCTATGATGGGGACCTGACCAGATAGCCTGGCAGACATAAGTAAAAATATCATTTCCTTACCTCTCCATAACCTGCCTGGTTCCTAAAGGGTCTCTTCGTAAGTCCAAGGAGACTTGGGAAAGAGTGTCAAGCTGGGGAAAAGGGGATACAATCATGGCATGCACAACTGCAGGCTAGATCCATCACTCCCAGCTCGAGCAACTGCCAGATCCTCCTCCAAACCTCTCACAACCTGCCCCCACTGCCACCTTACCAGCTCCAGCATGGCTGTGTGGGCTATTGGCATATATGTGGGGCTTATTTGTGTCAGCAGTCCTATAGCACACAACAGTGGTATGCCCTTTGAGGGACTCCACTGGGACTCACAGCAGCAGATTGCAAGATTGGGACATCAGCCAGTGCTTCATGTGAACTGACTACATGGCCTGGGACATGACCAGAATCTGCTACAATAGACCTGGACTCCAAGGCTAGAAATCAATGTGAAAAGTGTTCCTGGAAGGTAAAATAAAACCTGTCAACTGCTAGGTTAGCAGAGCATTGACCTCAATTCCAAGCACCACAGGAATTGCAAAATTAAAAAAAATAAATAACTGCACACAGATTGCCACCTGTACAGATAAGCAGTGCCTAACTGGATCCATGTGGGGTTAGAAACACAGAGAAGCCCACGGAGCTTCTCTCCAGGCTTCTGTGCAAACAAATACATTTGTTTCTACTGGCAGGTTGTGTTCTTTGATCAAGGTGAGATACGTCCACATTTGTTGTTCCTCGAATTGCTTAGGCTTTGCATACAGGAATTGCCCTCACACACAAGACCAGCACAGAAGTTAATGGTAGGAATTGAATGGCACCTGAGATGTTTAGACAGAGCCAAGGCCTGGCCGCCAGCCTCACATTCTCTGCCAAAAAGATTTTGAACTGGAGTGATGGACTGACCTTTACACAGGCTACAATCCTATATGCACTTGCCTGGAAGTCACAGCCCAGTCCTATCCAGATAGGATTGGGCCCTCAGTCTCATTGGACATGGTGGGACTTATTTTGGGGTAAAACATACCTGGGCTTGAGCTGCTAATGCCTCTTCTCTAGGGTGAAAAAATGAAGAAAATGGCTATAAATTTTCATTTATATTTTAAGACAGTCTTTGGACTAAGGAGGTAAAATCTGAATGTATTTGACTTTTGTATGCACAATTTGTTGTGCGTTCAGCATTCAGCTGTGCAGTGTGGATTCAGCACAGCAGGAATTATGATATACACACATGTCATGGGCACACGAAGAGACCTGCTTGGAGGCGGAGCCTAACCTGTGCCCTGCTGCTCTGCCAGAGGACAAAGTGGAGGAGAAGGAGAGCTTCCCTGGGAAGTGGCTGGGTAGGTGCTGAGATGGGGAGCGGTGGGGAACCCCCCCCGCCTTCCAATCTGCCTTTGCAGTATCCTCTCCGGGAAGGGGCGGGCTGGCACTACCCCCCCAGGGGCTTCTGCTCCTGCAAGGGCCAGGCTGGGCACCTGCCTGCCCTTCTAACACCCGCCCCATCAGAACACTCGTGAGAGGAGCAAGTGATGGAGTGTTCTGCTCCACCCTTCTGCATGACCATTGGAAAGACAGACCATTTTGCACTTCCTGTGTCGTGTGACGCTAAGGCCCCACTTTTTTGTGGAAATATGAATGGCTCCAGGAAAGGTGGCCGTGGGGAAAAAAAAAATCATGGAGGTGACTCCACTCTGAACTCGGAGGAAATTCCACCAATGAGGAGAAGCAAAGGTTTGTTGGAGTGCTCTGGTCCTCTCTCAACAAGTTCTGATATTCCCTCAACTTCCCAAGATCTCCCCACAATCTGTGCTGAAGAAGAGTCCACTGGGCCCTTCCCTAGACTCCTCCACCCAACAGCCTTCCAAAGCTCAGGTTTGTCCTCAACCTCAAGGCTGCAGTGCCCCCCCACCTATACTCAAGATTCCAGGGTCTCCTCAATTTCTCAAAGTTCCTGTCCCCTCAATTTAAGGCTCCAATCCCCCTCCCAATTTTTCAGTTGTGCGTTCAGAAGAGCAGGAATTATATAGGCACATTACATGGGCCTACACCTCCTCCTTTTGAAGTGTGGTTTACTACTCATTCACACTGTATGTGAAAGATTTACATATGCAAGATGAGGTGATGTAATGGTGAATGTGTATTTTTTTTTAAGAACATGCAGGCATCTGTGTGTAATCATCTACCACTGCAGTGTAATGTACACAGCTCTTTATAGAGCAGTATCTCTGTTCTAATGATATATTGTTGTAAACATTGGTTCTTTTGTTAGATTCATTCTTGGTCCTTAGGCCTGTAGAGACATTTTATCAGCTGTATTTCCGTGGCCTGCTCATCTAGGGACCAAATCGCACACACAGCC